>NC_069508.1:63925550-64288050 GCF_027579735.1 Bombina bombina
CGTCCCCTTAGTCTGAACTCCAAATGAGTAGTAGATATTTTTCTAACAAATTTTAAAGTTATGTCTATTTCCACTCCCCGTGTCATGTGACACCCACCAGCCAATCACAAATGCATATACGTATATTCTGTGAATGCTCAGTAGCAGCTGGTGTCTCAAAAAGTGTAAATATAAAAAGACTGTGCACATTTTGTTAATGGAAGTAAATTGGAAAGTTGTTTAAAATTGCTGCTCTATCTGAATCATGAATGTTTAATTTTGACTTGAGTGTCCCTTTAAATATTTAATAAAGCAGTCTGCATCAAGTAGCTTCACTGAGAGACTTAAAGGGCCACTAAACCCAAAATTTTTCTTTCATGATTCAGATAGAGAATAGAAATTTAAACAACATTACAATTTACTTCCATTATTTATTTTGCTTCATTTTTTAGATATCCTTAGTTGAAGAAAAAGCAATGCACATGGTGAGCCAGTCACACGAGGCTTCTATGTGCAGACACCAATCAGCAGCTAGTGAGCATATCTAGATATGCTTTTCATCAAAGAATATCAAGAGAATAAACAAATTAGATAATATAAGTAAATTAGAAAGACGTTTAAAATTGCATTCGCTTTCTAAATCATAAAAGAAAAAATCTGGGTGGCATGTCCCTTTAAACATTACTGTACTTTACAAGTAAAGGGTGTAACATAGGAAACCAGCCTAAAGCAATAAACTCCAAATTGAATTCTACATAAAATGTAGAAAAAATGTAAAAAAAGTGACATGGAACCCAATTTGTTTCCGATTTTACATGATTCATACGGAGAGTGTATACACTAAAACATATTACAATTTACACTTCTATAATCAAATCAACTTAGTTGTCTTGAAATCTGTCATTAAATGCAGGTAGATAAACTCAGGTATGGGCATGTGTCAAACACTATACACCAGCAGTTTTGCAAGAATGCTTTTAACAATGTTGTACATAGCGAAAATACTGCTGTCATCTAGTGCTCATGAGTACTCTTGAAAAACTGCTGTTGAATAGTCCACCAGACACGTTTTATAATAGATGTAAAATAGAAACTTTTTAATATATATAAATAATTGTATTCGCTATTTAAATCATCGGACAAAGATATTGAGTTTCATTCGCCATCAATAAAGTATAGTAAAAAACAGCTTTGTCATGTACCTTCATTATTTATTCTATTTAACTCTGAAAGTTGTGGCTCTTTCACTTACTCTTTAAGGGACAGTCGAGTCCAAAAAGAACTTTCATGCTTCAGATAGGACATGTAAGTTTAAACAACTTTCTTATTTACTTTTATCACCAATTTTGCTTTGTTCTCTTGGTATTCTTAGTTGAAAGCTAAACCTAGGAGGTTCGTATGCTAATTTCTTCCTTGAAGGCCGCCTCTAATCTAAATGCATTTTGATAGTTTTTCACCACTAGAGGGCATTAGTTCATGTGTTTCATATAGATAACATTGAGCTCATGCACATGAATTTACCATGGAGACAGCTCTGATTGGCTAAACTACAAGTCTGTCAAAAGAACTGAAATAAGGGGGCAGTCTGTAGAGGCTTAGATACAAGGTAATTACAGAGGTAAAACGTGTATAATTATAACTGTGTTGGTTATGCAAAACAGGGGAATGGGTAATTAAGGGATTATCTATCTTTGTCTGGTGTTGACTTTCCCTTTAATAAAGCATTCATACATACTGCAAGAGTCAAACCTCTGACTTTGCTACATTCTGCAGAGTGCTTGTCTAAAATTTACAAGAGCTGATTTATATTAGTCCCTGATTGGCTCCGGCAAAATAAAGAAGCTAAACATACTCAAAGGGCTTTTTCAAGAAGTGTATCCAAGGGCTGCAAGGCAAAGCGAAATTTGCTAACAAAGTAGTCATAACAAGTGGTTATCTACAAATATTCCCACAGACTTTAACATCTTTTTCTTGCATTTAGATGTTAAAGAAACACTAAAGTCAAAGATAAACTTTCATGATTCAGATAGAGCATGAAATTTTAAACAACTCTCCAATTCACTAGTTATCAAAATGTGCACATTTTTTTACATGCACACTTTCTGAGACACCAGCTCCTACTGAGCATGTGCAAGAATTCACAGTATATATGTATGTACATTTTGTGATTGGCTGATGGCTGTCACATGAACTAACATTGAAATTTGTCAGAAAAAAAAAACATTTGTAAGGGCTTCTGCATAGTCTTTTTGTTATGCATTTGTTTATTGTGCAATCCTACTGTTTTTAAAGGCTCATTAAACACTAAATAAATCATTGCTTGGATTATGTATTCAGAGCAAAAATTAACCTGAGAATAATTTGTATATTTATTTTAAAAAATTATATCAGTTGTTTAAATATTACAAAAATGAGGATAAGCGTAATGTCCATTAAGCAGTGGGTGCCGCCATATTGTAACTTAGGTTACCTTTTCTGCAGCTAATTAGGAATGGTTATGAAAGGCTTACTAGAGTGGGCAACCAATGAATATCGCTGTGTCTGAACTTCCGTTTTTAACATGAATTGCAAAGCCCACAATATTCAGAATTAAATTACAGAAAAACAGAACAAAAATAATGAAAGTATATTTTAATAAACTTTATTGTGAGAATTATAAATAGTATGACAATCATGTGTCTCAAAGATGTAATAAGCAATATGAGCAAGTGATACGCAGATCACAACAAGATGCGAAGATCTAAATATGAACGTGTGATGCACAGATCACGATTGTTGACAGTTTGAAACAGTCCCTGAGGTAATTACCAGCAAAAAGGTAAAATATTAAATTCACGTTTGTATCCCAGTTATCTGGTTCACCTAGTAAGAGGGAAGAAAAACTGAGCATGTGCAATAATTTGCAGAATATATACGTATATGCATTTTGTAATTGGCTGATGGCTGTCACATGATTCAGTGAAAAATAAAATGGAACTAACTTTAAAGGGACACTAAACCCAAATTATTTCTTTCATGATTCAGATAGAGCATGCAATTTTAAGCAACTTTCTAATTTACTCCTATTATCAATTTTTCTTCGTTCTCTTGCTATCTTTATTTGCAAAAGAAGGCTTCTAAGCTAAGGAGCCATTCAATTTTTGGTTTAGGACCCTGGACAGCACTTTTTTATTGGTGCTGTCCAATCAGCAAGCACAACCCAGGTTGATCACAAAAAATGAGCCAGCTTCTAAACTTACATTCTTGCTTTTTCAAATAAAGATAGCAAGAGAACAAAGAAAAAGTGATAATTGGAGTAAATTAGAAAGTTGCTTAAAATTGCATGCTCTATCTGAATCATGAAAGAACAAATTTGGGCTCAGTGTCCCTTTAACTTACTTTGTTTGCTCGCGAGTGAAAACAAAATTAGTGCATCACTTGAAAACTGGCCCATAGTTTATGTCAGCTCCAGAGGAGTAATGCAGTACTGGGAGCTAGCTGAAGGCATCTGGTGAGCCAACAACATAAGGCATATGTGTGTAGCCAACAATAACCAGCTAGCTCCCAGTAGTGTATATCAACTCCTTAGCCTACCTATGTATGCTTTTCAATAAAGTAACAAAGTTAATTTTTAAAATAAAAAGTAAATTGAATAAAGCTTTTAAAATTACACATTCTTTCTAAACTGTGAAAGTTTAAAGGGCCAGGAAGCCCCAAAATGCCTTTTATTTATCCGGATAGAACATACAATTTTAAACAACTTTCCAATTTACTTCTATTATAGGGCCATAATACCCAAATGTTGAAACACTTGAACATGATGCAGCATTGCTGTAAAAAGCTGACTAGAAAATATCACCTGAACATCTCTATGTAAAAAAGAAAGATATTTTACCTCAAAAGTTTCTCAGTAGCCACATCCCATTGTAAAGGACTTCTAAGCAACAAATCAGTATGTTTGTCCCGGGACAGCGGAAGGAGCGAGCTTTCGTGCACACTCATCTTATTTCCCTATTCAGTGTAAGGAAGTTTACAATGAAATCTCATGAGAGTTAAGTGAAATCTCATGAGATCACAGTAAAAGAGTTCATGACCTCAGCACTGCTGATTGGCTGCTGTTCATTTCTTCATTTATTTATTTTTTACCTGCAGCTGGGCAGTAACTGAGTATAACTTTTTACACAGAACTTACTCTGCTGAGCTGAGGAAGTTGTGAGGCAAAATATCTTCCTTTTTTACATAGAGATGCTCAGGTGATATTTTCCTGTCTGCTTTTTACAGTTATACTTCATCGGTTTCAAGTGATTTAGCATATGAGTATTATGTCCCTTTAATAAATTTGCTTTATCTTGTTATTCGTTGCATTGCACTACTGGCAATTAGCTGAACACCTCTATTTAGCCAATCACAAGAGACAAATGTGTGCAGGCACCAATCAGCAGCTAGCTCCCATAAGTGAAGGATATGTACATATTATTTTTTAACAAGGGATAACAAGAGAACAAAGCACTTTTGAAAATAGAAGTGAATTTAAGTGTCTTAAAAATACATGTTCTATATGAATCCTCCAAGTTTAATTTTGACTTGTATACCCCTAATTACTGATAAATATACACCATCAATTTAACATACACAAAAAAAAGTAAAAAAAAAAAAAAAAAAAAAAAAAGCTAAGGTGTTATCTCCCCAATATTAAAAAGTTAAACAAAAAAGATCTAAAATATACAATTTAAACTTTTTAACATTTTAACATCTTATCTTTCCAAATTTCTGCAATTCAAAGCAACAGGTTACATGACGACATACAGTAATCTTAACACGGTCACAAGTACATAATGTCATTTAGCTCTTGAACTAACAATGAATAAATCTGTACATTGTTGGACATGCAAGATTTTTCCACAGTTATTGCTGCTCTTAGAAACAAATATAAATGTACCATGTTTCCTAATTTTGACTGCTGAGAGGAGATAAGAATATTTTTACATTTAGTGTTCTCTGCCAAAAATATGTTTTGGTACAAATGGTTGTTACATTTATATACTCTAGCAGAACAAATTTTGCGCACACAAAATTGTTCTTGGTAAGAATTAATCCTGCAGTGCAACTCTTATGAAAACAAGAGAAATAAAATATACCTACAGAAAATTGTAGACAACTACAGCAACCAAAAGAAAAGTAACATTTCCCGTCAACGTTTTGAGATTAGAGGAACAAATGTTTTTAACAAAGGAATATATATGTATGCCAGAATTCCCAATCAAACATTAAAAACCATGGACTTTAAAAAAATTAAGCCCTCCCATCAAATATTAGATTATTAAATGATGTGGTTGGTGGAGTGTGTGTAGTGTGCGTAACGTGTCTCCTGTGAAGTCTGACTTCCACTTATGTATATATACAGTACGTGTACGTTTCTGGAAACTGCTGCAGGTTATCACTTCTACCCATGGTACAGAACCACATAGACAAATGTCTGGGACTACAATCCCCATATAAATCTGCTGTAAGCTGCTACCGAGCATGTCCTGGCTTATTTTCCCAGTGTGTATGCTTCTACTTAACATCTAATCATACTTCAACACTAACTGACACTGTCCTGATCAAACTTGCGGAAAGAAACATAGCCACTTATCTGAATTACTTCTACCACAATTAACCCTAACTGCCAGCTCCCCCCACCAAATTAACCTAACTGAGCTGCACAACCCTCCCCCACCCCTAACACCCTACTTCTAGATTTACCCCCCCCCCCATGTAATCACTTAACTCCTAACCCCCAATGTTACAGATAGAAATAAAATAAAAAAAGCTTAAACAAAAAAAAAGACAATTTAAATAACTTTTTAAAAATCCTTTGGTATCTTAACGCTCTTCCACTAACTTACATTTGGCTCTTCAAGGAGTGTATCCCAGAACTAAACAATAGTATTAAAGCAATGCCTCAGCCTGCTTTCTGAGCGTTTCATTCCTCTAGAGCACATATGTTCTAAGGATGAGTCATCTATTTTGCTCCCTAAGAGTCAATGATCTTTGGCTAAGTCCTACTCACGTAGGTGCAGAATCAGGGGTGTAAGTAGACCTAACTGGGCCCCTGGGCAAAAGCTATAATGCCTCCCCCCCACACTTCCGCAGTGCCATTTTTGGCTATTTGCAATGAGCAGAAGCTGAATCTGCAGTCACACAGGTACAAGATAAGCTGTTTCTGTATGACTAAGAAATGCTTTTTAGTCTGCATCAGAGTATATACACTTCCGGAACAAATATGGTGGCAGTTTTTTTTCCCTCTTTTACACATAAACACTGTGGTGGCCATCTTGAAATCACGGTCTGGGTCTGACTTACCCTCTTTCTGTAAATTGTGCCATTTTTAACATGCTACAAGCATTGAATTAAAGCCACCTTTATCTCTATTCCTGTGCTCCAGATCCTTTGTTGCTATATCTTGAAAATGCTGTCACAATATTTGTAAAGGCAATCCAAACAGTTTCCTTTAACTGTGAGGCCTGTTTTTCAAGAATACACACAGAATGGCCAGACAAAGTAGGTGGAGTCTGGAATCCACCAGGTCTCCTTGTAAGATGACAATACTGACTGTAGGGTCAGATGGGCCCCTTAGAGCTGTGGGCCTGGTCTCAATTAAGACTTCTAAGAACCCTATAGTTACGCCAGAATAAAGATAAACAGGAACATATGTAAAATGATGTCAGATCCAGGGAATTCATTTTCACTGATTCAGGTGAACACTAATTGTCTTGGTTATGCCCACTGAGACAAGGGTACATTTTTATCTCTAGGTGTATTTGTTCCCCAAGACTGATTTCAACTCTTACCACATCCTTTAAGGCGACATATGTAATGCTCATGGGATATTCCTCTATCAGACCGAACTCGGCCAGTAGTCTTGTTATTCCGGCATTGAGCCGGAAAGATAGGGAATAGCCCAGAGCAGAGAAAGTAAGATTAGATAGGCGGCACTCACCACAGGCAGAACAGTCCCCAGTGACAACAGCAGAGTGATCCAAGGCAAATGAGTAGAATGGTCAGGCAGGCAGGATTCGACAACAGTAAAGCAGTCCAAGGGCACACCACTAGAATGGTCAGGCTGGCAGGATTTGGTAACAGTAAAGCAGTCCAGCAATTAAAGGGTTGAGAGGCAGAGTAGTCAGACAGGCAAAGTTCAGCAGCAAAAATCAATCCAGCAATTATAGGGTTAAGAGGCAGAGTAGTCAGATAGGCAAAGTTCAGCAGCAAAAATCAATCCAGCACTTATAGGGTTAAGAGGCAGAGTAGTCAGACAGGCAAAGTTCAGCAGCAAAAATAATCCAGCAATTATAGTACGATCTATCACACCCAGGAGCACACAAAGTATCACCTATACTTGGGCAGTGATAGATCGTACTGAACAGATTTAAATAGTGTAGGATTGGCACCACAGCGTGAGACTGGCATCAGGGAGCGTGCTGTGATAATGTCAGCGCCACAGGCCTCCAGAGCCGACACAGCCCTAGGCAATGAGCAAGGAAGAAGACGCCGTGCCCCTAGCCTGACATAGCCCCCCACTCAAGGGTTCCCTCAGGGAACCAGAGCCGACTTCAGAGGATGAGCAGCATAGAATCTCAAGACCAAGGATGGAGCATGTACATCACGGGCAGGAACCCAGGAACGATCTGCCACAGAGTAACCCTTCCAATGTATCAGATACAGCAGTTGTCTGCGTCTGTATCTGGAGTCCAGTATCTTAGCTACTTCATATTCTGGGTCACCACGGACCAGGAGAGGAAGAGGAGGAGCTTGGAGTCGGGTTTATCTATTCTTGATGTAAGGTTTGAGTAGAGAGATGTGGAAGACTGGGTGTATGCGTAGGGTTTTGGGCAAGGCCACTTTGTAGGAAACAGGAGATAGTCTTTTCAGGACCTTGTAAGGGCCGATAAATCTAGGCCCCAATTTATGACAGGGTTGACGTAGACAAATGTGTCGAGTAGAAATCCATACATGTTCACCCACTGGGATGGCACGTACAGAAGCTCTATGGCAATCAGAAAACTTTTTATATCTAGAGACAGCTGCACATAACTGAGAGTGAATACGTTGCCAATGAGAGGTGAGTCTAGTGATCTATCGGTCTGCAGCAGGAACCCCAGTAGACTGAGCAGAAAGAGGGAAGACACGAGGTTGATATCCTGCTGTGGCTTGAAAAGGAGAACATCAAAGAGAAGAGTGCCAATGATTGTTTCGTGCCAGCTCAGCTAGGGGTAACAACTCAGACCAGTTTGTATGGCGTGCGTTGACAAAAGCTCTAAGGTAGGTTTCAAGATCCTGGTTTGCTCTCTCAGTTAGGCCATTGGTCTGAGGATGGTAGCCAGAAGACAAAGAAACAGTGGTTCCAATCAACTTACAAAAGGCTCTCTTAAAGGCAGAGATGAACTGTGGACCTCTGTCGGAAACAATATTCACAGGAATGCCATGAAGTCGTACCACATGCAAGAGAAAGAGAGAAGACAATTCCTGGGCAGAAGGCAGTTTTGTTAGGGGTACTAAATGAGCCAGTCTGGAAAAGTGGTCCACCACAACCCATACAACTGTATGGTGGTCAGAAGAGGGAAGGTCCACAATGAAGTCCATTGTTATGTGTCTCCATGTTTGTTTGGGAATGGACAATGGTTGGAGCAAGCAACAAGGCAAAGGTCGGGGTGTCCTATTGGCAGCACAAGTAGTGCAGGCCTTCACATAATCCTGAGCGTCAGACTTCATAGTAGGCCACCATACATATTGGGAAAGATGCTTGAAAGTCCTAGTTGAACCAGGGTGTCCTGAGAGTTTGCTATCATGGGCCCAGGCTAGCACAGGGATGCGTAGGTTCAGAGGTACAAAGAGGATATTAGAGGTCACGGGAGCTCCAGTAGGTTTACTAGACTGGGCACGTTGCAATCTTTGCAGAAGGGTGGTGTTTAGTTGAGCAACCACACAGGAGGGGGGTATGATGTGTTCAATAGGAGTTTCAGAATAATCACTTGAGTGAGAGAACTGACGGGAAAGGGCATCTGCCTTCTTGTTCTTAGTCCAAGGAAGATAAGAGACCACAAAGTTAAAACGGGAAAAGAACAAGGCCCATCTGGCCTGTTGAGGATTGAGTCGATGAGCAGTCATTAGGTAAGTCAGATTCTTGTGGTCGGTGAGAATCTGAATGGGATTGGCGGTACCCTCTAACCAGTGACACCATTCGGTTAAAGCCATCTTAATGGCTAAGAGTTCACGATTACCCACATCGTAGTTCTTCTCAGCAGGAGCAAAGCGTTTAGAGAAAAAGGCTACAGGGTGTGACTTAGAAGGCAAAGGATTCCATTGGGTAAGAACTGCTCTAGCCCCTATCTCAGAGGCATCAACCTCTAAAGTGAACTGTAGGTTAGGGTCAGGATGGCGGAGCACAGGAGCTGAACAGAAAGCCTCTTTCAGACTAGAGAAGGCACATATGGCTTCGGGAGGCCAATGTTTACAGTCTTTGTTCTGTTTTGTTAATTCAGTAAGAGGAGCGACTGTTTGAGAAAAGTTCTTTATAAACTTGCGGTAATAATTGGAGAACCCCAAGAACCTCCGTAATCCTTTTAGAGAGGTAGGTTGAGGCCATTCCAGAACTGCAGTGAGTTTAGCAGGATCCATGGCAAATCCTCCTTCAAGATAGCCAAGGAATTGGATCTGTACTTGATCAATCTCACATTTTTCTAATTTGGCTACCAAAGAATTGTTTCTGAGACATAGAAGCACCTGTCTTACATGTCTATGATGTTCCTCCAAACTGGAAGAGAAAACAAGGATGTCATCCAGATAGACGATGACAGTGTGGTTGAGGAGGTCACGGAAGACATCGTTGACGAATGCCTGGAAGACTGCAGAGGCGTTACACAGCCTGAAGGGCATTACAAGGTATTCGTAATGCCCTGATCTTGTGTTAAAGGCGGCCTTCCATTCGTGGCAGGGAGAGATACGAATCAGATTGTATGCCCCACGTAAGTCCAATTTGGTGAAAAAGCGAGCATCCTGGAGTGAGTCATACAGCTCAATGATTAATGGTATGGGATAGCGATTCTTGATGGTTATGTTGTTCAAGGCCCTGTAGTCGATGCAGGGTCTGAGCCCACCATCCTTTTTACTGACAAAAAAGAAGCCTTCCCCAGCAGGAGAGGAGGAAGGGTGAATGAAACCTTTAGCTAGGTTCTCTTGGATGTACTCCTCCATGGATTTGGTTTCCGCTTTGGAGAGTGAATACGTCCTCCCTTTAGGAAGTGGAGCTCTGGGAAAGAGGTCGATCTTGCAGTCATAAGGACGGTGGGGTGGCAGCACGTCGGCTGCTTTTTTCTCAAACACATCGTCAAAGTCTGCGTATACTGATGGAAGGTTTGAAGGAGTCTGTATACTGGCTATGGGAATACAGGGCAGAGGAGTGACTGTAGCAAGGCAGGAGACGAAACAGGAGGTACCCCAGGAAGCCAGTTGTCCCTCAGTCCAGTCAAACTGTGGATTGTGTACCCGAAGCCAAGGAAGACCAAGGATGACAGGCTGTGCTGGGGAATGAATGACCTCAAACTGTAGCTGTTTGGTGTGAAGGACTCCCACAGTCAGGGTCAGGGGTGCTGACTCAAAATGGATCAAGCCTGAACCAAGAGGGGTGCCATCCAGGGTAGTTATTTTGAGACAATGTCTTTTCTGCAAAAAAGGCAAGCCAGCTTGAATCATGAAGCGGTGATCCAGGAAGTTCCCAGCTGCCCCTGAATCGATGAAGGCTTGAGTGTGGACAGTATTCTGAAGGAAGGTTAGGGTAACAGGTACCAGGATCCGAGAGGAGTGAGGGGATTTAGTAGAGATCATGATTAGCGTTATCCCCTAAGCATTGGCTTTTCCCGGCCGAATGTCACAGTCCTTTAGTAGGTGGGCGTTAGACCCACAATAAAAGCATAGTCTCAGTCTCCTTCTCCTCTGTCTTTCAGACTCTGAAGGTTTGAAGGAGGAGAGATCCATAGATTCCTCCACTGAGGTAACTGGAGCTGTTGGAGAGGTAGCGGATGCTGCCAAAACTGGGCGAACAGGAGGATGAGAGGGAAGGACCCTCCTTGTTCTGTCTCTCTTGGCTTGTCTTTCCTGAAAGCGAGAGTCCAGACTGATACAAAGCATTATAAAGTCATCCAAAGAAGGGATATCACGACAAGTGAGTTAATCTTTGATGCGTTCATGCAGACCTCTCCTAAAGGCTGCCTTGAGAGCACTGCCATCCTAAGTGGTTTCAAGTGCCAAGGTACAAAACTCAATGGCAAATTGTGCCACAGTTCTATTGCCCTAGTGAGATCCAGGAGAGAATATTTTGCAGCAAAGGTACGGCCAGAAGCCCCAAACACAGAAGATAAGGCAGAAACAAACTAATCAGCATCATGCAGGAGTGTAAGCATCCTGTTCCAAAAGGGGAGAGACCCAGGCTAGGGCCTTGTCCTTCAGCAAGGAAATGATAAAGGTGACCCTTTACTGATGAGACTGAAAGGTGTGAGGATCATTATGGAAGTGCAACCTGCATTGGTTTAGAAAACCCCTGAAATCTGTAGTACCTTCATACTTGTCAGGCAATGGTATCCAGGGTATACTTCCAATAGCTGAGGAAGAAGTCACAGTACTAGGAGAAGGGGCTGGTGGCATAACAGGAGCGGCATCCCTCACTGCAACTAGTAAGGAGAGTTGAGCGGTAATAGCCTCTAGCTTGGAATCCATATTCTGCAACTGTGTGGTATGGGTTCCCAACATCTGTCCCTGAAGACGAACAGCTTGTGCCACCTCATCTGGCTGCATCGCCCAAGTATAATGTAATGCTTGTGGGATATTCCTCTTTTAGACAGAATTCGGCCAGTAGTCTTGTTATCCCGGCGTCGAGCCAGAAAGATAGGGAATATCCCAGAGCAGAGAAAGTAAGATGAGGTAGGCGGCACTCACCACAGGCAGGACTTTCCCCAGTGACAACGGCAAAGTGGTCCAAGGCAAACCAGTAGAATGGTCAGGCAGGAATTGGCAACAGTAAAGCAGTCCAAGGGCACACCACTAGAATCGTCAGGCAGGCAGGATTCGGCAACAGTAAAGCAGTCCAAGGGCACACCACTAGAATGGTCAGGCAGGCAGGATTTGGCAACAGTAAAGCAGTCCAGCAATTAAAGGGTTAAGAGGCAGAGTAGTCAGACAGGAAAAGTTCAGCAGCAAAAACCAATCCAGCAATTATAGGGTTAAGAGGCAGAGTAGTCAGACAGGCAAAGTTCAGCAGCAAAAATCAATCCAGCAATTATAGTATGATTTATCACACCCAGGAGCAGACAAAGTATCACCTATACTTGGGCAGTTATAGATCGTACTGAACAGATTTAAATAGTGTAGGATTGGCGCCACAACGTGATACCGGCATCAGGAAGTGTGCGGCGATGACGTCAGCGCCGCACACCTCCAGAGCCGACACAGCCCTAGGCAACGAGCAAGGAAGAAGACGCCACGCCCCTAGCAATGGCTGGAGCAGCGCAGCGTGACAACATAGAGACCAAATTAAAATTGACTGAGAGCATTGTTTTTCCAAACTATTGTTTCATATACTAAGGTCAGAAAACTTGCATATTCCCTCTTAAGGAATTCTCTTGTTTAGTTCTACTGGAAAGGGTCATCAGAACGATTAGTCATAAAATAAAAAAAGGACTGTAGGGATTCCACAGTGTCACTGCTGTTGCCAAGAGAATGACAAGCCCAGTACCAAGGCTTTGTTTTAAGCAGGTACAGTAGGCAGGTAAGCCCCAGGGATGTTCAAGGACAGAAAACAAGAAGTGAGGACTTCCAAAAAATGTTCTAAGAAAACAACCACGCATCAAGATGATACCAGTAATTTTGTTAAATGGCATGAGCAGAGTTCTGAGGTTGTGTCACAACATACTTAAAACAATATATAAGTGCAGACAAGGTGGGCATGCACCCATAGGAAGAGCATGTGCTCACCTTGTAGTTCAGTGTCCTCACAAGAAAAGACACTGGTGAGTGTGCTTGTGTCACTGTGACTAGATACTAGAAAATAAGTCTTCTAAGTTATTCTCACCCTATACAGTATATCCTTATGTCTGATAAACATTTGTTATAAATATTACAAGGCTAATGTTCCTATATAAGTAGAATATTATTTTTTGTTCTGTTGGGCAAAATATGTAGCTTGGACTGAAAGCAGGCAGATGTGGAAGGTTGAAATACAACAGGACACAAAAGTCCATTAAACAAAAACAATTAAAAAAAAAAATGACAGGTTAGAGCTAAAAAGCAAAATTTATGGTGCCTAACCATTCCTTTGAAAGCTTTTGAAAACACTAAAATCATGGCTGTTTCTGATGCTTTCTCCTGCTCACAAACATCAGTTGCCATTGATTAGGGGATTTTTGACTACAGATCTTCTTGGAATATTCATACCGCTAATATGGAGCTGATGCCCCATTTCGCAGACCGGTGTTATTGTGGGCAGTACAAAAAGTCAGAGGCCGACAAGCATTGGAGTTTACAAACACTGCAAAGAAACCATTTTGGCAGGTATGTGTTTATTGTTTTTAGTACTTACCTGACAACTTCTTTGTTTTTTGTTTACTTTGGAAATTATTTAGCTATACACAAGGATTAGTTAAACCAATGCTTATAAATAGGATAATGTATAAAAGGACTGTCTAGTGAAAAAAATAAACTTTCATGATTCAGATAGGGAATGCAATTTAAAGAACTTTACAATTTACTTTTCTCATCAAATTTGTTTTGTCATCTTGGTATTCTTTGTTGAAAGCTAAACCTAGGTAGGCTCATATGCTAATTTCTAAACTGTTGAAGACCACCTCTTAACTCAGTAAATTCTGACAGTTTTTCACAGTGCTAGTTAATTTGTGCCATATAGATGCCATTGTGCACACTCCTGTGGGGTTATTTATGAGTCGCCACTGATTGGCTAAAATGCAAGTCTGTCAAAACAACTGAAATAAGGGGGCAGTATGCAGAGGCTTAGATACGAGGTAATCACAGAGGTAAAAAGTGTATTAATATAACAGTGTTGGTTATACAAAACTGGAGAATGGGTAATGAAGGGAACTTTTTGAACAATAAAAAATTCTTGAGTAGACTTTCCCTTTAAATTATATGGGCTTAATGTATCTATCAGATAAAATCTGTTTTATAGGTCCTTTAAAATATGTGTTTCTCTTTTACTGTTAACGCAGTGAATAAGAAAACTAGTGCACTTACCCTGCACAGGCTTCTAATGTATTTATAACTTGACAACTCATATGCTTGATTTGTATTTATTGAGCTGATAGATATTTTGCAGCACTTTTACAGAGGCTGCATACGTGCTGCACATGGTTGTCAAACAATATGATGAAACATCTGGCTGTAATCACACAAAAATCTTTTATCCTTTCTGTAATACACAGAGTGACTCATCAGTGAAATTGACAGCTTGCTCATCTTTCCTGAAAAATGATTATTCACACCATCTCTGGGAAGATCTATTGAACGTTGTTGAGTCTATATCAAGGCTGTCCAACTTTTTAACAAGGGGCCACAGTAGAATTTCCTAATGAGTAATGATGTGCAAATATGTTGTAATATTTGTATTTGTAAGTAATATCTGCTGCCAAACTGTTCTGACAAACAAATACATGATCTTCATTTTCTATCTCTCCATAAGGGCACAGAAATGCAGATCAAAATTAAGATATTTTTTTTTCTATTCTGACACATTCAGAATTGATTTGGGAGAAATGGAAAATCAGAAACAATGCATTGGAGGGTGGCTTTGTGGCCCCTGAACCTTGGGTTGGACATGCCTACCAAAACACGGAAACAACATTTAAAATATACAAATATATGAAATGTAAAATATAACTCCCCTTGAGTACCAATGCAAGCTGCCACGGATTCTGCTCTGTGTTGATCAATATTCTTTGCCTGAGGAACTAGAAATTAAAACCACAATAGTAACCATACTATAAAGACCAAATTAAAGTGGAAAATGACAAATAGTGATAATCCTCTAAAGAAATAGATGCGGATTCAGGTATACACAATGTGAGAAAAATATAATCACAAAATATTTAATCACAAATAATATAGTATGCAATCAAAACACTCTGATTGGCCAATCACATATAAACAATTAAAAATGTATAAAACGTGAATAAAAACAAATAAAGAGTAACGGCTAGATTTGGAGTTTTGTCGGTAACGACCCGAAAAACTAACGCCGGCTTTTTTCTGGCCGCACCATAAAAATAACTCTGGTATTGAGAGACCACATAAAGGCTGCGTTAGGCTCCAAAAAAGGAGCGTAGAGCATTTTTAACGCAGCTTCAACTCTCAATACCAGAGTTGCTTACGGACGCGGCCAGCCTCAAAAACGTGCTCGTGCACGATTCCCCCATAGGAAACAATGGGGCTGTTTGAGCTGAAAAAAAACCAAACACCTGCAAAAAAGCCGCGTTCAGCTCCTAACGCAGCCCCATTGTTTGCTATGGGGAAACACTTCCTACGTCTGCACCTAACACTCTAACATGTACCCCGAGTCTAAACACCCCTAACCTTACACTTATTAACCCCTAATCTGCCGCCCCCGCTATCGCTGACCCCTGCATATTATTATTAACCCCTAATCTGCCACTCCGTAAACCGCCGCTACTTACATTATCCTTATGTACCCCTAATATGCTGCCCTAACATCGCCGACCCCTATATTATATTTATTAACCCCTAATCTGCCCCCCACAACGTCGCCTCCACCTGCCTACACTTATTAACCCCTAATCTGCCGACCGGACCTGAGCGCTACTATAATAAAGTTATTAACCCCTAATCCGCCTCACTAACCCTATCATAAATAGTATTAACCCCTAATCTGCCCTCCCTAACATCGCCGACACCTAACTTCAATTATTAACCCCTAATCTGCCGACTGGAGCTCACCGCTATTCTAATAAATGTATTAACCCCTAAAGCTAAGTCTAACCCTAACACTAACACCCCCCTAAGTTAAATATAATTTAAATCTAACGAAATTAATTAACTCTTATTAAATAAATTATTCCTATTTAAAGCTAAATACTTACCTGTAAAATAAATCCTAATATAGCTACAATATAAATTATAATTATATTATAGCTATTTTAGGATTTATATTTATTTTACAGGTAACTTTGTATTTATTTTAACCAGGTACAATAGCTATTAAATAGTTAAGAACTATTTAATAGCTAAAATAGTTAAAATAATTACAAATTTACCTGTAAAAGAAATCCTAACCTAAGTTACAATTAAACCTAACACTAGACTATCAATAAATTAATTAAATAAACTACCTACAATTATCTACAATTAAACCTAACACTACACTATCAATACATTAATTAAATACAATTGCTACAAATAAATACAATTAAATAAACTAGCTAAAGTACAAAAAATAAAAAAGAACTAAGTTACAAAAAATAAAAAAATATTTACAAACATAAGAAAAATATTACAACAATTTTAAACTAATTACACCTACTCTAAGCCCCCTAATAAAATAACAAAGCCCCCCAAAATAAAAAAATGCCCTACCCTATTCTAAATTACTAAAGTTCAAAGCTCTTTAACCTTACCAGCCCTGAACAGGGCCCTTTGCGGGGCATGCCCCAAGAAATACAGCTCTTTTGCCTGTAAAAAAAAACATACAATACCCAAGCCCCCCAACATTACAACCCACCACCCACATACCCCTAATCTAACCCAAACCCCCCTTAAATAAACCTAACACTAAGCCCCTGAAGATCATCCTACCTTGTCTTCACCTCACCGGGTATCACACCGATCCGTCCAGAAGAGCTCCTCCGATGTCCTGATCCAAGCCCAAGCGGGGGGCTGAAGAGGTCCATGATCCGGCTGAAGTCTTCATCCAAGCGGGGCAGAAGAGGTCTTCCATCTGATTGAAGTCTTCATCCAAGCGGCATCCATCCGGAGCGAAGCTGCAGCATCCTGAAGACCTCCACCGCGGAACATCCATCCTGGCCGACGACTGAACGACGAATGACGGTTCCTTTAAATGACGTCATCCAAGATGGCGTCCCTCGAATTCCGATTGGCTGATAGGATTCTATCAGCCAATCGGAAATTAAGGTAGGAATATTCTGATTGGCTGATGGAATCAGCCAATCAGAATCAAGTTCAATCCGATTGGCTGATCCAATCAGCCAATCAGATTGAGCTTGCATTCTATTGGCTGATCGGAACAGCCAATAGAATGCGAGCTCAATCTGATTGGCTGATCGGGTGTTAGTGTACTTTAGAGTACAGTAGTTAAGAGCTTTATAAACCGGCATTAGCCCAGAAAGCTCTTAACTACTGACTTTTTTCCTGCGGCTGGAGTTTTGTCGTTAGATGTCTAACGCTCACTTCAAACACGACTCTAAATACCGGAGTTAGAAAGATCCCATTGAAAAGATAGGATACGCAATTGACGTAAGGGGATCTGCGGTATGGAAAAGTCGCGGCTGAAAATTGAGCGTTAGACCCTATTTTGAATGACTCCAAATACCGGCGGTAGCCTAAAACCAGCGTTAGGAGCCTCTAACGCTGGTTTTCACGGCTAACGCCAAACTCCAAATCTAGGTCTAAGACAATAATTGAACATGTCTATAGAGAACAATGGAGTAAAAAGATTAAAAGTCTTAAAGGACACAACGTAATCCAAGAGGTTTGCTAGGATAAATTCTCAAAATCCTATATCCAGGGTGATGAGAATTGTATCCAAATGTGTAAATTAGTGTCCAACTGAGAAAATGTACTAAGAAAGCAACATATCTGAATATATGATTGACATATTCCCAAAGATTATAAGTTGGAACGGAAAAACTTTAAGCATCCCCAACTAGGAGATAATCAGAATACGGATAACATGCAGAGTGGTCAGTTCAGAGTATAAGCTGTTCCTACTCATATTTTAGGTCACCGGTAGAGGAATTTCTGCCTGTAGTTGTAATCCATGCACTGTTTTCTCTTAGCGTGCTAACATTACATTCAGCTTTGGTGCTCCGGATTGCTGTGATATGGCAGCCCCAATAGAACAGTGTTATTCCGTTTGGCAGTCAAACATGCAACGTGTTTCAGCCGACCTTGTGAATCCTTTTTCAAACATAAAACTGCCAACTAATGCACTCCTTAAGTAGCAGCATAGTGATCATTTGATTTTTTTTTTAAAACAGCCTTTCCATTCTGATTGGTTCATTTGTAGCATTATTTAATAAGCACAGTAAATCATAAGATGGTTATTTATTAAAGCAAATATTTGTGGCTTATATCATTATACAATATAGGAGATATTGAGACCAATTTGTGATAATCTATATTTCTTCAAAGTGAATATATATATATATATATATACATATATATATTTCACATCATATATCCAAATGTATCTGCTTAAATGTATCACTTCATTGCTTCACAAAACCTTATTATTCTAAGGCCCCAAGTTATCAAGGTCTGTCGGACCTGGTCCGACAGTGCGGATCAGGTCCGACAGACCTCGCTGAATACGGCGAGCATAACAAATATTTGCTTTAATAAATAACCATCTTATGATTTACTGTGCTTATTAAATAATGCTACAAATGAACCAATCAGAATGGAAAGGCTGTTTTAAAAAAAAAATCAAATGATCACTATGCTTCTACTTAAGGAGTGCATTAGTTGGCAGTTTTATGTTTGAAAAAGGATTCACAAGGTCGGCTGAAACGCGTTGCATGTTTGACTGCCAAACGGAATAACACTGTTCTATTGGGGCTGCCATATCACAGCAATCCGGAGTGCCAAAGCTGAATGTAATGTTAGCACGCTAAGAGAAAACAGTGCATGGATTACAACTACAGGCAGAAATTCCTCTACCGGTGACCTAAAATATGAGTAGGAACAGCTTATACTCTGAACTGACCACTCTGCATGTTATCCGTATTCTGATTATCTCCTAGTTGGGGATGCTTAAAGTTTTTCCGTTCCAATTTATAATCTTTGGGAATATGTCAATCATATATTCAGATATGTTGCTTTCTTAGTACATTTTCTCAGTTGGACACTAATTTACACATTTGGATACAATTCTCATCACCCTGGATATAGGATTTTGAGAATTTATCCTAGCAAACCTCTTGGATTACGCTGTGTCCTTTAAGACTTTTAATCTTTTCACTCCATTGTTCTCTATAGACATGTTCAATTATTGTCTTTATTTGTTTGTATTCACGTTTTATACATTTTTAATTGTTTATATGTGATTGGCCAATCAGAGTGTTTTGATTGCATACTATATTATTTGTGATTAAATATTTTGTGATTATATTTTTCTCACATTGTGTATACCTGAATATGCATCTATTTCTTTAGAGGATTATCACTATTTGTCATATTCCACTTTATTTGGTCTTTATAGTATGGTTACTATTGTGGTTTTAATTTCTAGTTCCTCAGGCAAAGAATATTGATCAACACAGAGCAGAATCCGTGGCAGCTTGCATTGGTACTCAAGGGGAGTTATATTTTACATTTCATATATTTGTATATTTTAAATGTTGTTTCCGTGTTTTGGTAGGCATGTCCAACCCAAGGTTCAGGGGCCACAAAGCCACCCTCCAATGCATTGTTTCTGATTTTCCATTTCTCCAAAATCAATTCTGAATGTGTCAGAATAGAAAAAAAAATATCTTAATTTTGATCTGCATTTCTGTGCCCTTATGGAGAGATAGAAAATGAAGATCATGTATTTGTTTGTCAGAACAGTTTGGCAGCAGATATTACTTCAACATATTGCACCTCATTACTCATTAGGAAATTCTACTGTGGCCCCTTGTTAAAAAGTTGGACAGCCTTGATATAGACTCAGCAACGTTCAATAGATCTTCCAAGAGATGGTGTGAATAATCATTTTTCAAGAAAGATGAGCAAGCTGTCAATTTCACTGATGAGTCACTCTGTGTATTACAGAAAGGATAAAAGATTTTTGTGTGATTACAGCCAGATGTTTCATCATATTGTTTGACAACCATATGCAGCACGTATGCACAAGAGCTGCTGGTGCAACGCCGCCCCCTACGGAGCTTGATAACTAGAGGCCTAAATGTATTTTTATTTTTTTATGTATTTTTTCTTTATATTATTAAATGCTACATTTTAAATCTTAAATATTGACCCAATGGGTTTTAACTCTTCTTATTGTGTCAAAATAGAAAAACAGATATAGATATATTTCATTAACATTAGCTATGTATGTCTATGGCCATACAGTGATGGTAGAGAAAATAAAGCGAGGGTGTATATTTTTGGTTATTTTGTATTAAACAAAAAAAAACAATTTAGAGAGAAGTAAATATTTAACCCTTTTGGCTGTAATGTTTGTAATTCAAATATCCACTAAGCTTCTTTTTGTAATAAGGTATTGGTTATAGCACCAAAAAAATTTTTTCTTTCTGAACAACTGTATTTTTAGATTACTATTAATGTAAAGTCTAAAATGTTTGGCCACAGGGATTTCTAAAATCTTATCTTCTAAAGAGTTTTCTATTGATAGAATATGTTCCCTCAATCTTTCTCTAACAGTTCTTTCCGATTCCCCTACATATTGTATTCCACATTTTTGCAGGAAATCAAGTATATAATATTTGTATCCATACATCTGTATATGTCATGAATTTTATACTCTTGCTGTGTTTGATAAGACTTAATATGGTAGTTTTTTCTCCATGTATGCCGGCTTTGCATATTTTACAATGGTAAAAACGTTCAGCTGTGTCCTTAAAATGTCTTTTTCTGTCTTTTTGATATTTCTCTGCAGAGTTGGAGCTAGAATGTTTCTTAAATTGTTTGTTTTTTATATACGAAATGTGGAGTGTTGGATGAGAGGGCACCTAGTATAGAATCTGCCTTTAGAATATTCCAGTGTTCTTGATAATCCTCTCCGTTATATATTTGTTTTCACTGTATTTTGTATTAGGATTCAACCTGTTTCTTTCTTTTATTTTTGTATTTAAGCAACTCACCTCTATTTGTTTCTCATCATACCCTCTTTCTAGAATTTTTGTTTTCAACAAATCTTATTGTTGTCTATAGTTATCTATAGTCTTCATCCCTTCTACAGTTCTTTCTTATTCTTAAAAAATGACCCTTTAGAAAAAAAAATTTCCAAAGAGGATGATGGCAACTAGTGAAATTAATATAATTATTTGCATCTACTGCTTTAAAAAATGTTCTGGAGATAAGTTCTCCCCCCTACAGTTTCAATCTCTAGATCTAAAAATATTGACATTTTTTTTTACTAAGTTTAGCCATCAGTTTTATATTTCTATCATTATTTTTCATTTATTTCATACATTTGTATAATATACTCTCTTTCCCTTTCCATATGATGAATACATCATCTATAAATAGTTTAAAAGGATGAAATGATTAATATAACATGATTGTTCTAGAAACAGGGACTCCCACCGCCACATAAATTTAGGTAACTTTGGGCGAAACGGGTTCCCATGGCTGTCTCACAGAGTTGTTTATAAAAATTATCATATATGAAATAATTGTGCTCTGAGATAAATTTAATTCCATCCAAAATGGGGCTACTATATCAATCCAGAGCGCCAAAGCTGAAGCTAAACGTTAGCACGCTAAGAGAAAACATTGCATGGATTACAACTACAGGCAGAGATTCCTCTACCAGTGAGAATTAGACCTAAAAAAAGTGAGTAGGAACAACTTATACTCTGAAGCAGTCACTCTGCCTGCTATAATATTCTGATTATCTCCTATGTATGGTTACTATTGTGGTTTTAATTTCTAGTTCCTTGGGATGAGCTGTGTAAGCGCTCCCCTATATCCTTTTTGAGTTAACACGATATAAAGCAATGCTAGTAATTTATGGTTGTTCTTGTCTCCTGGGAGGGAAGAACGTGATATATGATCTGTGCACGGTTGTGACACTGTGTGTCCATTTTCTACACAACAATGGGCCATTGATTGGTCTGAAGTTCCATCACGGATGGTTACTTTAATAGTTGAGCGAATTTCCACCATCTTAATACATTTGTCACAAATCTTGTCAACATATTGCAATACACATAAATATTTTCGTATTGATCAGGAGTAGTGGTACAGGTAATCTGGTTTCTAATCCACTATTTCTTGTTGTTTATGTGGAAGATGGAAATACTTCCCAGGGTTTATTCTACTACAGGTTTTACAGCTAAAACAATGATAGCAGTCAGATTTGGATTGGAGTAAAGATGTCATTTTAGTGTATGCTGGAGCATAATCAGAATACATACATTTATCTCTCAGGTTTGGTCCCCTATGAAAATCGTTAAATGGTGATGTCTTTTCTTTCTGCAAATGTGCTAGTGTTTCCGAAGTTTTTAACTCTCACTTTATCACTGCTATACGTAGTACTGAATGTGAGTCTCTCTATTTGTTTTAGTCAATCGTTCTTGTTTCCATTTTCTCAAAGTTTGGTGCCACACCCTCTGGCACTAAATCTTTGTTCGATCTTATCTACTTGTACTGTTGAGAGAGTTGGATCACTGTTAATACATGTGTGAAGCAGGAAGATTATATCAGTTGCTTTCCAAAAATGAGTGGTAACAAAGCCATTTTCTGATTTTAAATCCTTAAGTCTCAAAAGTCTGTTTGCAAATCAGAATAATGTATATTTTAAAGAACAAGGTTGGGGGTTTAATTGGCCAAAATACTCCAGCCATGCCTCTATAATTGTTGGCCTTAACTGGCAATGTAGATATTTGTCAAGAGTACTCTATTATATAAAATTGGGGTTAATTGATATAATACTGTTTACGGGTGGCTATGGGTAGCAAACAATAGGTAATATATAACAAGATAGCGGTGATTCTGAGTGCACCGTGACTCGTTCCTACACTGAGGGGTTTCTTTGCTACTCCCATTATTTTCCCGCATCTGTATAACCCTTAATAGAGTTAACGATATGTACTCTAACCATACCTATATTTAATATAATAAATGATGGGTCTTATGTTCCCACAGGTATATAGGAGAAGTTAGTGGTAACCTATTAGCATATTTGTGTGTTTCTCTTAATACACACGGTTTTAGTTCTATTTTCTTGTATAGTTAGGATGGTCCTATGCCACCCGCTATATATACAATAATGTTCACACTGGCTATACCTAATTTATTTGTTATCTGATTTATGACATGTAAGACTTACTAGAGTTAACTAGATCCTTGTACTCGAATGAATAGATATATTTGTCATGAACATATGTTACTTTGGGATTCTACATGTATAGAATACATGCTCCTAGTCTGAGACATATGATACATAGACTCCTTATAGAGTGGTCTAATAGTTACCAGTAAGTCTCAAATTAAATTTATCTTATATATAATTGTATTGTATTGTATTGGGTACTTGTAAAGCACGGCTAATCACCCGTAAGGGTCTCAAGGCGCTGCTCATTTTATCGACCTCGGAAGGATAGGCTGAGTGGACCTCGCCGGGGATCAAACCTGCAACCCGTGGGTTGCTACAGAGCTCAGCCACATTGCCTTAGCATGCTGAGCTATCTGTCGGGCTTAGGTATCTATGTGTGTTTGTCATTAATATAGGATTTTTTTTATTTTATGACATTACATTTTACAATAATAAATAAAAGTTACATTTTATATTTATCTTGCCCTTTAGCTCTTTAAATATACTTTGCTACCTAGACTCTTATCCTAAGTGTGCCAAATAATACCTCTGTTCCTATCTTCTTCTCATTATTATTAACTTATGGTCCGGTATTAGGCACTGCCCCTGCAGGGATACATAGGTTTAACCTAAGGGGACACCCGTTTGAGAGATCTAGCCTCTTTCCCTCCCTTCCCCAATTTGAGGGGTTTACTTATTACAAATATATTTACACATGAAAATGATAATTTTGATCCCATAGCTGTTCCGACTATTTGAAGGTAATAGTTGTTTTCAAATTTAAAATAAATTATACACATTTTTAACAATATTCAATGAACTGGAGAACCCACAAATGGATACATTGGAAGCTGATGTGTGATGACTTTAATGCCAGCTTCATATGATATAACAGAATAAAAACTATTGTCATCAATAGTCACCATTATATCCATTTCTTCAGTCAAGTCCACATATCTCAAATTCTATATTAATTGTGTTAAATCTCTTAAATAAGAGGGCATATGTAAAACCAAAGTTTGTAGGATGGATTCCACAAATTGAGCCACAGGGGGGGGGGGTAAAATTACAATGGGAAAAAGGATAGCTAAAAACTCCAGGAGAACATTATTAATTTAAATAACCAGCACAAAAAAATGCTCCTGATAAAGTTTTTTGTTTAAAAGTCATGATTGGATTTTTACCTAACATTATATATGGTGTATTATCAGAGAGTTGATCCCAAAATCTATACTCAATAATATTGGTAACTCAAGATCACAAGGGCCCCTACCTGGTCTGCCTTTCTTATCCCTATTTCAAAATCTTCTGCCAAACATTTAAATGCTTGACATTCTATTCTAGAAAGATGTTTATGTTTCTTCTGCCTATCTTGCTGTATTATTTGTTGTATGACCTGTGTAACAAGTCACAGATAGGTTTTAGTGCTGGAATTATTTGAGTTCAAATGCGCTGTGAAGTAGAAATATCCCAATTCGAACAACAGAATTTACTGATTCTAGAATCAAATAAGGATGAGGACTGGCTGGGTAAATTGAAAACCCAGCTAGTTAATTATGAGAAGGAATTGGTAACGTTTAAAGAATGTAAGTGGGAGGCGGTCATCTCTGACTACAGGGAGAAAAGGTTATATAAGTGGTCCCTGGGGCCTGAAGAGAGAAGATACAGTAGACCTAGACGACAACAGGTATTTAAACCTAGAGGGTGAGACCAACTTGCATAGTATACCCTCAGGTACTACACAAGGCGTTACCACCAGATCGTCAACAAACTATGGTGGAGAAGGATACGCCAAGGGAAAAAGAGGAGCAAGAAAGAGAGGGAGGCCACCACGCCCATGGAGGAAATAGAGGAGAATATTATCAACTTGAATGGCCATATTTTGACCAATGAAGAACGCACAGTCCTATGGAAAGGGTTCTCATTCATACCTACCACCAAAACTGATCCCTTTGATTTGGAGATTGAGACCTATAAATTCCAAAGGAATTTAAGATTAAAATAATTCTTTAAAGATAGTGCTATGGAGGAAAGTACGCTGAGGAAGAAGAGTGATTTTGATCCTAAGAGCCACAATGCTAGTATTAACACCTTCTCCAGATTGATGAAACATGATCTTACAACAGCCATCAATTTGAATCAACCTCAAATACATAAAAAACATATCTGGAAATGAGTGGAAAGCATTGATGGACTTAAAATATAATCGTAAACTTGTTTTCAGAGAAGTGAACAAGGGGGGTGCTCTAGTAGTTATGAACTATGATGATTACAGGTATGAAATTTTGCTTCAATTGAATGACAGCCAGACCTATAGAGTCTTACCTGGAGATCCTATAAAGGGATTTAAGAAGGAGATTGATGATTACACACAATCTTTGGAACAACAAGGCTGGATTGATAAAACCCTAGCGTCTTATTTACTCACGGATTGCCCAATAACTCCTATCCTCTACACCTTGCCTAAGGTACATAAAGATCCATTGAAACCTCTGGGGAAACCAATCGTCTCTGCTTATGGATCTGTCTTACAATCCCTCGCTATCTATGTGGATTCTATATTACAGTCTTTAGTGAGAAACATCCCATCATTTCTATTAGATTCAATTGAAATGATTAAAGGGACACTGAACCCAAAATTTTTCTTTCATGATTCAGATAGAGCATGCAATTTTAAACAACTTTCTAATTTACTCCTATTATCATTTTTTCTTCGTTCTCCTGCTATCTTTATATGAAAAAGAAGGCATCTAAGCTTTTTTTCTTGGTTCAGAACTCTGGACAGCAGTTTTTGATTGGTGGATGAATTTATCCACCAATCAGCAAGGACAACCTAGGTTGTTCATCAAAAATGGTCCGGCATCTAAACTTACATTCTTGCATTTCAAATAAAGATACCAAGAGAATAAAGAACATTTGATAATAGGAGTAAATTAGAAAGTTGCTTAAAATTTCATGCTCTATCTGAATCACAAAAGAAAAAATTTGAGTTCAGTGTCCCTTTAACCCCTTAATGACAACTGACGTACCAGGTACGTCATGCATTAACAAGCAGTTAATGACAATGGACGTACCTGGTACGTCAGTTGTCTAACAGAGTGCTGGAAGTGATCACAATCACTTCCAGCAGCTCTGAGGGTATTGCAGTGATGCCTCGATATGGAGGCATCCTGCAATACCCCTTTACAAGACTCCGATGCAGAGAGAGCCACTCTGTGGCCCTCTCTGCACCGGTAGTGATGGTGCCGATGGTGCTTTTTTCCGGTTGGAGCGTGCGCGCGCGTGCACGATGCGCGCGTGCACGTGCACGGATGTGCGTGTGCACGTGGGCACGTGTGCACATGGGCGCATGTGCACGTGCGCACATTAGCCACACTGACACCAATGAAAAAGGAAGGGGAAAAAACGTTTTTTTTTTTTTTTTTTACATTTAAAAGGATCTGTGAGGGGGAGGGGGTGGGGGTATTGTGGGGGGGGCTGCTACACTACAGAAATAATTAAACACAAATAAAAGTAATAAATAAAATTAAAATAAGTTTGGTTTGTGGGGCCAAACTGGGTACTGGCAGACAGCTGCCAGTACCCAAGATGGCGGTAATTAGGTAGGGGAGAGGGTTAGAGAGCTGGAGGGGGGGATCAGGGAGGTTGGTGCTAAGGCAGGGGTCCATCACAACTAAAATATTTTATAATTTTTATTTAAAAAACAAAAACAAAACTCTTTTATTTAGTACTGGCAGACTTTCTGCCAGTACTTAAGATGGCGGTAACAATTGTGGGGTGGGGGAGGGAAGAGAGCTGTTTGGGAGGGATCAGGGGGTGGGATGTGTCAGGTGGGAGGCTGATCTCTAAAATTAACCCTGCAAGCTCCCTACAAGCTACCTAATTTAACCCCTTCACTGCTGGGCATAATTCACGTGTGGTGCGCAGCAGCATTTAGCGGCCTTCTAATTACCAAAAAGCAATGCCAAAGCCATATAAATCTGCTATTTCTGAACAAAGGGGATCCCAGAGAAGCTTTTACAACAATTTCTGCCATAATTGCACAAGCTGTTTGTAAATATTGTGAGAAACCTAAAATTGTGAAAAATGTAATTTTTTTTTTTTATTTGCTCGCATTTGGCGGTGAAATGGTGGCATAAAATATACCATAATGGGCCTAGATCAATACTTGGGGTTGTCTACTACACTACACTAAAGCTAAAATTAACCCTACAAGCTCCCTACAAGCTCCCTAATTAACCCCTTCACTCCTGGGCATAAAACATGTGTGGTGCGGAGCGGCATTTAGCGGCCTTCTAATTACCAAAAAGCAACCACAAAGCCATATAAGTCTGTTATTTCTGAAAAAGGGGATCCCAGAGAAGCATTTACAACCATTTGTTCCATAATTGCAGAAGCTGTTTGTAAATAATTTCAGTGGGAAACCTAAAGTTTGTGACAAAATTTGTGAAAAAGTGAACTTTTTTTTATTTTTTATCGCATTTGGCGATGAAAAGGTGGCATGAAATATACCAAAATGGGCCTAGATCAATACTTTGGGTTGTCTTCTAAAACAAAATATATACATGTCAAGGGATATTCAGGTATTCCTGACAGATATCAGGGTTCCAAAGTAACTAGCGCTAATTTTGAAAAAAAGTGGTTTGGAAATAGCAAAGTGCTACTTGTATTTATTGCCCCATAAATTGCAAAAAAAGCAAAGAACATGTAAACATTGGGTATTTCTAAACTCAGGACAAAATTTATAAGCTATTTAGCATGGGTGTTTTTTGGTGATTGTAGATGTGTAACAGATTTTGGGGGTCAAAGTTAGAAAAAGTGTGTTTTTTTTCATTTTTTCCTCATATTTTATCTTTTTTTTTTAGTAAATTATAAGATATGATGAAAATAATGATATCTTTAGAAAGTCCATTTAATGACGAGAAAAACGGTATATAATATGTGTGGGTACAGTAAATGAGTAAGAGGAAAATTACAGCTAAACGCAAACACTGCAGAAATGTAAAAATAGCCATTGTCATTAAGGGTAAGAAAATTGAAAAATGGTCCGGTCATTAAGGGGTTAAGATTCTACAACAGGATGATATGACGATCATGGATACTGACTTACTGGTGACACTGGATGTCACCAGTTTGTATACTGCCATTCCTCATACAGGTGGCCTGGATGCCACAAGGAGACATTTAAATCGATACCCATATGTGGGTCCACCTGTGGAAGTAATATTACGTCTTCTCGAATTCTGCCTGGAATGTAATTATTTCCATCTTGAATGGAAATTTTACTTACAGATTTCTGGAACGGTGATGGGGTCAAATATGGCCCCATCATATGCCAACATCTCTATGGAAGAATTCAAGCTATTTGACACTGATCTATTTTGTGACCCAAACATCAGGATGTTCAAGAGATATATAGATGACTTGTGTATCATTTGGACGGGCACCAGACATGAGTTGGATAACTGGGATGATTAAAATTGTATTCATATTTTTTATGTCTTCTTGACATATTCCCTCCTATTTAAAGCAATTTTTTGTGGTGGGCAGGTTTCATTTGTTTCCCTGGTCAAATTAATTATGTCCTGTCACAGGGTATGGATTTCATAATTACACTTGATATTCATTACTTGCCTGTTTTTTTTGTAAGTAACGTCTTACATATTAGTTAAAGGATTACTTTCTGTTATAATTTTTAAGCTAAACAACTAACATATTAAAGTTAATAAACATTAATTAAAACCTACTGACCTATATTTTCTCCAAAACGAAGTTTCATAATGTTCTAAAAGTTATATCTTTTATTCACCGATGATGTCACGTTATCCTGCCCACTATTTTCAGCACTGCATGTTCTAAATACTTAAGCCAATAACTTTGTGTTTAAAGCGCCATTTTGAAACCTAGGTATTGTAAACGGATTGGTACAGAGCAAAAGATACCCACGGAGTGGGTTTGGAAAACAATTAAATTTGCAGACAAGATTTCTGATATACGGTAGAGATATGTTAATAAAATGCTATTGATAAAAAGCGTATTTGGGGTAGTTAGTTAGTAACAGGCATAGAAAATATTTACTTACAGTGGCCCTTTAAGATGTAATATTTATTTGTAGCCAATTTTTGTTTTTGCTAGTTTTGTTACATATTGTGAAGATAACTTATTCATCACATATATTAGGGCTACTTAGGTTACATTTTAGTTTTTATGAATATTGTTACATTGTAATTTCAGGCATTTTCCATTTTTAACTTTGCTTTTAGTTGTTTGTCCCAATGCAGCCACCGTAGTTATCTCTGAGCATGCTCAGTTGCGCAGATGAGACGCTGCAGGTGTTCAGCATTCACAGTACATTGTGGAGGGTATTTAAGGAGAGTAAGTTGCACTATATTTGTTATCTGTCTGAGGAAGGGGCTAACTACCCTGACATGTCACAGTTCAATTAAAGAAGTTTGTGTGTTCACAGCATTGCTGGTATGTTGGCCCATTCCTGCATGCAGATCTCCTCTAGAGCAGTGATGTTTTGGGGCTGTCGCTGGGCAACACGGACTTTCAACTCCCTCCAAAGGTTTTCTATGGGGTTGAGATCTGGAGACTGGCTAGGCCACTCCAGGACCTTAAAATGCTTCTTACGAAGCGGTGTGTTTAGGATCATTGTCATGCTGAAAGACCCAGCCACGTTTCATCTTCAATGCCCTTGCTGATGGAAGGAGGTTTGCACTCAAAATCTCACAATACATGGCCCCATTCATTCTTTCATGTACACGGATCAGTCATCCTGTTCCCTTTGCAGAGAAACAGCCCCAAAGCATGATGTTGCCACCCCATGCTTCACAGTTGGTATGGTGTTCTTTGGTTGTAACTCAGCATTCTCTCTCACGACGAGAGTTGTGTTTCTACCAAACAGTTCTACCCTCTCACGACGACGAGTTGTGTTTCTACCAAACAGTTCTACTTTGGTTTCATCTGACCATATGACATTCTCCCAATCCGCTTCTGGACCATCCAAATGCTCTCTAGCATACTTCAGATGGGCCCAGACATGGCTTAAGCAGGGAGACACGTCTGGCACTGCAGGATCTGAATCCCTGGTGGCATAGTGTGTTACTGATGGTAGCCTTTGTTACGTTGGTCCAAGCTCTCTGCAGGTCATTCACTAGGTCCCCCCGTGTGGTTCTGGGATGTTTGCTCACCGTTCTTGTGATCATTTTGACCCCACGGGGGGAGATCTTGCGTGGAGCCCCAGATCGAGGGAGATTATCAGTGGTTTTGTATGTCTTCCATTTTCTAATTATTGCTCCCACAATTGATTTCTTCACACCAAGCTGCTTGCCTATTGCAGATTCAGTCTTCCCAGCCTGGTGCAGGTCTACAATTTTGTTTCTGGTGTCCTTCGACAGCTCTTTGGTCTTCACTATAGTGGAGTTCGGAGTGTGACTGTTTAAGGTTGTGGACAGGTGTCTTTTATACTGATAACAAGTTCAAACAGGTGCCATTAATACAGGTAATGAGTGGAGGACAGAGGAGCCTCTTAAAGAAGAAGATACAGGTCTGTGAGAGCCAGAAATCTTGCTTGTTTGTAGATGACCAAATACTTATTTTCCACCATAATATGCAAATAAATTCTTTCCAAATCAGACAATGTGATTGTCTGGATTTGTTTCCACATTTTGTCTCTCATAGTTGAGGTATAACTATGATGAAAATTACAGGCCTCTCTCATCTTCTTAAGTGGGGGAACTTGCATAATTGGTGGCTGACTAAATACTTTTTTGCCCCACTGTAGTTCATGTGTACCATATAGATAACATTATGTTCATGCCCTTGGAGTTTCTTATGAGAGGACACTGATTGGCTAAAATACAAGTCTGTCAAAAGAACTGAAATAAGGGGGTCGTTTGCAGAGGCTTAGAGACAAGGTAATCACAGAGGTAAAGTGTATTAATATAACCGTGATATAAAGGGATTATCTATCTTTTCAAACAATAGAAATTCTGGAGTAGACTGTCCCTTTAACGTAACATTTTTTTAATGCAAACAAATATTTTAAAATAGTAAAATAGTTAGAGAGAAAATAATTGAGCTCAATGTCCAGTTAATAGAATATCTAAAAATGTATTTACCGGCACTGAAAACAAAAGGAAAAATGTGATCAATCAATTAAAACACTGCTGAAGTGTTTAAAGATGCATATAGATGAGACTATATGCCTACGTTTAATATGCAGACAGGTGCCCTTTCATATTGTAACATACTGTACTACCTCTGTTTGTAGGGATGTAAATACCCTTTATATGAAAGGGTGCATTAGCTTTAACCATTTATTTCTTTGTGTATTAGGTTGCATTTTCCATCCTGCTTTGACAGAGATAATCTAAAAACAGGGCCTGGAAATATCTTCCTTGGCTACCTGCCAGTTCAGTCTAAACAAAATCTTTTCTGTTTTAGGGATGTCCTTTTCATTTTAAAGAAACATGCCTTCTGCCAATCTCTCAAATCAATCACTCAAAAGCAGAATTTTTTTTTCATAACTTGCAAACTTGTCTCACAAGAAGAGAGGTGGTAAAGATTCACAGTAAATATATACTTTTTAAAGTATATTAAACAAACAAAAAGAAAAATAGGTAATAGACCTTGCACATTAAATACCAAAATAGTGTTTTGTTCTTTACAATTATGACATGATTTGATTCATCTTGAATCCATGTTTGTTTATGTACTAGTAAATGTTTTATATATATTTTTTTTCAGAATAAAAAAAAACATTTGTGTTGATTTTAAACATGTATCTCTAAAATATATATATATATATATATATATATATATATATATATATATATATATATATATATATTGTATACAGTCATAGTCAAAAAATATTGGCACCCCTGCATTTCTGTCAGATAATGCACATCTTTGTCCAGAAAATTGTTGCAATTACAAATAGATTTGGCTTTTTTTTCTCTCCACTTTTTTGTCATACCAATACAAACAAAAGAAATAAACATAAGATTGCCTAAATGACACATTCCACGCAAAACTCCAAAAATGGACTGGACAAAATTATTGGCACTGTCTCAAAATTGTAAGAAATAATTGCATCCCAAGTTTTTGATGTTCCTGTAATTTGTAATTAAACTCACCTGTATCAATTAACAGGTGCTGACAATAAAGAAATCACACCGGCAACCAGTTAAAATGGTGAAAAATTGACTCAACTTTTCTTTTGTGTGTCTCTGTGTGCTACACTGAGCATGGAGAAGAGAAAGAGCAGCAAATATTTGTCTGAGGATTTGAGAACAAAAATTGTGGAAAAGCATGGACAATCTGAAGGTTACAAGTCCATCTCCAGAGATCTTAATGTTCCTGTGTCCACTCTGCGCAACATTGTCAAGAAGTTTACAGCCCAATGGCACTGTAGCTAATCTCCCTGGACGTGGACAAAAGAGAAAAATTGATCAAAGATAGCAATAAATGATTATTCGAAAGGTGGATAAAGAACCTCGATTAACTTCCACACAAATTCAAGCTGACCTTCAGGCACAGGATACAAATGTGTCAGCTTGCACTATACGTTTCCATCTGAAAGAAAAGGGATGCTATGGTTGGAGACCCAGAAGGACCCAACTGCTGACACAGAAAAATAAAGCAGCCAGATTGGAGTTTGCCAAAACATACCCAAGGAAACCAAAATCTTTTTGGGAGAATGTGCTTTGGACAGACAAAAAAAATTACAGCTTTTTGGTAAAGCCCATCATTCTACTGTTTTCAGAAAAATAAATTAGACTTTTAAAGAAAAGAAAACAGTCCCTACAGTCAAACATGGTGGAGGTTCACTGATGTTTTGGGGTTGCTTTGCTGCTTCAGGCACTGGATGTCTTTACTGTGTGCATGGCATTATGAAATCTGAAGACTACCAAATAATTCTGTGATGCAATGTAGGGCCCAGTGTCAGAAAGTTGGGTCTCTATCAGAGGTCATGGGTCTTACAGCAAGACAATAACCCAAAGCACACATTTGAAAAGTACCCAGAAATTGTTTAAGACAAAGCGCTGGAGAGTACTGAACTGGCCAGCAATGAGTCCATGGGGCCTATCTATCAAGCTCGGGATAGAGCTTGACGCCCCGTGTTTCTGGTGAGCCTGCAGGCTCGCCAGAAACACCATTTATGAAGCAGCGGTCTAAAGACCGCTGCTCCATAACCTGTCTGCCTGCTCTGAGCAGGCAGACAGACATCACCGCAATTCAACCCGATCGAGTACGATCGGGTTGATTGACACCCCCCTGCTGGCGGCCGATTGGCCCATATCTCAATCCCATAGAGCACCTGTGGAGAGATCTCAAAACAGCAGTTTGGAAAAGGAACCCTTCCAATCTGAGAGACCTGGAGCAGTTGGTGAAAGAAGAGTGGTCCAAAATTCCAGTAGAGAAGTGTAAGAAACTCATTGATGGTTACAGGAAGTGATTGATTTCAGTTATTTTTCCTAAGGGATGTGTTACCAAATATTAAATTGAGGGTGCCGATAATTTTGTCCAGCCCATTTTTGGAGTTTTGCATGTAATGGGTCAGATTTGGCTTTTTTTTCTCCACTTTTTTGTGTCATACCAATACAAACAAAAGAAAGAAACATGAGAATGCCTAAACATTTGTAATTATTACTATTATGGTTATTTGAAGAGCACCAACAGATTCTGCAGTGCTAATTGCAACAATTTTCTTGGCAAAGTGGTGCATTATCTGACAGAAATGCAGGAGTGGCAATATTTTTGTCCATGACTGTATATATGTTGCGGGTAAAGTCAGATATTGGGTAATCCTAGGATTACCCGGATAAAACGAGCATTACCCAAGTGGCTGTGTGTAAATTCAGATGTATGATCATAAATCCCCTCAGAGTGCGAGAGAGCTCAATCCTATTGTCTGATTGGAACAGCCAATAGGATGAGAGCTGCTCAAATCCTATTGGCTGATTGGAACAGCCAATAGGATTTTAGCAGCTCTAATCCTATTGGCTGATTGAAATCTTTCAGCCAATAGGAATGCAAGGGACGCCATCTTGGATGACGTCACTTGCATTGAAGTTCCAGTTTACGGTGGCAACCGTATGAAGAGGATGCTCAATAACTGTAAGTGGATCGTTGGGGGTTAGTGTTAGGTTTATTTAAGGGTTTTTTGGGTGGGTTTTATTTTTAGATTAGGATCTGGGCATGTAAAAGAGCTAAATGCCCTTTTAAGGGCAATGCCCATACAAATGCCATTTTCAGGGCAATGGGCAGCTTGTTTTTTTTTTAAATAGTTATTTTATTTGGGGGGGTTAGTTGTGGGTGGTGGTGGGTTTTACTGTTGGTAGGGGTGTTTGTATTTTTTTTACAGGTAAAAGAGCTCAGCTGAATTCTTGGGGCAATGTCCCACAAAAGGCCCTTTTAAGTGCCATTAGTAGTCTGGTGTAGTTTAGTTTAATTTAATTGGTAGTTAGTTTAATTGTAGTTTAATAATTATTTTAGTTTGTTAAAATTAATTTATTTAATTTGACAGGTAAGTTTTAATTTAATTTAAGATAGGGAAATTGTAATTTTAATATAAAATTAGGGGGTCGTTAGGTTTAGGGGTTAATAGTTTATTTTAGTATATTTCGATGTGGGAGGCTTTCGGTTTAGGGGTTAATAGTTTATTTAAGTATATTTCGTTGTGGGGGCTTGCGGATTAGGGGTTTATTATAGCGGCAGTGTGGGCAGACAGCAGATTAGGGGTTAATAATATTTAAATAGTGTTTGCGATGTGGGGGGCAGTGGTTTAGGGGTTAATAGGTTTATTATAGTGGCGATGATGTAGGGGAGTGGCGGAATAGGGTTAATAATTTTAATAGTGGTGGCGATGTCCGGAGCGACATATTAGGGGTTAATAAATGTATTATAGTGTTTGCGATGCGGGAGGGCCTCGGTTTAGGGGTTAATAGGTAGTTTGTGGGTGTTAGTGTACTTTTTAACACTTTAGTTATGAGTTTTATGTTACAGCTTTGTAACGTAAAACTCATAACTACTGACTTTAGATGGCGGTATGGATCTTGTCAGTATAGGGTGTACCGCTCACTTTTTGGCCTCCCAGGCAAACTTGTAATACCAGCGCTATGGGAGTCCCATTGAAAACAGACTTTTTTAAAAGTGCGGTACTGTCGTTGCATGACAGGCTAAAAGGTGTGCGGTACACCTATACCTACAAGACTTGTAATATCAGCGTTATAGAAAAAGCAGCATTATGGCCATAACGCTGCTTTATCAATCATAACGCCAAACTCATAATCTAGCTGACTGAGAGCTTTATTCAGGACACAACAGAATATCTCAACAAACAGTCAAATGACATAACTATCTGCAAATACAATACTGGTAACCATGGATGTGGAATATTTATACAGTAACTTCCCAAATAAAGACGGTATTAAGATATGTGTTAAATTCTGCTCCTGAAAAGTTACACACAAATATGATAGTAAAACTATCGCCAAGCTTATAGAATTTATAAACACAACTATTTAAATTTCAACAACAATAGCTATTTGCAAATAAACGGTACAGCGATGGGCACAAAAATATCACCACAATATGCCAATCTTTTCATGGCCGACCTGGAACAGAGATTAGTAGCCTCACGAACCATATAAATAGTTTCGCTGCATAGATAACATTTTCATAATATGGACAGAAGGAAAAGAAAAACTTCTAGACTTCCATAAATCCTTTAATTTACTCCCCCCCCCCCATCAATAAACCTTAAAAAAAATTCTCTATACACAGTGTGGGTTTCCTGGATTGTGCCATAACTGTCACCAATTACTTACTTCATCTGTGTACAGAAAAACCCACAGGTATAGCTACCTCCACATCTCCTGCTTCCATCCCTATCACACAAAACAAGGTGTCATCTACAGCCAGGCTATCACATACTCCGACATTTTCTCTGACACTGAGGACTGACACAAAACACCTGAACACACTGGCAGTGTCATTTCAGCAAAAGAGCTACAAGGAAAGGAGGAAATCTAAAAAAATTTAAATCAGTCTAAAAAAAAGACCACAGGAAAGGTTTCTGCAATACACAGAAAAAAAACACAACAAGGATTCTTTTGGTAGTCACTTATAACCCAACTCTAGAGGAAACATGTAAAATTATTAAAGACCTGCAGCCAGTGCTCTCAGAAGACCCCATACTTAAAGAAATATTTCCTCAGCCCACGATACTAGCATTTAAACAACCACCAAACATAAGACAAATATTGATCTGTATCAAACTAAACCCCCAAAAAAGAGCTTACACCACATGGCACTGTACGATGCAACAAATCCCGCTGCAAGCTCTGTCAAATTACATGTGAAAATAACACAGTCAGACACAAGAACAAAACATACAAAATTAAGGTATCATATTCATGCACATCTGCAAATGTGGTGTACATGATACAGTGTACAGCGTGCGACCAAGGTTGCTATGTTAGAGAAACTGGCCTTAAACTGCATCAGGATGAACCAGCACAGACACTCAAAAACCACAAGGAAGACAAATACTGTACCTCGGTCAGACATCATTTGACCCAGACTGATCACTTTACACTAACACTTATTTATAGGTGTATAATCCCTTCTTAAAAATGTAGTTCCTATTGAGAGCATTATGGTCAGGTGATCAGTAAGGTCACATATTTCCCTAGCTGAAAGTTAAATTGACTAGGTATATAGGTATACAGGGTGAACATACAACTACGTTAACATCAAAAGTGCAAGGGGCCTTCAAAAACCTTTATCTGGATTAGGATAAGAAACTCCCCCCATTTGCAAAATTTAGCATACATATTTATCTAACGCTTAAAACCTATTCATTTTAAGCATAACATTTATTGTGCTGAAATCTAACAAAAAATGCCATATTTTCTTTTTGATTGGCTAATTTCTTTAGAAAAGCCCAGTGAATTATCTTCAATTTCTGCTTATTTTAGAAAGGTTGCCAAAGCAATTGTAAAATCGAGAAAAGTTTTCACTATAGTGTTTAGAAAAAAAATCTCACACATTATTGCTTAGTCTTGAGATTTAACATTGTAATAAAATATGCATTTTCTTCACACTTTTTGATATATTTTTGTCACATTTTGTCACATTTTGAATGTGGGTGTCTCACTAAAAAATTATTTACAGCAATGCTTAAATGTTGAGCAGCATCTATAAATGTCAAACCAGCTCAGCACAGGGGGTGAGAAATGACTGAGCAGCAAATGGGTTAAATAAGGAATTTCACTTATACTACCCTACGACTCACAAGCGCTTTATTTATCAAGCTACTTTTTAGTCTAAAGGTGCAGGTTTTCTTATGCAAGGTTACTAACCGCAAATTAAACCATAGATATAAGTATTGAATAACCCAGAACAACAGGTCATATGAGACCAGGGACAGCACTGCACAAGCCCTTAGTTATGCCATAATAAATGCAAATAGCTGTAGATCAGCATCTGCTGCCCACTCACCATGGATACAAGAGGATATGGTCCCTAGTTAGGAACATAGTCCACCCACTATAATCAAGAACTTTGGATTATCATGATTAAGTGTATGGGTAAAATGACTTGATAGTAATAAAAGAGGTGGATAATGACAACCAAGAATAAACAAAACTTAAAGGGATAGTAAACACCAAAAATGTTAATTTTTAAAATTATAGATAATCCCTTTATTTACCATTCCCCAGTTTTGCATAACCAGCACTGTGTTAGAAATATACCTTTTACCTCTTTAATTACCTTGTATCTAAGCTTCTGCTGACTGCCTCCTTATCTCAGATCTTTTGACAGACTTGCATTGCAGGCAATTAGTGCTGACTCTTAAATAACTTCACGTGCATGAGCACAGTGTTATCTATATGAAACACATGAACTAACGCCCTCTCTAGCTGTGAAAAACTTTCAAATGCATTCAGATGAGAGGCTGTCTCAAGGGCTTAGGAATTATCATATGAGACTACCTATATTTAGCTTTCAACTAAGAATAACAAAAGAACAAAGCAAATTGGATGATAAAAGTAAATTAGAAAGTTGTTTAAAATTGCATGCCCTATCTGAATCATGGAAGTTTAATTTGGACTTTACTATCCCTTTAACTATGCTTTTGTTAAGCATGAGAAAAGGAGAAGCTACTGCACTTGATCTACTAAATACTCCATTACCTAATAACATCACATGGTCGGAAATATGGATTACAGAACTCCAATCTAGTTTGCAGGTGACTGAAATACCTTTCAGCACCTAGTTTTAGATTCCTGATCCTATGCCATTCTATGTAAGTGAAAACAATTAAAGATATTGGGTGAATAATGAACTTTACTATATCAGGAAAACCTTTAAATCACTATAATATTTTATTCAACTTAAAACTTTTTTAAAGTTTTTTTTTTTAAATATTGAGTTTGGAGAAATGAAAGTGTAAAGAGTTTATATTGGAGCACCTTAAGGGCTAACCCTCCCTTATGGTAGTGGCCTAGCAGTTAGGTTTAGTAGTTACTTTGTTGCAAAAGTTTTGGGTATGTCATGTCTCTACCTTTATAAGTTTGTTGCTAGGGTAAATCTGCTTCTTTCTCCTGTTGATTTTCATCCTTTTGGCTGATAGAGTGTCCAAAGAGAATGACTGTAACCCCCAAGTGGTTTAGAGTTATCTCTTTACCAACAGGGGATCTAGGAGACAGCATGATAGTAATGTGGGTGATGTAGTGCCTCCTACCTCCAGGGCCCTGGGTGCGCTGCCCCCCTGGGGCCCGGTGTCAAGGGGTTGGTTCTGTATGGGCTGGGTTGCCCGAGGGGCAGCAGTAGAACTAGGGGAGGACACAGAGCAGTGGGTGCAGTGCAAAGGAAGGGTGGTAGTGTAGGGCAGGATGCCATTCCTTCTGTGTCTCCCCCTATGGCCCCTGAGCTCTGGCAGGCTACTCTCGTGGCAGCAGGACCACACAGAGCCTTACCTGCGGCTTTGGAGCCTGGGACAGTGGTGGCAGTCCAGACCATAGCTGCCACCCTATTTAGGTCTCCTGTGGTGGCAAGGGGTGCTGGGTGGCTTCAATCCCCTTAACACTGGTTTGTCCACTTGGTTCACTACTGGAGGGCGTGAAGCTTCCCGTACAATGGTGGTGCCTTCCACTCCCAATGATGCAACTTCCGGGTCACAGGGAGTGCCCCTAGTGTTGGTGAGTTTGCGTCTGGTGACCTTGCTAGGCTAGAGAACAGTGACTCTTCGCAGACGTCTTCCTGTGACATTGACAGCTCAGAGTTTTTTGGGAAGGGTTAGCATAAGATGTTTAAAATGATGAAGCTACTAGTTGATGTGCAGGCCAAGAGCAAAGGAGGCAATAGTAGCTCTGGTATGGAGATAGACAGCTTCTCCCCACAAGCTAGTGGCAGATTACAATCCATGGCTGGGGGCTTAAGTAATCCACTAGGGCCACTATTTGGGGCCTCAGTTGGGGAGTAAGGTAGGAAGATACTCGTGCAAGGGGACACTTACCCATGTCTCATTCATGCTCTGCATGGGCATTTGAAAACTAAGATAGTTAATAAGATTAAGGATAGCAAGTATGTGAATATTTTCAAACTTTCTCCAGAAACTTATAAAGTAAAAGAGTAGAGCAGGGATGGGACAGGTCCTAAAAAAATCAAAAGGCCTGACACCTTTGACAAGTCTCAAAGGTGTTGCTGAGTATTAGCATCTTGCTACTTGGAGGATAAGCCAGACCAGGCGTTTGCAGTTTTGAAATGCTTGGATACCATACATTGGATCCAGAGGAAATAGAGAGAGGGGGCGTGGAGGGATGCATCTTTTGTCCAGGATGGGACAGGAGAGGTCCCCCTCTCCACCACTGCAGCAGAAGCAGGCAAACCAAAAGAGTAATTGTCTTTCAAGTTGAAGAGGGCGAGAGTGCTAGAAGATTAATGATAGATGGTGGGTTAAAGGGGCAGGTGTGCTCCTTTCGTGATGTTTGTACTGTGGGGGATGACAGCCAGGGCAAGAATGTTCAAGAAAGAATAATAGTGGAGTCACCAATAGTGGAGGGCATGGAGTTAATGGGGAAAAGGCCCCCAACTGCACTGAAGTTGGATGCAATTATATCCAGATAGAGTGACAGTAACTGCATTGCTCTTATTGGATTTGAATGCAAGGTTTAGGATACATTAGTTGAACTAAATACAAGTAGTAACACTCTCTCACAAAATATAAGACCTAGGAAATCTAAAAAGAGAAAATCAGATTTTTACCCCATTCAACATAGAGGGCATGCATTAAATCTGTTTAAAAAAAAAATGTTGAGATGGATATAACACCGTTGGCTGTTAAAATAACTGAGGAAAACCCAAGTAAACATGACTGAAACATGACCCCTTCAGAGAAGTTGACGTTGGATCTCTTGCAGAGTAATAAAGATATTATAATTAGAAACTCCGATAAGGAAGGCAATATCATAGTTTTTGACAAAACTAATTATTTTGAAGAGGCACAATGCCAATTACAGGATACCAATGTAAATAAGTGCTTGTCAGGGAATCCTACTCATGTTTTAAAAAAGGAGCTTGCAAGCCTGTTAGATGATGGGGTGGGACTATGTGATATACGGCATCTGATTCCTGACTACCCAGTGGTGCATCTGTTTTATTACCTGCCCAAAATCCACAAGGATCCTGTGAACCCCCCCAGGTAGACCGATTGTTTCGGGCACTGGCTCCCTTTGGAGTCACTGTCCGAATGGATGGATGACATTCTTCAACCCTTGGTTAGAGGTCTTTATTCCTACCTGAGGGACTCGCATCACTTTTTGGAATGTTTGGATAAAATAGTGTGGCATGAGGGGCACACCTGGGTAGTGATTGATGTTGTGTCTCTTTATACAGTCATTCCGCTTATTGTGTTGACACTATTCTTTCATATGCACAGTATTGAAGTTCCTCCTTACAAATAAAATTTTTCTATTTGATGATATTTTTTATTTGCAGTGCTGCGGCACTGCAATGGGGCAAAGTATGCTTCATCATTTGCAAATTTGTATGTTGTCCTTTGGGAGCTTAAATATATTTTTGATACCCATAATCCATTTTTGGATGACACCTTGGATGTTTTACAGGAGGTTCATTGACGATTTCATTTTGATCTTCAGTGGGCCTCTTGGGAAAGAGGGGTTTGAGAAATTTTTGACTTATGTCAACAACAATGACATGCAGCTCAAATTTGTGGGAATTTATAGTAACCTAGGGGTTGACTTCCTGGATGTGGCACTGGAGGGTGATGTAAATAAGAATGTGATTGTGCTGGCAACACAATATTGCATGCAAAGTCATGCCATCCACAACATCTTATCCATGCCATACCCAGGGGCCAATTTATTAGGTTAAGGAGGAACACAAAGGACTGTATATGCAACCGTCTTTGGAATTGTGTAAAAGACTAGACGCAAAAGGGTATGACTCCGAACAATTGCACACTGTTAGAATGGAGATTAGTCAGTTTCATGGGTTTATGCAGTCTGGCAGCCCCAAAAGTAAGGGGGTAAAACAGGGGGACATATTATTTACTACAGAGTATACTAAACAATTCCCTGAAATTGTACAAATATTAAAAAAGAACTTATCCATACTAGCCAGTGATGACATATTAAAGGACGCTGCTGGTTTATGTAAGTTTGTCTCCAAAAAACCTGTCCCCTTAGCTACTAAATTGGCACTGAGTTTGGTACAAAGATCAAGGAAAAGTAGTACTTGGTTAAAAACACAAAAGGAAACTTTAAGTGTGGAGGCAGGGGATGTCTAACATGATTGATGTGCTAGACACCAATAGTAACTTTAAATCATCAGTAGATAATTGTACCTATGACATTGATTTTTATGCAATTTGCAGAACCACATTTGTGGTGTATCTGTTGGAGTGTTTGATTTGCCACTGCCAATATGTTGGTAAAACGACAAGACAAATGGGCATGAGAGCCCGTGAGCACTTCAATGATGTTAAGAACTATAACAAAGACTTTACTGTGGCTCAGCACTTGTATGCATTTCACAAATGTGGGCAATTTTTCTATTAAAGGGACAGTCAAGTCAAAAAAAAACTTTCATGTTTTAAATAGGGTATGCAATTTTAAACAACTTCCCAATTTACTTTTATCACCAATTTTGCTTTGTTCTCTTGGTATTCTTAGTTGAAAGCTAAAAGTAGGAGGTTCATATGCTAATTCCTTAGACCTTGAAGACTGCCTCTAATCTGAATACATTTTGACCACTAGAGGGCATTAGTTCACATGTTTCATATAGATAACATTGAGCTCATGCACGTAAAGTGACCTAGGACTGAGCACTGATTGGCTAAACTGCATGTCTGTCAAAAGAACTGAAATAAGGGGGCAGTCAGCAGAAGCTTAGATACAAGATAATTACAGAGGTAAAACGTGTATTATTATAACTGTGTTGGTTATGCAAAACTTGGGAATGGGTAATAAAGGGATTATCTTTCTTTTTAAACAACAAAAATTCTGGTTTTGACTGTCCCTTTAAAGCAATAGATCTGGCTAGGATGCCAGTTAGGGGAGGTAACAAAACAAAGATCTTAGATAAAATAGAACTTTATTGGATCTATAAATTAAAAACAAAAATCCCATATGGCCTCAATAAAGAGTGGGATATTATCTACTTTGTGTAAATCCGTTGTTGTATATTATGTTTTGATACCGAAGTATATGTTTTTATCATATATCCATTCACTTTAACTGACATTCTAAGGGTATGTGTATTCACACTAACTTCATTAGTAGTGTCCCTGTTGAAGAATAATCTGAACTTTTATTGAAGCATGCTGTGTGCACAGGATATATTTATTATGAGACAAGGTACTTTAACAGAGTGTTTGGGACAATGAGCTATCCTACTATACTACAGTCTAATTTAAATAATCAGTACTTATCTTAGTCTAATTTTGAATTTAACTAAACTGTATAAAGGTGTATTATATTATGATTAATCCCTTGACTGCTAACGACGTCTCTGAGCCGTCGCAAATTGTCTCAGTCAGGTGCCATCGCTAGCACTTTCCCACCTTGAGGGAGATCTGGGGGTGCCCACCCGCTCCTAACCCGGCAATCGGGCATGTATAGTGACAGGCATCGCCGGGGCTTCACATTTTGCGAGGTGATGTCACGCGCAATGACGTGATGACGTCACCGTGCAACTTTATTGAAAAATCTCAATAAGTATGGGGAAAGGGGGCATGCTTCTTAGAAGCCCGAATCTCAGGCATCTAAGCAGCTACAGACCCCCAAGACCCACCGTTGAAAAGGTAATCACCTAACCTTTCCAACGGTATAAGTCGTGGAGATCTGATTTTTTTTTAAGTTAAAAAAATATATATATTTAAAAAAATAAAAAGTAAAAAACCCTCAAATCAGCTTAGCACCCAGGTGGGAAAGTGCTTAGCACTCAAAGGGTTAAGGCTATATTATGATAAGTATTAAATTTAGAATAACGACTTAATAACCCTAAGCTTCAAACTGGCAATAAGTCACTGTAATTTATGTGTATTCTTTTTTGTTTTAAAATATAGCTTGTATTTTCGTTGATGTATGAACTACTGGCAAATGTGAGGGCAACTACAGCCCTATTTAAAGATGAATGTTTGTACCATAATTGAGTCTATGATCAAGTGCTACTAGAGGGCGCGAAATGCGTCAGACTACCTACCTGTCCATGTCTGTCTAGGTCTTATTTTTATAATAAACCTGTTTTCTTTATTTTGACCCGTTGTTCAGCCTTTTTCTGTACTAGTTTAGGATACCATTATTAGGCAAAGTATTGGTGTCTGCTACACACAGAAATTTAAAATTTGCTTATCAATTTCCTGGGATGGTTGGGGAAATTCATGTTTAGTGATTGCTGTCAAGAGTTCCACCTATATTGGATGGTCTCTTGTGCTGGTATCAGGACCCAATTTTTTATTGCCAGGGCCTAGACAAGGAATGGGCTGAACTAATGGGAGGGGCAAGATACTGCAGGACAGAGCTTGGATTGCCCCTCCCTGTGGGTCTGCTGACTCAAGTCTACTGAGGGCACCTGTTAATTCTAACTTTTGAGTGTGAAGACTAGCTTGGAATCGTGGCGTAAAATAATTTGGGGCTGTTTCCTGCTATTGCTTGGGTTCTTGATTACTTAGGAAGTCAGCTGTATCTTCCCTCATTATTTTTTTTTTTTTTTTTTGGTGAAAGAATTCCAATGTGTTCCAATATAAACTCTTTACACTTTCATTTCTCCAAACTCAATATTTAAAAAAAACTTTAAAAAATTCTTAAGTTGAATAAAATATTATAGTGATTTAAAGGTTTTCCTGATATATTAAAGTTAATTATTCATCCAATACCTGTAATTGTTTCCACTTACATAGAATGGCATAGGATCAGGAATCTAAAACTAGGTGCTGAAAGGTATTTTACTTAGAAAGTCAGTTGTATCTTCCCACATTTTTTTTTTTTTTTTTGGGTGAATTTCCAAAAAGTTTAGTTCATGATTTATTTATTTCAAAGTTAATTGTTAAATAAAATGACCATGTTGGTCTCATACTCCAGCTCCTCAGTCTGTGTGGTTTTTCCTGTTTGTGGTTATGGTCAGTGGGCTAGGGGTCCCATGTAGTAGTTTATGGCAACTTCCTAGCAATGGGTGGGTTTAATCCCTATATCCCGAAGTTTTTTTCTTCTAAATGTGTGCACACAATTATTACTTTGCAAATGTGATCAAGTATGTTTTAATACTTAATACTTACATTATTATAATATTAATAAGACTAATAAATACTGGAATCTTTCGCTTTTTTAGAATCCCTCAGCCAGATTACGAGTTTTGCGTTATGGCTGGATCGCTACTAACTTGCAAGTTATGTCCACCGCTCACCTTTAATAGCGCTGCTATTACAGGTTTGCAAAAAAACGGCGTTTGCGGGCAATATGGCAGCATTGAGCTTCATACCGCACACAAATACCAGCGCTGCTTTGAGCTACTGTTACGTGCTCATGCACGATTTCCCCATAGACATCAATGGCGTAAAGCTCTGTAACGCAGCCCCATTGATGTCTATGGGGAAAGAAAATGTATGTTTACACCTAACACCCTAACATAAACCCTGAGTCTAAACACCCCTAATCTGCTACCCCCAACATCGCCGACACCTACATTACACTTATTAACCCCTAATCTGTCGCCCCCAATGTCGCCGCCACCTACATAAATGTATTAACCCCTAATCTGCCGCCCAGAATGTCGCCACCGCCGCCACTATACTATGGCCTCCCACATCACTAACAATAAATAAATATATTAACCCCTAAACCTAACCCTAGCCCTAAGTCTAACCCTAACACCCCTAACTTTAATATAATTAAAATAAATCTAAATAAAAATTACTATTAATATATAATACCTATTTAAGACTAAATACTTACCTGTAAAATAACCCCTAAGCTAGCTACAATATAACTAATAGTTACATTGTAGCTATCTTAGGTTTTATTTTTATTTCACAGCTAAGTTTGTATTTATTTTAACTAGGTAGACTAGTTAGTAAATAGTTATTAACTATTTACTAGCTACCTAGTTAAAATAAATACAAATTTACCTATAAAATAAAACCTAACCTGAGTTACACTAACACCTAACATTACACTAACATTAAATAAATTTAAAAAATACATTTATCTAAACTACAAAAAATAATAAACACTAAATTACATTCTATTGGCTGTTCCAATCAGCCAATAGAATGTGAGCTCAATCCTATTGGTTGATTGGATTAGCCAATAGGATTAAAGCTCAATCCTATTGGCTGATTGCATCAGCCAATAGGATTTTTTACCCTTTAATTACGATTGGCTGATAGAATTCTATCAGCCAATCGGAATTCAAGGGACGCCATCTTGGATGACGACCCTTAAAGGGAACCTTCAGTGTACGGCTGGTATGAAGAGGATGCTCCGCGCCGGATGTCTTGAAGATGGAGCCACTCCGCGTCGGAAGGATGAAGATAGAAGATGCCGTCTGGATGAAGACTTCTGCCCGCCTGGAGGAAGACTTCTTGCCGCTTGGATGAAGACTTCTGACGGCTGGATGAGGATGGATGTCCGGTCTTCAAACACTGTAAGTGGATCTTCGGGGGTTAGTGTTGGGTTTTTTAAGGGTTTATTGGGTGGGTTTTATTTTTAGATTAGGGACTTTGGGCACCGTAAAAGAGCTAAATGCCCTTTTAAGGGCAATGCCCATCCAAATGCCCTTTTTAGGGCAATGGGCAGCTTAGGTTTTTTAGGTAGGTTTTTATTTGGGGGGGTTGGTTGTGTGGGTGGTGGGTTTTACTGTTGGGGGGTTGTTTGTATTTTTTTTTTTTTTACAGGTAAATAAACGGATTTCTTTGAGGCAAAAGGCCCTTTTAAGGGCTATTGGCAGTTTAGTGTAGGCTAGGGTTTTTTTTTTGGGGGGGCTTATTTTGATAGGGATATTAGATTAGGTGTAATTAGTTTAAATATTTGATAAATTCTTTTTTATTTTGTGTAATTTAGTGTTTATTATTTTTTGTAATTTAGATAAATGTATTTTTTTAATTTAATTTTTTTAATTTTAGGTTTAACTGTAAGACAGGTTAGGTTTTATTTTACAGGTGATGTATTTATTTTTACTAGGTAGTTAGTAAATAGTTAATAACTAATAACTAACTAGTCTACCTAGTTAAAATAAATACAAACTTACCTGTGAAATAAAAATAAAACCTAAGATAGCTACAATGTAACTATTAGTTATATTGTAGCTAGCTTAGGTTTTATTTTACAGGTAAGTATTTATTTTTAAATAGGAATAACTTAGGTATTAATTGTAATTTTTATTTGGAATTATTTAAATTATGTTAAAGTTAGTGGGTGTTAGGGTTAGGGTTACGTTAGGGTTAGGGTTAGACTTAGGGTTAGGGGTTAATATCTGTAGTATAGTGGCAGCGACATTGGGGGCAGCAGATTAGGGGTTAATAAGTGTAGTTAGCTGGCAGCGATTTTGGGGCAGCATATAAGGGGTTAATAACAGTAATGTAGGTTGCGGCGATGTTATTGGCAGCAGATTAGGGGTTAATAAGTGTATGTAGGTGGCGACGACATTGGGGGCAGCAGATTAGGGGTTAATAATATTTAACTTGTGTTTACAAGGCGGGAGAGCAGCGGTTTAGGGGTTAATAGGTAGTTTATGGGTGTTAGTGTACTTTGTAACACTTTAGTTATGAGTCTTATGCTACAGCTGTGTAACGTAAATCTCATAACTACTTATTTTCAGGTGGCGGTACAGATCTTATAGTAATGGGCTGTACCGCACACTTTTTGGCCGGACAGGCAAACTCGTAATACCGGCGCTGTGGAAGTCCCATTGAAAAAGGACTTTTTGAAAGGTGCGGTAGTTACGTTGCGTGACGGCCAAAAAAGTGTGCGGTACTGCTGTGCCTACAAGACTCGCAATAGCAGTGGTAGTGAAAAAGCAGCGTTATGAAGCTTTTTCACTCATAACGCAAAACTCGTAATCTAGCCGCCTGTTATTTCATTTTTAAGCTTTAATCATATCCAGCTGGACAAAATCTGTTATTCATTTGAAAGTGGAGGTAAGGGATAACAGGGTGCTGAATACAGGCAGCAGACAGAGGCAGAGCTGAAGACCAGACAAGCAAATAGCCACAGCAGGCAATAGGGTACTGAAGCTGGAAAAACTGCAACAGAGAAAGTACAAGCAACAATACTAACTGGGATAAATAAAGAGATGAGGTAAGGTCAGCCGAAATTCAAAGGCAGGGAGCAGATATCAAGTCCAAAACACAAGGTCAGAGACAGGAAATCCAATACAGAACAAACAGAAACCAGGAACACAACAGAAAAGACTCCAATGCCAGAGCAAGAAGTAAAGGCCTTGACTATTCTATATATAGGGGCCTTATCAAGCCGTCAACCTCAAATACGCTGGAATTCCGCAGCGTATTTGTGGCGAGGCTGATACGCCTTAGTTATCAAAGGCTCGAGACCGGCAAAAGTAGAATTTTGTGACGTAAGCATCGATCCGCCGGACTCAGTCCGACACAGATCGATTCTTACGTCACTCCAGATGTTCCGCACACAAGTGCGGCACATTCTCACTACTTTTGCTAGTTATCAAAAAACTAGCAGGTACGCTCGGCACTTTTATGGCCCAGCGTACCTGGTTTTCAAACCGCCACCCCTGGAGGCGGCGGATCCCATAGGAATCAATGGGAGTCTGACCATAGCGAAAGTACAAGTTCGCTGCTGACAGACATCCCATTCATTCCTATGGGAGCTGTCTGCACCTAACACCCTAACATGTACCCCGAGTCTAAACACCACTAATCTGTCCCCCCTACACCGCCGCAACTAAATAAAGTTATTACCCCCTAAACCGCCGCTCCCGGAGCCCACCGCAAGCTACTCTATACATATTAACCCCTAAACCGCCGCTCCCGGAGCCCACCGCAAGCTACTCTATACATATTAACCCCTAAACCGCCGCTCCTGGAGCCCACCTCAACTATAATAAATGTATTAACCCCTAAACCGCCGCTCCCTGAACCCTCCGCAACTTATATTAAATGTATTAACCCCTATCCTGCCCCCCCTACACCGTCGCCACCTATAATAAATTTAATAACCCCTAATCTGCCCCCCCTACACCGTCGCCACCTATAATAAATTTATTAACCCCTGTCCTGCCCCCCACTACACCGCCGCCACTGTAATAAAATTATTAACCCCTAAACCTAAGTCTAACCCTAACCCTAACGCCCCCCTAACTTAAATATTAATTAAATAAATCTAAATAAATTAACTCTTATTAACTAAATGAATCCTATTTAAAACTAAATACTTACCTTTAAAATAAACCCTAATATAGCTACAATATAAATAAGAATTATATTGTAGCTATCTTAGGATTTATTTTTATTTTACAGGCACCTTTCAATTTATTTTAACTAGGTACAATAGCTATTAAATAGTTATTAACTATTTAATAGTTTACCTAGCTAAAATAAAGAGAAATTTACCTGTAAAATAAAAACTAACCTAAGTTACAATTACACCTAACACTACACTATACTTTAATAAATTATTCCTATTTAAAACTAAATACTAACCTGTAAAATAAACCCTAAGATAGCTACAATATAATTAATAATTATATTGTAGCTATCTTAGGATTTATATTTATTTTACAGGTAACTTTGTATTTATTTTAGCTAGTTAGAATAGTTATTAAATAGTTATTAACTATTTAATAACTACCTAGCTAAAAGAAATACAAAATTACCTGTAAAATAAATCCTAACTTAAGTTACAATTAAACCTAATACTACACTATCATTAAATTAATTAAATAAACTACCTACAAATAACTACAATTAAATACAATTACATAAACTAACTAAAGTACAAAAAATAAAAAAAGCTAAGTTACAAAAAATAAAAAAATAAGTTACAAACATGTTAAAAATATTACAACAATTTTAAGCTACTTACACCTAATCTAAGCCCCCTAATAAAATAACAACCCCCCCCAAAATAAAAAAATGCCCTACCCTATTCTAAATTAAATAAACTTCAAAGCTCTTTTACCTTACCAGCCCTTAAAAGGGCCATTTGTGGGGGCATGCCCCAAAGAAAACAGCTCTTTTGCCTGTAAAAGAAAAATACAACCCCCCCCAACATTAAAACCCACCACCCACATACCCCTAATCTAACCCAAACCCCCCTTACAAAAACCTAACACTAATCCCCTGAAGATCATCCTACCTTGTCTTTTCTCAGCCGAGCAGCGATGGAACCGAAGTGGACATCCGGAGCGGAAGAAGTTAATCCTATTCTATCAGCCAATCGGAATTAAGGTAGGAAAAATCTGTTCGGTTCAGCCAATAGAATGCAAGCTCAATCTATCAGCCAATCAGAATTTTCCTACCTTAATTACGATTGGCTGATAGAATCCTATCAGCCAATCGGAATTGAGGGGACGCCATCTTGGATGACGTCCCTTAAAGGAGCCTTCATTCGTCGAAGTCCGTCGGTGAAGAAGGAGGTTCCGCGTCGGCGGAAGGAAGATTCAAGACCCGGCTTGGAAGATGACTTCGCCCGGATAGAAGACCTCTTCAGCGCCTCTTTGAAGATGACATCGGCCGGATCGAAGACTTTTCTTCAGCGCCGCCTGGATGATGACTTCATCGGATGGAAGATTTCTTCAGCGCCGCTTGGAGGATTAACTTCATCCGCTCCGGATGTCCACTTCGGTTCCATCGCTGCTTGGCTGAGTGAAGACAAGGTAGGATGATCTTCTTTTACAGGCAAAAGAGCTGTTTTCCTTGGGGCATGCCCCCACAAATGGCCCTTTTAAGGGCTGGTAAGGTAAAAGAGCTTTGAAGTTTATTTAATTTAGAATAGGGTAGGGCATTTTTTTATTTTGGGGGGGTTGTTATTTTATTAGGGGGCTTAGATTAGGTGTAAGTAGCTTAAAATTGTTGTAATATTTTTAACATGTTTGTAACTTAGCTTTTTTTATTTTTTGTACTTTAGTTAGTTTATGTAATTGTATTTAATTGTAGTTATTTGTAGGTAGTTTATTTAATTAATTTAATGATAGTGTAGTATTAGGTTTAATTGTAACTTAGGTTAGGATTTATTTTACAGGTAATTTTGTATTTCTTTTAGCTAGGTAGTTATTAAATAGTTAATAACTATTTAATAACTATTCTACCTAGCTAAAATAAATACAAAGTTACCTGTAAAATAAATATAAATCCTAAGATAGCTACAATATAATTATTATTTATATTGTAGCTATATTAGCATTTATTTTACATGTAAATATTTAGTTTTAAATAGGAATAATTTATTAAAGTATAGTGTAGTGTTAGGTGTAATTGTAACTTAGGTTAGGATTTATTTTACAGGTAAATTTCAGTTTATTTTAGCTAGGTAAGCTATTAAATAGTTAATAACTATTTAATAGCTATTGTACCTAGTTAAAATAAATTGAAAGGTACCTGTAAAATAAAAATAAATCCTAAGATAGCTACAATATAATTATTATTTATATTGTAGCTATATTAGGGTTTATTTTATAGGTAAGTATTTAGTTTTAAATAGGATTCATTTAGTTAATAATAAAAATATTATTTAGATTTATTTAATTAATATTTAAGTTAGGGGGGCGTTAGGGTTAGGGTTAGACTTAGGTTTAGGGGTTAATAATTGTATTACAGTGGCGGCGGCGTAGTGGGGGGCAGGATAGGGGTTAATACATTTATTATAGGGGGCGACGGTGTAGGGGAGGCAGATTAGGGGTTAATAAATTTATTATAGGTGACAACGGTGTAGGGGAGGCAGGATAGGGGTTAATAGGTTTAATATAGGTTGCGGCGGGTTCAGGGAGCGGCGGTTTAGGGGTTAGACCATTTATTTAGTTGCGGAGAGGTGCGGGATCAGCAGGATAGGGGTTAATAACTTTATAATAGAGGGCGACGGTGTAGGGGGGGCAGGATAGGGGTTACTAGGTATACTGTAGGTGGCAGCTGTGTCCGGGAGCGGCGGTTTAGGGGTTAATACATTTATAAGAGTTGCGGCGGGGTCTAGGAGCGGCGGTTTAGGGGTTAGTAACTTTATTGAGTTGCGGGAGGCTCCGGGGGCGCCGATATAGGGATAGAACAGTGTAGTTTAGTGTGAGTGCTTAGTGACAGGCTAGCAATAACGCTGGGAAAAAGCCGAAGGGCAGCGAGATCGGATGAGTGATAACTGTCACAGTCCGCTGCTCATCGCCCCGCGGCTTTTTGACAGCTTTATTTGATAACTTAGGCGTATTTTTTCAGGTCCGCGGCGGCGATGTGAGGCGAGCTTAGGCGGGCGTATTGGGCCGGCGAAGGCAGGAAAGTAGACGGCTTGATAACTACCCCCCATAGTATAGAATAGATTCCAATCGGAAAAGTATCTGATTAGCTGGCAGACACACCTACTTATTACAATATTCTTCCACATACTCCTGCAAGCAAATGTCTTCTTGTTGTAAACCAAAGCAAGTCTGTCTCTTAACTTGGAGTCTCCTCGTTCAGTCGCAGGGACAGCCAAGTGAAGGAAGTCACCAGTGGTGTCCCTGCCGTGCAATTTGCATTTTGGCATGTACAGAGCTTATGGGATCCTGAGAGGGGATTACAATTTCTATGGTAATCAACTGCAGCCTAGATTGGCATGAGAACCCTTGTTTGAACTAGGGCAATCCTGTCTTTTACATAGGGGATATTTCATGCATTTGGATGTATAGCGTGTCAGCCTCTGCTTTAAAGGGGTTAACAAGATATATTAAATTACAGGAAACAATTAAGCAAAGGGGATATGTTGCCTAATGGTGGATCTATGGGTGGATAATGACATGCCTCACAATGTTTATTTTTCACCACGGAAAAAAATCAACCAACAAAAAAAAAATCCTTTAAAGTCCCCATAACTTTAAACAATGGGAAATAAATAATGAGTGAGCTGTATAATAAGTACGTAATGTCGAAACAATGTAAAGAATAAATTATACGCATTATAATTATCATTTAAGAATAAAATATAAATATATAAATTATTATCTGTTGTTATTGTTATAATTTCTTTGTAAATTACCATTAAATTACATAGGGCCGGATTCTAAACATCTCTCTGAGCTGATGAGACTCTGTAAGAATGCTCACAAGTACTACTATTTACCTGATGGAATTATATAAAGCCACTTTTTACACAGGGTGTCTTGCTAAAGGGACACAAAACCCAAAAATTTTTCTTTCATGATTCAGATAGAGCATGCAATTTTAATCAACTTTCTAATTTACTCCTATTATCAATTTTTCTTCGTTCTCTTACTATCTTTACTTAAAAAGCAGGAATGTGATGCATAGGAGCCGGCCCATTTTCAATTGAGAACCTGGGTTATGCTTGCTTATTGGTGGGTAAATGTAAGCCTCCAATAAGCAAGCGCTATCCATGGTGCTGAACCTAAAATGGTCTGGATGCTAAGATTTACATTCCTGCTTTTAAAATAAAGATAGCTAGAGAACGAAAAAAATTGATAATAGGAGTAAATTAGAAAGTTGCTTAAAGGGACACTGAGCCAAATATTTTTTGTTTGTGATTCAGATAGAGCATGAAATTTTAAGAAACTTTCTAATTTACTCCTATTATCAAATTTTCTTTATTCTCTTGGTATCTTTATTTTAAATGCAAGAATGTAAGTTTAGATGTCGGACCATTTTTGGTGAACAACCTGGGTTGTCCTTGCTGATTGGTGGATAAATTAATCCACCAATAAAAACGTGCTTAGCCAAAAAAAACAAACTTAGATGCCTTCTTTTTCAAATAAAAGATATCAAGAGAACGAAGAAAATTTGATAATAGGAGTAAATTAGAAAGTTGCTTAAAATTGCAAGCTCTAACTGAATCACGAAAGAATAAAATTGGGTTCAGTGTCCCTTTAAAATTCCATGCTCTATCTGAATCATGAAAGAAAAAATGTGGGTTCAGTGCTCTTTTAAGGGTCATATATTGCATTCTGGTATGGGAAAGAGATGCATACATACATTACAAAAGTTCACAATAAAAATCATTATTTAAAAATCATTCAAAACGAATAATTGAACCATTGATAAAAAAATACCCAGAAAAAAATTGTATTAAGATGCATCAAAAATTGTATACAAATGACACAGAAATAAATAATTAAATATACACAATGTAAATTGTAATTTAAGTACACTGGATGTGCAAAAAAAAATCCAAAAAGAAACATAGAAATGCTTAATTCTTTCTTATAAGTAGAAAACACAAAACGTAATTGTTGGGTTTTTTCGTAAAAATGGGCATTCCATAGGCGTGTATGAAATTTTCTCTGAAATCCCTGCATAATTCTGTAAACATTTAAAACCATACAGATCTCAGATTTTTTTGCAACTTTAAAGGTGGCGAGTTTTTATCAAAATACTGAAAAAGTTAATTACTGCTAAAGGAAAAAATATGCACACAAAAATAACAGTAAATTTAAGGTACAATGCTCAAAAACAGGGTCATTTGATTTTTATTAGGCGTAATATTAAAGTTGAAACATATGCCAGGGTTTCTCTCTGTACTTCATCCTCCATTGCAAACTTTTAGGTAACAGGTTCTCATTATTTCTATGAGAGACATCTCGCCACTCGCAGGGACAGCCCCCTTTTTATAGAATTCCAAGATGGCCGCCTCTGTGAGTTTTGGCATGGAAAACCATGTCTAGACTTGCAAATGTTATAGAATCGGCTCCATAGTATGAGTACACAATGACTTTGATTCATGAGAAAAAATACGTATACTGTACATAAAACAGAATAAATAAAACAAATTAATATGAGGAGGGTCCTGCCCTGAAGTGATTACAATTAAAATTATTATATTTTACAACTGTCTAAAAAAAATTAGACACAAATATTTGGTTGAACTATTTGTTGTCCGCAGCATTGGCCTAGATTCAATGAAACTTAATGGTGAAACTAATTTCTCTCTAAAAAACTAAAAACATCTTCACCCCTTGAAAATTGTGGAATTCATAGATTAGTATCATCCCTCATCAGAGCAGCGAGTGGCAATTTAATTGAAACCAATTCTATATCACAACCATTAACTTCCAACTTTTAAAACATTACAAAACAAACAAATACAAACTTAAAAAACACCACCAACTATAAAATAGTCCACTCTAACATATGCACAAAAAAATTCACAATGGCAATCCCATATTTCTAAATCCCTGAGTGATAAATTGCAGTTTAGTCAAAAAAATCCCAACCACTCCTTCAGAATGCCCTGGAAGACACTGGAACACCCACACTACCCTCACTGACTTTAAGCAGCCAATGAGGATGCTAGTCCCAGGACTTGCAAGGGAGCATACATCTGTCATGTGCAGATACAGTCATGTTATTTTCCTATTTAGGGGGCCATTTATCAAGCTGAGGTGGACAGGGGCGCATATACACGATCTTGTCCACCTCAGCTCGCCTCTGGCGGGTTGAATTCCCCTGGCGGTCTTCAGCAGTGCACATGAGCGCTATTATTCGCTTGCGTTCAATCCCGCCCCCTGTCCATGCACAGCCAATCACATGCAGGCAGGAGCTGTCAATCTCCCTGGTCGGACGAGATCGGGGAGATTGAATTTGTCCACTTTAGAGATGATGACCATTGCTTGATAAATACGGTATGCAGGTTCTCTTCTAAGAACCTGCAGTCGTAAGGGGTGTGAAGCCTGCTAAAGGCTTTGATAAATTGCCCCCTAGTTTAAGGAAGTTTACTATGAAATCCCACAAGATTTCAGTGAAATCTCATGAGTTTACAGCAAAGCATGACATCAGCACTGCTGATTGGATATATTATAACTGTTCACAGAACACTTACTCTGGTGAGGTGAAAACAAAAATGAGGTAAATATCTTCCCTTTTTACATAGAAGTGTTCAGTTAATATTTTCATGACAGCTTTTTTTCAGTTATGCTGCATCACTTTCAAGTGAGCCTTAAAGGGACAGTCTAGTCAAAATTAAACTTTCATGATTCAGATAGGGCATGACATTTTTAACAACTTTCCAATTGGCTTTTATCATTACATTTTCTTTGTTTCCTTGGTGGTATTTTTTAAAAGCTAAACTTAGATAGGCTCAAACTGATTTCTAAACCGTTGAAAACCGCCTCTAAGCTCAAAGCATTTTGAAAGTTTTTCACAGTTAGACAGTACTAGTTCATGTGTGTCATATAGATAACATTGTGTCGACTCCCGTGGAGTTATTTAGGAGTCTGCATTGATTGGCTAAACTGAATGTCTGTCAAAAGCACTGAGATAAGTAGACAGTCTGCAGAGGCTTAGATACAAGGTAATCACAGAGGTAAAATATATTAATTTAACTGTGTTGGTTATGCAAAACCGGGTAATGGGTAATAAAGGGATAATCTATCTTTTTAAACAATAATAATTCTGGTGTAGACTGTCCCTTTAATGAATTTCTAACACAATATTGCCTTATCAACAAGGCTTCTTGGCAGCCTAAACACTAAATCTAGCCCACTAACATTAATTTGCCTTAGTTTAGGAAACCGTATAAATAAGTATGCTTTATAAGTATTCCCACAGAGATTACACTGGCCATCACTGGCATCTGCTAAGTTTGAAGTTGGGTTCCTTTTTACCAGTTCAAGAGAATACATAAAAATAGAGCTAGGAATCCTGACTTCCACCTTGAGGGAGATCTGTTATATCAAAAGTTCAAACAGAAAAAGGCTATGCCTCACTGTGGTCAATAAAGAGATATAATTGCAAGGTGTCCAAGAAAACAGTTGTTGGAAACCAAGTCGAGGATATAATTACTATATGTGGAGTATAATGCATGCATGGATATTAAGTTGTTTTTTTTTAACACTTTGTAGGAGGGATATACATTGAGTCTATCCTCAAGAAATATTGGGGAATTTAAAAAAATAGAACCTATTGGAGGAAGCACCACAGGTGATTTTTAGAAAATGGTTGTTCCTTAAACCAGGTATATAAAAAATATTGACCAACTATTGTATGTGCAACATCATTTGGAAAGGAGTTGTTTAAGATTGGGAGAAATCTAAACAGTACACTTATTTTGTGTATTTACTAAGCTACAAATTTGGAATAATTTATGCAGAAAGGACCAAGAGGAAAACAAAATTACATCTGTATGGGCACCTAGATAACATCACAACCGAAATCCCGAGGAATCTGTTTTATAGATTGGATCCCTCAGAATAGGTCAATGGAATTAGGGCAGTGGCGTATTTAGGTTTTATGCTGCCCAAGGCACTCAAAATTCTCCCCCCCCCAGCAAGTTTTAGGCCTTTTTTGGTCATAATATGTTTTGGTGGGGTATAATGTGACCTTTTTTATCATGGTATTTCCAAAGTAAATGTTCATGTTTAAGGGCACGTGTATGTGTGTTTATATGGTGAGTGTGTGTAGTGCAGTATTTGTGTGTAGTGCAGTGTACATGTATGTGTGTGTGTGGTGCCCTCCCCCCAAAATGTGCCTCCCTAGGCAATTGTCTTGTTTTCCTAGGTCAAAATATGCCCCTGAATTAGGGAAGTACGAAACTAAACGGACCCATCAGTTAGACAGCTTGCCCCCACAGGGTTGTTAATATAAATTTGTACTTTCAAGTAGTGATGTTGCGAACCTAAAATTTTCGGTTCGCGAACCGTGGACTCGAACTTCCGGTATTGTTCGCGAACGCGCGAACCGCCATTGAATTCAATAGGCAGGCGAACTTTAAAACCTACAAAGACTCTTTCTGGCCACAATAGTGATGGAAAAGTTGTTTCAAGGGTACTAACACCTGGACTGTTGCATGCTGGAGGGGGATCCCTGGCAAAACTCCCATGGAAAATTACATAGTTGATGCAGAGTCTGCTTTTAAGCCATAATGGGTCTAAATCAACTAACATTCCCAAAGTGGCTGTCTCAAAACATCCCGGACAGAAGATAGATTGATAGTGATAGATAGGATAGATAGATATACATAGATTGATAGTTAGATAGAATCGATAGAAGAGAAATAGATAGATTTGTTAGATATATAATTACCCTAATAAATTCTAATAATCAAACATGCGTTCTTGGACCCAACTAGCTTGTGTCAATTAGTACTTTTCTTAGCACTTTAATCCCTGTTCCCCCCCCTTCCCTATCGTGGGAGTTCTATATGGCCTGCCAGATTACCCTGAAAAATTATAATAATAAGACATGTGGTCTGCTACCTATTTTAACGAGGTTGTGTTTTAAGTACTACCATTCTTAGCACTTTAATCTCTGTAACTCCCCCTATTTGGTGAGGTCTATACGGCCTGGATGATTACCCATACAAAATATAATAAGACATCTGCTCTTGGTCTGCGACCCATGGTAACTATGTTGTGTTAATTAGTAATGTCCTTCGCATTTTAATAGCTGTTACTCATACTCACCCTATCGGTGGAGGTCTATATGGCCTGCATGATTACCCTTACAAAATATAACAACCAAACATATGTTCTGGGACCCATGGTAAGTAGGTTGTGTTATGTAGTACTGTTCTTTGCATTTTCATACCTGTTACAACACCAAATGGTGGCAGGTCTATCTGTCCTTCATGATTAGCTGCACCCAAACCCAAAAAAAAGCCGAGTGGTCTTAGACTAACACCCATGGCTAACTCTGTTGTTTCAATTAGTGCTATTCTTAGCACTTTCATCCCTGTTACGGGCGGTCTACATGGCCATCATGATTAGCCGAACAAAATACTACAATCCAACCTTTGCTCAGTCTTCATAGGCCCTTCATTGTCTGTATTTTTATAGTACAGTTCTTATTATTTTTATAGCTAATACAACACCGAATGTTGTCAGCTCTATATGGCCTGCAGGATTAGCTGCACCCAATACAAAAATAAATCCAAGCGGTCTTGGATTAACACCCATGGCTAACTCTGTTGTTTCAAGTAGTACTATTCTTAGCACTTTCATCTCATCATCCCTGTTACTTCCAGGACTCTCGGTGGTGGTGGTCTACATGGCCATCATGATTAGCCTAACCAAATACTACAATCCAACCTTGGCTCAGTCTTCCTAAGGCCCTTCATTGGCTGTATTTTGCTAGTACTGTTCTTATTACTATGGTGGTCTACATGGCCATCATGATTAGCCTAACCAAATACTACAATCCAACCTTGGCCCAGTCTTCCTAAGGCCCTTCATTGGCTGTATTTTGGTAGTACTGTTCTTATTAGTTTAATAGCTGATACGACACCGAATGTTGTCAGCTCTATATGGCCTGCATGAATAGCCGCACCCAAAGCCAAAAAAAAGCCAAGCGGTTTTGCACTAACACCCATGGCTAACTCTGTTGTTTCAAGTTCTACTATTCTTAGCTCTTTCATCTCATCATCCCTGTTACTTCCAGGACTCTCGGTGGTGGTGGTCTACATGGCCATCATGATTAGCCTAAACAAATACTACAATCCAACCTTGGCCCAGTCTTCCTAAGGCCCTTCATTGGCTGTATTTTGGTAGTACTGTTCTTATTAGTTTAATAGCTGATACGACACCGAATGTTGTCAGCTCTATATGGCCTGCATGAATAGCCGCACCCAAAGCCAAAAAAAAGCCAAGCGGTTTTGCACTAACACCCATGGCTAACTCTGTTGTTTCAAGTTCTACTATTCTTAGCTCTTTCATCTCATCATCCCTGTTACTTCCAGGACTCTCGGTGGTGGTGGTCTACATGGCCATCATGATTAGCCTAGCCAAATACTACAATCCAACCTTGGCCCAGTCTTCCTAAGGCCCTTCATTGGCTGTATTTTGGTAGTACTGTTCTTATTAGTTTAATAGCTGATACGACACCGAATGTTGTCAGCTCTATATGGCCTGCATGAATAGCCGCACCCAAAGCCAAAAAAAAGCCAAGCGGTTTTGCACTAACACCCATGGCTAACTCTGTTGTTTCAAGTTCTACTATTCTTAGCTCTTTCATCTCATCATCCCTGTTACTTCCAGGACTCTCGGTGGTGGTGGTCTACATGGCCATCATGATAAGCCTAACCAAATACTACAATCCAACCTTGGCCCAGTCTTCCTAAGGCCCTTCATTGGCTGTATTTTGGTAGTACTGTTCTTATTAGTTTAATAGCTGATACGACACCGAATGTTGTCAGCTCTATATGGCCTGCATGAATAGCCGCACCCAAAGCCAAAAAAAAGCCAAGCGGTTTTGCACTAATACCCATGGCTAACTCTGTTGTTTCAAGTTCTACTATTCTTAGCTCTTTCATCTCATCATCCCTGTTACTTCCAGGACTCTCGGTGGTGGTGGTCTACATGGCCATCATGATTAGCCTAACCAAATACTACAATCCAACCTTGGCTCAGTCTTCCTAAGGCCCTTCATTGGCTGTATTTTGGTAGTACTGTCATCCTTTTGAATAAAAGATTACAGTAAAGGCATTGATTTTAGAAAGCCACAGATCATTATTTGCAACCGTGAATTTAGAAAAAAAATTGATTACACAGCCGTGACACTTATTTATGCTCAGGCCTTTTTAATACGAGGGTCCCGGAGCCTCAACCGAAACAACAGCATGAAAGAGGAGATATGTCATCCTTTTGAATAAAAGATTACAGGAAAGGCATTGATTTTAGAAACCCACAGATCATTATTTGCAACCGTGAATTTAGAAAAAAAAATTGATTACACACCCGTCACACTTATTTATGCTCAGGCCTTTTTAATACGATGGTCCCGGAGCCTCAACCGAAACAACAGCATGAAAGAGGAGATATGTCATCCTTTTGAATAAAAGATTACAGGAAAGGCATTGATTTTAGAAAGCCACAGATCATTATTTGCAACCGTGAATTTAGAAAAAAAAATTGATTACACAGCCGTGACACTTATTTATGCTCAGGCCTTTTTAATACGAGGGTCCCGGAGCCTCAACCGAAACAACAGCATGAAAGAGGAGATATGTCATCCTTTTGAATAAAAGATTACAGGAAAGGCATTGATTTTAGAAAGCCACAGATCATTATTTCCAACCGTGAAATTAGACAAAAACATTGATTAGACAGCCGTGACACTTATTTATGCTCAGGCCTTTTTAATACGAGGGTCCCGGAGCCGCAACCGAAACAGCATGAAAGAGGAGATATGTCATCCTTTTGAATAAAAGATTACAGGAAAGGCATTGATTTTAGAAACCCACAGATCATTATTTGCAACCGTGAAATTAGTCAAAAACATTGATTAGACAGCCGTGACACTTATTTATGCTCAGGCCTTTTTAATATGAGGGTCCCGGAGCCTCAACCGAAACAGCATGAAAGAGGAGATATGTCATCCTTTTGAATAAAAGATTACAGGAAAGGCATTGATTTTAGAAACCCACAGATCATTATTTGCAACCGTGAATTTAGAAAAAAAAAATTGATTACACAGCCGTCACACTTATTTATGCTCAGGCCTTTTTAATACGAGGGTCCCGGAGCCTCAACCGAAACAACAGCATGAAAGAGGAGATATGTCATCCTTTTGAATAAAAGATTACAGGAAAGGCATTGATTTTAGAAAGCCACAGATCATTATTTGCAACCGTGAAATTAGACAAAAACATTGATTAGACAGCCGTGACACTTATTTATGCTCAGGCCTTTTTAATACGAGGGTCCCGGAGCCTCAACCGAAACAGCATGAAAGAGGAGATATGTCATCCTTTTGAATAAAAGATTACAGGAAAGGCATTGATTTTAGAAACCCACAGATCATTATTTGCAACCGTGAATTTAGAAAAAAAAATTGATTACACAGCCGTCACACTTATTTATGCTCAGGCCTTTTTAATACGAGGGTCCCGGAGCCTCAACCGAGACAACAGCATGAAACAGGAGATATGTCATACTTTTGAATAAAAGATTACAGGAAAGGCATTGATTTTAGAAAGCCACAGATCATTATTTGCAACCATGAAATTACACAAAAACATTGATCAGACAGCCGTGACACTTATTTATGCTCAGGCCTTTTTAATATGAGGGTCCCGGAGCCTCAACCGAAACAACAGCATGAAAGAGGAGATATGTCATCCTTTTGAATAAAAGATTACAGGAAAGGCATTGATTTTAGAAACCCACAGATCATTATTTGCAACCGTGAATTTAGAAAAAAAATTGATTACACACCCGTCACACTTATTTATGCTCAGGCCTTTTTAATACGAGGGTCCCGGAGCCTCAACCGAAACAACAGCATGAAAGAGGAGATATGTCATACTTTTGAATAAAAGATTACAGGAAAGGCATTGATTTTAGAAAGCCACAGATCATTATTTGCAACCATGAAATTACACAAAAACATTGATTAGACAGCCGTGACACTTATTTATGCTCAGGCCTTTTTAATACGAGGGTCCCGGAGGCTCAACCGAAACAACAGCATGAAAGAGGAGATATGTCATACTTTTGAATAAAAGATTACAGGAAAGGCATTGATTTTAGAAAGCCACAGATCATTATTTGCAACCATGAAATTACACAAAAACATTGATTAGACAGCCGTGACACTTATTTATGCTCAGGCCTTTTTAATATGAGGGTCCCGGAGCCTCAACCGAAACAACAGCATGAAAGAGGAGATATGTCATCCTTTTGAATAAAAGATTACAGGAAAGGCATTGATTTTAGAAACCCACAGATCATTATTTGCAACCGTGAATTTAGAAAAAAAAAATTGATTACACACCCGTCACACTTATTTATGCTCAGGCCTTTTTAATACGAGGGTCCCGGAGCCTCAACCGAAACAACAGCATGAAAGAGGAGATATGTCATACTTTTGAATAAAAGATTACAGGAAAGGCATTGATTTTAGAAACCCACAGATCATTTATATGACCCGTGTAATAGAAAAAAACATTCATTAGACACCGGTTAATCTGAAGGTGAAGATTGCATAGTTGTGGCATTTTAATTTTGTTATCATGGGAACTTAGTACTTGCAATGACCTTGCTCTGGTGAATCCATATCGCAAATGTGTTATTTAAGGCACTGTTTGTCTATTTTTTTTGAATATCAGCATTTGTTAAATGAAGCTCAACTTAGGCTGGTGAGAAACGACCTTTCTTCTGGCTGTTTGCAAATGTTGTGGCTCTGGACAAACATGTGAATAAGGGACCATCAGCCATATTCTGCACGCAACCCCTTTGATGATTGACGATAAACATGTGTCACCTGCAAGCAGAGCTCGTTACTTCTGTCTAAATCATCTTCCTGGTATGGACAGGCCACTGTTTCCCACAGCAAGTACGAATTTTGAAATACAAGATTGTCTTGAGTATGGTAGGAAAACAAAGTTTATTTAATTCAGTACTATCTATCACCACAAAAAATGAACTTCTTGAAGCAACAAAAATGCCAGCAATTTCATGTGCTTATGGATGACAAGGACGTCATGTCCTTTGGTGCACAGAGATGGAGACGATTTTTGCCCTCCCTGTACACTACCCAGATGTCTCAAACATCACCAGAAACACATACAGCTTCGGAGACTGTGGTGACGCACATGTTATTTACTGTTGTTCCAGCTGTGGCAATATCAATTGGCATGAAAAAGTTAAGATTTGTGGGTTGTGGAGCCTATAGCTGTTGCGGTAGGACGTGTGTTTGAGGAGCTTCAGGTCTTACAAGTTACTTTGGAGTTAGTTTTCAACCTTAATTTAATTTTCTTTTTGGGATTCATAGTCACACTTTCTGGGGCTATCCAAGAGGAGCCTGGTAAAAGCAGTAGTAGTCACCCCTTATATCAACGGGTACGGAGACCTGTTTTTTGCATTTCCAATATTGCGCCGTACCCCAAACTAATCCTGAATGAAAAAAAAAAATTAAAATTTGGACTAGTGATGCACATTTTATGCACGCTGTGGCAATTGCAATAAAAATAATCTGCTAACAACAACCACTACCTACGACCACACCTGACTCCTGAAGTCATGCTTCAGTTATTAAGTCAAGTTAAATTAATTTTTTTTTTCTTTATTATGCGCAGCAGAGGCTCCAGGACCCTCGACAAAACCAGCAGCAGGAAAGAGGACATATGGCATCCTTTTGAAAAAAATTATTATAGGAAAGGCATTGATTTTAGAAACACAGAGATTATTAGTTGCAACCGTGAAATCACAAAAAACTTCGATTATACACCAAGTACACTTATTTATCCTTAGGCCTTTTTAGCAGAGGCTCCAGGACCCTCCACAAAACCAGCAGCATGAAAGAGGACATATGGCATCCTTTAGAAAATTAGATTACAGGAAAGGCATTGATTTTAGAAACACAGAGATCATTAGTTGCAACCGTGAAATCACAAAAAACTTCGATTATACACCAAGTACACTTATTTATCCTTAGGCCTTTTTAGCAGAGGCTCCAGGACCCTCCACAAAACCAGCAGCATGAAAGAGGACATATGGCATACTTTAGAAAATTAGATTACAGGAAAGGCATTGATTTTAGAAACACAGAGATCATTAGTTGCAACTGTGAAATCTAAAAAAACATAGATTATACACCCAGTACACTTATTTATCCTTAGGCCTTTTTAGAAGAGTGTCCAGGAGCCTCAACAGAAAGAACAGCATGAAAGAGGACATATGGCATCCTTTTGAAAAATAGATTACAGGAAAGGCATTGATTTTAGAAAGACAGAAAAAAATTGTTACAAACGGGAAATCTAAAAAAACATTGAATAGACACCCAGTACACTTCTTTATCCTTCGGCCTTTTGAGCAGAGGCTCCAGGACACTCAACAAAACCAGCAGTAGGAAAGAGGACATATGGCATCATTTGTGAAAAAAAGATTATAGGAAAGGCATTGATTTTAGAAACCCGGGGATAATTTGTTGCAACCGTGAATTTGAATTAAAAAAAAAGATTGGATGGACACCAGGTACAATTCTTTATCCATAATGCCTTTTTATAAGAGGGTCCAGCAGGAAAGAGGACATATGGCATACTTTTGAACAATACAGTAAGAGTACAGGAAAGGCATTGATTTTAGAAACCCATAGATAATTTTTTGCAAATGTAAATTTGAATAAAAAAAATGATTCGATGGACACCCAGTACACCACTTTCTCCTTAGGCCTTTTTATAAGAGGGTCCTGGACCCTCAAAAAAAACACCAGCAGGAAAGAGGACATATGGCATACTTTTGAAAATTAGATTACAGGAAAGGCATTGATGTTAGAAACACAGAGATCAGTTATATGACCCGGGAAATAGAAAAAAAAACATTGATTGGACACCCAGTACACTTCTTTATCCTTAGGCCTATTTAAAAGAGTGTCCCGGAGCCTCAACAGAAAGAACAGCATGAAAGAGGACATATGGCATCCTTTTGAAAAATAGATTACAGGAAAGGCATTGATTTTTGAAAGACAGAAAAATAAGTTACAACTGTGAAATCTAAAAAAACATTGAATAGACACCCAGTACACTTCTTTATCCTTCGGCCTTTTTAGCAGACGCTCCAGGACACTCAACAAAACCAGCAGTAGGAAAGAGGACATATGGCATCTTTTGTGAAAAAAAGATTATAGGAAAGGCATTGATTTTAGAAACCCGGGGATAATTTGTTGCAACCGTGAATTTGAATTAAAAAAAAAAGATTGGATGGACACCAGGTACAATTCTTTATCCATAATGCCTTTTTATAAGAGGGTCCAGGACCCTCAAACAAAAAACCAGCAGGAAAGAGGACATATGGCATACTTTTGAAAATTAGATTACAGGAAAGGCATTGATGTTAGAAACACAGAGATCAGTTATATGACCCGGGAAATAGAAAAAAAAAACATTGATTGGACACTTAGTACACTTCTTTATCCTTAGGCCTTTTTAAAAGAGTGTCCCGGAGCCTCAACAGAAAGAACAGCATGAAAGAGGACATATGGCATCCTTTTGAAAAATAGATTACAGGAAAGGCATTGATTTTTGAAAGACAGAAAAAATAAGTTACAACTGTGAAATCTAAAAAAACATTGAATAGACACCCAGTACACTTCTTTATCCTTCGGCCTTTTTAGCAGACGCTCCAGGACACTCAACAAAACCAGCAGTAGGAAAGAGGACATATAGCATCTTTTGTGAAAAAAAGATTATAGGAAAGGCATTGATTTTAGAAACCCGGGGATAATTTGTTGCAACCGTGAATTTGAATAAAAAAAAAAAAGATTGGATGGACATCAGGTACAATTCTTTATCCATAATGCCTTTTTATAAGAGGGTCCAGGACCCTCAAACAAAAAACCAGCAGGAAAGAGGACATATGGCATACTTTTGAACAATAGAGTACAGGAAAGGCATAGATTTTAGAAACCCATAAAAAAAAATTTTAAAATGTAAATTAGAATAAAAAAAATGATTCGATGGACAGCCAGTACACCTCTTTCTCCTTAGGCCTTTCTATAAGAGGGTCCTGGACCCTCAAAAAAAACACCAGCAGGAAAGAGGACGTATGGCATCCTTTTGAACAATAGAGTACAGGTACAGCATTGATTTTACAAACCCAGAGATCATTTTGGTCAATTGTTAAATAGAAAAATAAAAATGAGTGGCCAACCAGTACACCTCTTTCTCCTTAGGCCTTTTTATAAGATGGTCCTGGACACTCAAAAAAAAAACACCAGCAGGAAAGAGGACGTATGGCATCCTTTTGAACAATAGAGTACAGGTACGGCATTGATTTTACAAAACCAGAGATAATTTAGGTCAAATGAGAAATAGAAAATAAAAATGAGTGGACACCCAGTACACCTCTTTCACCTTAGGCCTTTTTATAAGAGTGTCCAGGACCCTCAAACAAAATACCAGCAGGAAAGAGAACATATGGCATACTTTGGAACAATAGAGTACTGGTACGGCATTGATTTGTGAAACCCACAGATAATTGTTTGTAAAAGTGAAATAGCACCAAAAACCATGCTTGGACTCCCACTCCAGGTCGTTCACCTTCAGCTTTTTTATAAGAGGGTCCAGCACCCTCAAAAGAAACAACTGCAGGAAACACCACCACATATGCCATCCTTTTGCACAAGCGAGTACAGGTATGGCATCCATTTTAGAAACCCAAAGATAATTGAGAGGAACCAGGAACATTTTTATAAAAACTGGATGGGGCAACCATTACTACAGGTCGTTCTCCTTCAGCCTTTTTATATCATGGGCCACGACCCGCAACAGGCACAACAGCATGAAACAAAACATATTCCACCCTTTTGCACAATAGAGTACAGGTATGTCATAGATGGAACACGGAGATAATTTAGATCAACCAAGAGACGGATAAAGATGCTTGGTCGGTCCTACTCTTTCAAATTTGTTGCATTTTGCGTTCAATTGAATGGTCCACCGGATATGAGTGGTGTGTAAAGTTGTACAATTCGTAACAGTGTTATATGCCTTATTTTTTTTATTTGAGTTTTGTACCCACAGAGATGCAGCAGAGGCCAGAAAAATTAGGAATGTACAAATGACTGAAACATTGGGGTATTGTTGGAGCAACTGCTGTAGCAGCGGCCAGAAACATCGATGTTTGTAAAACATTTATAAAGTGCCCTAAAAGCTTGTGGCTTGAACACTAGTTGTTGGCGGATAAGTCAAGCAAGTCCTCCGTCTTTATAACCAAAAAAAAAGGCCAGCCTGTGTACCAGTTGTAGCCCAAGGCAGCTCATATCATCATCAGTAGTTTTTTATTCAAATGTATCGCCCAATGTCAGTCCCTTCGGGATCCAGCCCTCATTCATTTTTATAAAAGTGAGATAGTCAAGGCTTTTTTGACCTAGGAGACTTCTCTTCTCAGTGACAAAACCTCCTGCTGCACTAAAAGTCCTTTCGGACAGGACACTTGAAGCGGGGCAGGCCAGAAGTTCCATTGCAAATTGGGATAGCTCAGGCCACAAGTCCAGCCTGCACACCCAGTAGTCAAGGGGTCCATCGCTCCTGAGAGTGTCGAGATCCGCAGTTAAAGCTAGGTAGTCTGCTACCTGTCGGTTGAGTCTTTCTCTAAGGCTGGATCCCGAAAGGCTCTGATGGTGCATGGGAGTTAAAAAGGTACGCATGTCCTCCATCAACAAGACATCAGGAAAGCGCCCGGTCCTGGTCGTGGGAGGAGGAGGATTAATTTCATCTCTTCCCCTGTTACATTCCCGTGGTGCTGTGACATCACCCTTATACGCTGTATAAAGCATAGTTTTTAATTTATTATGAAAATGCTCCATCCTTTCCGACTTGCGGGAATTTGGTAACATTTCAGGCACTTTATGCTTATACCGGGGGTCGAGGAGCGTGGACACCCAGTACAGGTCGTTCTCCTTCAGCTTTTTTATACGAGGGCCCTCAACAGGCACGACAGCATGAAAGAACCCATTTGAACAAGGTTGGATGCTGAGCTAATCATGTTGCGTTCCTCCTCCTCACTGATCTCACTGATGGTATCTTCTTCCCCCCAGCCACGTACAACACCACGGGTACCAGAGAGGTGACAACAACTAGCACCCTGGGATGACTGTTGTGCTCGGTCTTCCTCCTCCTCATCCTCCCCAAAGCCACATTCCTCCTCTGACTCCTCTTCCTCACAATCCTCTTCCTGCGTTGCCGCAGGTCCAGCAAGCAATGCTGATTCGGCTGTTTGTGGGGGTGATGGACACCACAACTCTTCCTCTTCACGCTCATCTACTGCCTGATCCAGCACTCTTCGCAGGGCACGCTCCAGGAAGAAAACAAATGGTATGATGTCGCTGATGGTGCCTTCGGTGCGACTGACAAGGTTTGTCACCTCCTCAAAAGGACGCATGAGCCTACAGGCATTGCGCATGAGCGTCCAGTAATTTGGCAAAAATATCCCCAGCTCCCCAGAGGCTGTCCTAGAACCCCGGTCATACAAATACTCATTAACAGCTTTTTCTTGTTGGAGCAGGCGGTCAAACATTAGGAGTGTTGAATTCCACTGTGTCGGGCTGTCGCAAATCAAGCGCCTCACTGGCAGGTTGTTTCGACGCTGGATATCAGACAAGTGCGCCATGGTCGTGTAGGAATGCCTGAAATGGCCACACACCTTCCTGGCCTGCTTCAGGACGTCCTGTAAGCCTGGGTACTTATGGACAAATCGTTGTACAATCAGATTACACACATGTGCCATGCACGGCACATGTGTCAACTTGCCCAATTTCAATGCCGCCACCAAATTACTTCCATTGTCAGAAACAACCTTGCCAATCTCCAGTTGGTGCGGAGTCAGCCACTGATCCACCTGTGCATTCAGGGCGGTCAGGAGTGCTGGTGCGGTGTGACTCTCCGCTTTCAGGCAAGTCAACCCCAAGACGGCGTGACACTGCCGTACCCGGGATGTAGCATAGTACCTGGGGAGCTGGGGGGGTGCCATAGATGTGGAGCAAGACGCAGAAGTTGAAGAGGACTCAGCCAAGGAAGAGGTTATGGAAGAGGATGGAGTAGGAGGAGTAGAGGAGGTAGCAGCAGGCCTGCCTGCAAGTCGTGGCGGTGTCACCAACTCTCCATGCAGAGCCACGCATTCCATGCTTGTCAGAAGTCAGCAGGTTTACCCAATGCGCAGTGTAGGTGATATACCTGCCCTGACCATGCTTTGCAGACCAGCTATCCGTGGTCATATGGACCCTTGCCCCAACGCTGTGTGCCAGACATGCCATAACTTCCTTTCTCACAACAGAGTACAGGTTTGGGATTGCCTTTTGTGAAAATAAATTTCTGCCAGGTACCTTCCACTGCGGTGTCCCAATAGATACAAATTTTTTGAAAGCATCAGACTCCACCAGCTTGTATGGTAAAAGCTGGCGGGCTAAGAGTTCAGACAAGCCAGCTGTCAGACGCCGGGCAAGGGGGTGACTTTGAGAAATTGGCTTCTTACGCTCAAACATGTCCTTGACAGACACCTGACTGTGGGCATATGACCAGGAACTGCTACGTAAGAGAGAACGAGCGGAGGATGGTTGAGAGGGGGCAAGGAGGACAGCACTGGTTGACGTGGCTGAAGATGCTGGAGCAGGAGGAGGAGGGCGGCTTTCACTTTGTGTGCTGCTTCTACTCATGTGTTCTTCCCATCGGCCTTTGTGATGGGAGACCATGTGCCTTCGCAAAGCAGTTGTACCTAGGTGGCTGTTGGACTTCCCACGACTCAGTTTCTTTTGGCACAGGTTGCAAATGGCATCGCTGTTGTCAGAGGCAGACACACACAAAAAATGCCGCACTGCTGAGCTCTGCGATGACGGCATTCTGGTGGTGGCAACAGCATGCGTTGATGGGCGTCGGCGGGCTGTCTGGCTGACCCCTGGTGACGATGCATGCTGTCTGACTGTGCCACTAGCTCCTTGAGACGACCTCCCCGTGCTTCCAAATCGTCTCCTCCTCCTCCTCCTCTCTGTCTCCCCATCTGAGCTTTCCCCCTCTTCTTCTTCTCTTCTAGCAGGCACCCACGTGACATCCACTGACACATCATCATCAACCGCTTCACTTGTATCTGAAACATCAAGAAAGGAAGCAGCAGCGGGTACAACATCACCATCATCATCACACCGTACCTCCATGTCGGTAATGCTGCCTGACTGAGACTGATCACTATTATCTACATCCTCTGTCAATGATGGTTGCGCATCACTCATTTCTTCAAAATGATGTGTCAATAACTCCTGTGACAGATCAAGTGAAGCGGCTGTGGTGCTAGTGTTGGTGGTGGCGACAGGCGGTGGAGTGTCACTGGTCACTTGAGACCTGCCCAAAGCACAGCTGGACTTAGATGGTGCGTCAAGGTTAGGAGGACTAGCAGCGGAAGCTGAAGAAGATTGGGTTTCCTGTGTTAGCCATTCAACTAGGTCCTCCTCAGAAGTTTTTGCATCCCCCCTGGCACCCGGCGTCTGAACAATGTGCATATTTGTAGGGTCTAAAGGAATCACAGCACCACGACCACGACCACGGAACCTGCGGGGTGGCCTGCCTCTGCCTGTCATTTTTTTTTAAATGGACACTAACAATACTATTACACCAATTGAGTGGTGGCACTGTGAAAGTGGGCACAGTATACACTGTGAGACTGACAACAACAAAAAAGACAGATGTTTTAAAAATCACAAATTGTTAATTTTTTGAAATATTACTAGTACTGTGGCAACAAATATGATTGTTTGGCACTATTTGGCAAATGATCCTGTCTGGCACACACGCTGGGAGAAAGGAAACTGTTATTCAATGGCACTAGGAGACTGAAGAATCACAGTCAAAACAGTTATGATTAACAAAAATTCCAATCTTGTTACAATAAATATGAGTGGTGGCACTAATTGGCTAGTTGGGACTGGCACACAGGCAGGCAGGCAGGAGGAAAATGCAATTCAAGGGCACTAGTAGACTGCAGATTGACAGTCAAAACAGTGTTGATTGACAAATTTTGCAATACTGTTAAAAGAAATTGCTAGCACTAATTGGATAGTTGGGCCTGGCACACAGGCTGGCAGGCAGTAGAAAAGTGCAATTCAATGGCACAAGCAAAATGAGGATTAAGATCAACCATCAAGATTTTTTTTATTTAAATTAGTAACTATACTGTGACAAAAAATTAGGATTGGTGTAAATAGTTGGCAAGACGGCCTGGCACAAAAGGATGGCAGGCAGGAGGGAGATGCAATGAATCAAGGACACTAGGAGACTGATTACTGACAGTCTAAACAGTGATAATTGACAATTTTTGCAATACTGTTAACAGAAATATGATTGCTGACAACAATTGGCTAGGTGGGGGCCTGGCTCAAAGCAGGCTGCAAGGCAGGAGGAAAGTGCGTTTCAATGGCACCAGCAAAATGACGATTCAAATCACAGCAACTATTACCAAAAATTTTAATTTTTAATTATTAGAATACTGTCACAACAAATATGATTGGTGTAAATATTTTTTAAGTAGGCCTGGCACACAGGCTTGGAAGGCTGTAGAAAACTGAATTCAAAGGCACGAGCAAACTGAGGGTTAAGATCATCAACAATAAAGATTTTTTTAATTATAATTAGTAACTATACTGTGACAAAAAATTAGGATTAGTGTAAATAGTTGGCAAGACGGCCTGGCACAAAAGGATGGCAGGCAGGAGGGAGATGCAATTCAAGGACACTAGGAGACTGATTACTGACAGTCTAAACAGTGATGATTGACAATTTTTGCAATACTGTTAACAGAAATATGATTGCTGACAACAATTGGCTAGGTGGGGGCCTGGCTCACAGCAGGCTGCAAGGCAGGAGGAAAGTGCGTTTCAATGGCACCAGCAAACTGACGATTCAAATCACAGCAACTATTACCAAAAATTTTAATTTTTAATTATTAGAATACTGTGACAACAAATATGATTGGTGTAAATATTTTTTAAGTAGGCCTGGCACACAGGCTTGGAAGGCTGTAGAAAACTGAATTCAAAGGCACGAGCAAACTGAGGGTTAAGATCATCAACAATAAAGATTTTTTTAATTATAATAAGTAACTATACTGTGACAAAAAATTAGGATTGGTGTAAATAGTTGGCAAGACGGCCTGGCACAAAAGGATGGCAGGCAGGAGGGAGATGCAATTCAAGGACACTAGGAGACTGATTACTGACAGTCTAAACAGTGATGATTGACAATTTTTGCAATACTGTTAACAGAAATATGATTGCTGACAACAATTGGCTAGGTGGGGGCCTGGCTCACAGCAGGCTGCAAGACAGGAGGAAAGTGCGTTTCAATGGCACCAGCAAACTGACAATTCAAATCACAGCAACTATTACCAAAAATGTTAATTTTTAATTATTAGAATACTGTCACAAAAAATATGATTGGTGTAAATATTTTTTAAGTAGGCCTGGCACACAGACTTGGAAGGCTGTAGAAAAGTGCAATTCAAAGGCACGAGCAAACTGAGGGTTAAGATCAACACTAAAATTTTTTTTTATTTAAATGAATAACTATACTGTCTGACTGTGACAACAATTATGATTGGTGTAAATAGTTGGCTAGACGGCCTGGCACAAAAGGCTGGCAGTGGCAGGCAGGAGGTAAATGAAATTCAATGGCCCTAGGAGACTGAAAAATTTGCAGTCCAAAAAAATATGTTTTTTTTTTTTTATTACTGTTACAAGAATTGTGATTGGTGCCACTAATTGGCTACTTGGGCCTGGCAGACAGGCTGGCAGATATGAGTCGTGGATGGTAGGTAGGGCAGTAATTTAACACAGTATGCTGTGTAAGTGACAAAAACACAGGACTGAGAGAAAATTAAGTTACATTACACTAGCAAAATATTTTAAAATTTTAGATTTTAATATTAAAATTATGTTAAGAAGTGCAATGCACATATGACTCTATGAGTGGTCGCACTGGCTGGCTGCTACGTAGGGCAGCAATTATAACAACAGTATGCTGTGTAAGTCAGATAGACAGTTAGACACAGGCCTGATAGAAAATACAATTAGATTACACTAGCATAATGATTTAAAGACTTTTTTTGGAAATTTTAAGAAAAAGGTTAAGCACATACATATGAGTCGTAGCTGATAGCCTTGGAAGGGCAGCTATTAAAAACAGTAGGCTATGTATGTCAGATACACACACGCCTGATAGAAAATACTATTAGATTACACTAGAAAAATGATTGAAATTATTTTTTGGGGGGGGGAATTAAAAAAAGGTTAAACACATATGAGTCGTGGCTCATAGACTAGGGAGGGCAGCAAGTAAACACAGTAGGCTCTCTATGTCAGCAAAACACACAGGCCGGATAGAAAATTAGATTTGATTACACTAGCAAACAAATTTAAACTTTTTTTTTTATATATTAAAATGAAGGTGAAAGAAAAATAGATATGAGTGCTGGGTGGCTGCCTGGCACAGACCAATTAACCAAAAGACTGAAAAAAAGAGGTATATTAATGCTGAGTGAGCCTGACAGACACAGGCATGATAGTAAATGTAATTAGATTACACTAGAAAAATATTTTTTTGTGTTTTTTTTTTAAATTAAAAATAATGTTATTAACGGATATTAACACTGCTGGCTGCTGGCTGGCACAGAGCAATGAACCAGAGTATATGCTGTGTGACACTGGCCTGATAGAAAATGAAAAAAAATTACACTAGAAAAATAATTATATTTTTGGGTTAGTTAAATTTAAACTAATGTTGTTAGGGAGATATCAGTGGTGGCAGTAGTCACAGCATATGCTGTGAGCCTTAAACACACAGCTGAAAGCCAGGCAAATGCTAATAAAAAACAAAAAAACAAAAAACAAAAAACGGCACGAAATATAGCCTTAAAAAGGGCTTTTTGGGGTGCTGTGCTTGCAGCAGAGATGAGTGGAGTCCTTCTGGACTGTAAATACAATAGCCTAGCTATGTTTTTCCTATTAATGTCAGGAGCAAAAACACAACACGTCCTCTCATTAAAAAAGCAAGGTCGTTATGAGTCTAAAATGGCGGATTCCGAGTAGCTGGGAGTGTCTGTGAGGGAGTGTCTGATGTTGATTGGCTCTAATGTGTCAGGCGGCTGTGACATAAAGGGTCAAAGTTTCCACAATGATGACACATAGGGGCGGATCGAACATCGCCATGTGTTCGCCCACAAACGCGAACGCGAACAACCTATGTTCGCTGTGAACCGTTCGCGGGCGAACAGTTCGGGACATCACTACTTTCAAGCTTTCATGGTTTGTTTTATTATACTTAGACATTAGTAATTTTAGGTATTATAAGAGAATATTCTGCAATCTATTTGTAGCATTGTATAAGTAATTAGTATGCCCATAATGTATAAGTCTGCTATTATCATTGCTGCTTTAGGTATAGCATAAGGATTTATCAACTTTTAATTTTCAAGTTATTTACAGGTGTTTTACATGGTAGATCTTATTCTTTTTATTGTATTTATATTTGTATTAGTAATGTGTAGTAACCCCAGCGGTTTTACCCGTATAATGGAATATGAATAACAAATAACAAAAAAGTGGCCAGTGGATGGATTTATATGCATTAACTGACATAATGATTGGCTAGAATGGATCATTATGATAGGAGGATTCACAGAAGCTATAACTGTGTCCAGATTTTGTAGTAGACAACTCCATTGATCTTGAGAAAGTCTACACATAGTGCAAATGAAACTCATACAGGAGGGGGAGATCTGTCATTGCATGTAAGATTACTGATTCTGTTTCAGTGAAGAAGATATTTAGAACCACCCTTGGTCATCATACAGGGACCAGGAGTGAACACTGCAAGACTGAGTATACCACCTGAACGGTAGTGTTTTATGCATCTAGTAAGTGTATTTTGTTCCTGTGTCTGACATAAATAAAGGTTGCTATTTGTGCCTTATTTTGATTGATCATTGGATGGATAATGGAAGTGTATAGAAAACAACTCAAGAGTGATTAGAGCATAGTTTTACAAATATAAAGTTACAGTTTAATTTTTTTTAACAATATTTATCTAAAGTTGCCAAATCATTATCTATAGAGCCAAGACAATTATTAGTATTGTAAACTATTCTGTAAACAATGTTAACCACAGGACCCTGAGTCCAGAACCTGCCTCCAGCTTTTGGATTAATGTGGCCCCTAACACACTCAGGTAAGAACCTAGGAGCCTGACAAGGGTACAGTAACAGATTTAAGGTGATTGGATGCAAATCTTTAACGCACTAACAGCAGAACTGCATCAGGTAGAGCAATCAACAAGGGGACTGGAGGTATTCAAGATTTAATAGAATTATGAAGCAGAGCAACCATGAGCTGTCTTTGTTTCCTACCACAGTAATACTTGAAAGTCCCGCTATTCTTAAAACCACTGTGCATTTACCTGAAGTAGTCTCAATGCTAACTCCATATGGGAAGAGCCCCCAGACAGGATAGTTACTGTATATTCTAAAAATATTGAGCTGGAGGGTAAGAGAGTAAACTTCCTGCTTCTTAAAATTAATTTCAAGCACATAATATATGGATAGCCTATTCTAATAAACAGAATAAAGTATACAATAACCATATACTATTTATAGACTAAAATATATACGGCTAGATTACGAGTTTTGCGTTATGAGTAAAAAAGCAGCGTTAAGGCTCAAAATGCTGCTTTTTCACTACCACTGCTATTATGAGTCTTGTAGGTACAGCTGTACCGCACACTTTTTTGGCCGTACCGCAAATTAACTTACGCAATTTTCGTAAAGTCTTTTTTCAATGGGACTTCAATAGCGCCGATATAACAACCTTTTTTTGGAGGCCAAAAAGTGAGCGGTACAGCCTATACCGCAAGATTCGTAACGCATTCTAAAGTCAGTAGTTATGAGTTTTACACAACAAAGCTGTAGCATAAAACTCATAACTAAAGTGTTAAAAAGTACACTAACACCAATAAACTACCTATTAACCCCAAAACTGAGGCCCTCCCGCATTGCAAATACTAAAATAACATTATTAACCCCTAATCTGCCACTCCGGACATCACCACCACTAGAATAAACATATTAACCCCTAAACCGCCACACTCCTGCATCGCAAACACTAGTTACATATTATTAACCCCTAATCTGCCGTCCCTAACATCGCCGCCATCTACCTTCATTTATTAAACCCTAATCTGCCGTCCCCAACGTCGCCGCCACTATACTAAAGTTATTAACCCCTAAACCTAAGTCTAACCCTAACACCCACTAACTTAAATATAATTAAAATAAATCTAAATAAAACCTACTATTAATAACTAAATAATTCCTATTTAAAACTAAATACTTACCTGTAAAATAAACCCTAAGCTAGCTACAATATAACTAATAGTTACATTGTAGCTATCTTAGGTTTTATTTTTATTTTACAGGCAAGTTTGTATTTATTTTAACTAGGTAGAATAGTTACTAAATAGTTATTAACTATTTACTAACTACCTAGCTAAAATAAATACAAATTTACCTGTAAAATAAAACCTAACCTGTCTTACACTAACACATAACCTTAGACTACAATTAAATAAATTACCTAAATTAAATACAATTAACTAAATTAAATACAAATACCTAAATTACAAAAAAACAAACACTAAATTACACAAAATAAAAAACAAATTACAAGATATTTAAACTAATTACTATCAAAATAAAAAGCCTTCCCAAAATAAAAAAACCCTAGCCTAAACTAAACTACCAACAGTCCTTAAAAGGGCCTTTTGCGGGGCATTGCCACAAAGAAATCAGCTCTTTTACCTGTAAAAAAAAATAAACAACCTCCCAACAGTAAAACCCACTACCCACACAACCAACCCCCCAAATAAAACCCTAACTAAAAAAAACCTAAGGTCCCCATTGCCCTGAAAAGGGCATTTGGGTAACTCTATTGCTGCCCAAACCCTAATCTAAAACTAAAACCCACCCAATAAACCCTTAAACACTAACCCCCGAAGATCCACTTACAGTTTTGAAGACCCGACATCCATCGTCAACGAAGCCGGGAGAAGTCCTCAACGAAGCGTCAAGAAGTTCTAACGAAGCCGGGAGAAGTCTTTATCCAAGCCGGGAGAAGTGGTCCTCCAGACGGGCAGAAGTCTTCATCCAGACGGCATCTTCTATCTTCATCCATCTGGCGAGGAGCGGGTCCATCTTCAAGACATCCGGCGCCGAGCATCCTCTTCTTACGATGACTCCCAACGAATGAAGGTTCCTTTAAGTGACGTCATCCAAGATGGCGTCCCTTAGATTCCGATTGGAATAAATAAAATAAATACAAACTTGCCTGTAAAATAAAAATAAAACCTAAGATAGATACAATGTAACTATTCGTTATATTGTAGCTAGCTTAGGGTTTATTTTACAGGTAAGTATTTAGTTTTAAATAGGAATTATTTAGTTATTAATAGTAGGTTTTATTTAGATTTATTTTAATTATATTTAAGTTAGTGGGTGTTAGGGTTAGGGTCAGACTTAGGTTTAGGGGTTAATAACTTTAGTATAGTGGTGGCGACATTGGGGTCGGCAGATTAGGGGTTAATAAATGTAGGTAGGTGGCAGCAATGTTAGGGGCAGCAGATTAGGGGTTATTGATATTTAACTAGTGTTTGTGAGGCGGGAGTATGGCGGTTTAGGGGTTAATATGTTTATTATAGTGACGGCGACGTTGGGGCGGCAGATTAGGGGTTAATAAATGTAGGTAGGTTGCGGGGACATTGGGGGCGGGAGATTAGGGGTTAATAAATATAATGTAGGTGTTGGCAATGTTGGGGGCAGCAGATCAGGGGTTAATAATTATAATGTAGTTATCGGCGATGTTGGGAGCGGCAGATTAGGGGGTAATAAGTGTAAGATTAGGGGTGTTTAGACTCAGGGTTTATGTTAGGGTGTTAGGTGTAAACATAAAATTTGTTTCCCTATAGGAATCAATGGGGCTGCGTTATGGAGCTTTACGCTGCTTTATTGCAGGTGTTAGGCTTTTTCAGCCGGCTCTCCACATTGATGTCTATGGGGGAAATCATGCATGAGCATGTATATCCAGCTCACCGCTGACCTAATCAGTGCTGATTTTGGAGTGCGGTATGGAGCACAATTTTACTCTACGCACACTTCTTGCCTAATAACGCCGGGTTTATGAAAACCTGTAATACCAGCACTGTAAAGAAGTGAGCGGTGACAAATTCAATAACGTGCAAGTTGACACCGCACCCCTCTTACCACAAAACTTGTAATCTAGCCAATAGTTTTGTGTCCATTTTAGGAATTTCTTCTATTGTACATTTTGGGTTAAACAATGCCATCTAAAGGTGGAATGGTATATACACTTTTCTTTTTTTTTCTTAATTTGATGTATTCTCTGATATTATACGTTGTTTGTTGTAGCATAATTTAATGGAAGAACACCATATTCATTTAACTCCTATTTTCCTTTTCCAAAAAATACACTTTTAGTGGTTGAATAAATTATCTGATTGGCACAACATTGACTTCCAAAGCTAAACCTTCAAAGAAGAAAATAAAGTTCTACATAAATAAATAAATAATGAATCACATGAGCATTTTAAGTTAAATAAAATAATTTAACATGTGGAAGACTGCACTGATAACTGAATACATAGAACCAGTTTGGCAATAATTTGTCTACGAGAAATGGCCTTTTTAGAATTTGCACATGACTTTATCCAGATCTAGATTTTCTGTGGAACCAATTAACTATATTTTGTGCATGATGAGATTGGTGGTGCAGAAACAACAATGATATATAAAACAATTATTGATAGTTGCCTCTTGTCATAGATAAAGTTTGCTCTTTGTTATGAAATTCTCAAAGGTGTTTTACTCTATGCAGTTAAACTAAGTCTACAAACAGAGGGAACAAGTTTTGCATGACCTGTATGATGTTCTTAAATAATTTAATTTAAGAGAAGTAATTATTTAAAAAGGATGGCGTTTTATTTTTAGTTAACTCTTTTAGGGCTAGATTATGAGTAAAGCAGTAGTTTGCACCCGCGCGCTAACTTTGCTACACAAAGGGGTTTTTTTGCGCATTGGGTAGTGCTCGTATTACAAGTTGAAAGTAAAAGGTTTTTGCTTGCATGTTAACCCGACATACAAAAATCTGAAGTTAAAATATCTTGGCTGTGTTAACTTACTCTACCAAAGACTTCAATAGAGAGAAAAAAGTAGAAAAAAACCTAACACCCTTACTGGTGCTTGAACCCAATCCTGTTTTCTCAAGTGCACTAATCCAACATAAAATATTAATATTTCACATTCCAATGTTCTACTCATAGAAGAATATGTTCTATATTGGGAAGTAATAACCCTGAATTCTGTGCAAGGTGGTGCCGCATTTTGAACAGGTGTTCACTAGACCTCATACTGCTGGTGGTGGAGGAACTGCGGCGCACACTGACGGATATTAACCCCTTAATGACCACAGCACTTTTCCATTTTCTGTCCGTTTGGGACCAAGGCTATTTTTACATTTTTGCGGTGTTTGTGTTTAGCTGTAATTTTCCTCTTACTCATTTACTGTACCCACACATATTATATACCGTTTTTCTCGCCATTAAATGGACTTTCAAAATATACCATTATTTTCATCATATCTTATAATTTACTATAAAAAATATTATAAAATATGAGGAAAAAATGGAAAAAAACACACTTTTTCTAACTTTGACCCCCAAAATCTGTTACACATCTACAACCACCAAAAAACACCCATGCTAAATAGTTTCTAAATTTTGTCCTGAGTTTAGAAATACCCAATGTTTACATGTTCTTTGCTTTTTTTGCAAGTTATAGGGCCATAAATACAAGTAGCACTTTGCCATTTCCAAACCACTTTTTTTCAAAATTAGCGCTAGTTACATTGGGACACTAATATCTTTCAGGAATCCCTGAATATCCATTGACATGTATATATTTTTTTTTAGAAGACATCCCAAAGTATTGATCTAGGCCCATTTTGGTATATTTCATGCCACCATTTCACCGCCGAATGCGATCAAATAAAAAAAATTTTTTACTTTTTCACAAATTTTTTCACAAACTTTAGGTTTCTCACTGAAATTATTTACAAACAACTCATGAAATTATGGAATAAATGGTTGTAAATGCTTCTCTGGGATCCCCTTTGTTCATAAATAGCAGACATATATGGCTTTGGCTTTGCTTTTTGGTAATTAGAAGGCTGCTAAATGCCACTGCGCACCACACGTGTATTATGCCCAGCAGTGAATGGGTTAATTAGGGAGCATGTAGGGAGCTTCTAGGGTTAATTTTAGCTCTAGTGTAGTGTAGTAGACAACCCCAAGTATTGATCTAGGCCCATTTTGGTATATTTCATGCCACCATTTCACCGCCAAAAGCAATCAAATAAAAAAAAATTGTTCACTTTTTCAAACTTTAGGTTTCTCACTAAAATTATTTACAAACAGCTTGTGCAATTATGGCACACATGGTTTTAAATGCTTCTCTGGGATCCCCTTTGTTCAGAAATAGCAGACATATGTGGCTTTGGCGTTGCTTTTTGGTAATTATAAGGCCGCTAAATGTTGCTGCGCATCACATGTGTATTATGGCCAGCAGTGAAGGGGTTAATTAGGTAGTTTGTAGGGAGCTTGCAGGGTTAATTTTAGCTTTAGTGTAGAGATCAGACTCCCACCTGACACATCCCACCCCCTGATCCCTCCCAAACAGCTCTCTTCCCTCCCCCACCCCACAATTGTCCCCGCCATCTTAAGTACTGGCAGAAAGTCTGCCAGTACTAAAATAAAAGGTATTAAAAAAAATATATATATTTTTTTTTAGCATATTTACATATGCTGCTATGTAGGGTCCCCCCCTTAGCCCCCAACCTCCCTGATCCCCCCAAAATAGCTCCCTAACCCTCCCCCTCTGCCTTATTGGGGCCATCTTGGGTACTGGCAGCTGTCTGCCAGTACCCAGTTTGCAAATAAAAATGTTTTTTTTATTATTTTTTTTTATTTGTTTCTGTAGTGTAGCTTCCCCCCCACAGTCCAATATCCCCCCAGCCAAACCGATCAACAAATAAATACATAAACCCCTTTGATCCCCACTTATAAGAAAAAACTTTCTGTAGCGTAGTGGTTCCCACCCGCTCCCTCCCCGTGCACGCGCCCGCCCGGCCTCCCCGTGCACGTGCGCGCGTCCGTGCGCGTCCCCCCGGTCGTCCCCGCCCCCGATCCCGCCCCCCTCCGCATCACAAAGGCCATCGATGGCCGCCACCCACCTCCCACACCGGCTCCCACCCACCAACGAACATAGCCGTTAATGTCCGGTGCAGAGAGGGCCACAGAGTGGCTCTCTCTGCACCGGATGGCTAAAAATGGTTATTGCAGGATGCCTCGATATCGAGGCATCACTGCAATAACCGGAAAGCAGCTGGAAGCGAGCAGGATCGCTTCCAGCTGCTTTCCACACCGAGGACGTGCAGGGTACATCCTCAGGCGTTAACTGCCTTTTTTTTGAGGACGTACCCTGCACGTCCTCGGTCATTAAGGGGTTAAAGGAGAAAGGGTTAAATTTGAAGCAGACTATCATCCAATACTTTTAGGGGATAAATCCAAAGATTGGCTCACTAAGTTGAGCGAACAGGTTCAGAAGTACAAGGAGAATTTAGCTGCATACAAATGCAGCAAACAGAGGCATATTAAATCTTGTCTATCTGTGGCAGTACAGTATTATAATACGAGGCGGAGACGTGATGCACATAAAGTGCACCAGCTGGAGGGTGCGGCGCTTGACTCTGCGTCATCCGGAAGTGAATCAGAGCTGGTGGCTGAACAAGGGCCTTTTTTAGGACAGCGTGGCCAGGAGATAGACGAGGATCCAGAAAAACGCGCCCTAGGAGAGGGAGGCGGAGAACGTACAAGTGTGACATGCACCAAAGTGACCATATTAGAGAACAACAAGAAAAGGTAATCTTTAACCTATCTGCTCACGAGTTGAGACGAGAGGAGAAGAGTGTGCTTAATATCAAATTAAGGTGGCGCAATTTGTGATTGCTAATTCCCAATTCTGTTTACATATATAAAATTACACATAAAAATTATAAATATATATATATATATTATATACATACATAAATATATATATAAACAAAATATTTATGTTGAAAGGTGTACTATGTACTCCTGTTATTAAGAGGAAATAGATCAATGTTCATAAGTATAAAACAAATAAATGTATTTGTGATGTATTAAAAAATCCCACTTGGGTAGGCAGTCTTTAAAAAACACAAATTAAAAACTAAAAATATAAAAAACTATTGACTAGACACCGGTGTCAATATGTATCGACTAACAAAATGTATCGACTAACAAAATGTATCGACTAAAAATATGTATCGACTAACAAAATGTATCGACTAAAAATATGTATCGACTAACAATATGTATTGAACAATAAACTTATCTGTAACTAAGTAAATAATGAGAAGACTGTATTGATAAAAAGAGACAAGCTGCAGTGTTGCAATGCTGCCATGTTGCAATGTTATTGCTAAAACAGATTTTAAATTATGCATAAAATACGTGTCACAGTCGTGTGGGATTTCCTCAATCACCCATGGTTATCGTGATTAACACTTTGTTAAGTATATGCTAACTGCAAGCAATTGGTGAATAAATCTTCGGCTCTACGGCCAAATAGTACCTTATACTCCAGTTTACAATGCTCTGTAAAAGATATGTTTAAAGATGGTGGAGGTGAATCTCCATAATTTGTGCGTACAGTCTCACGTAGGTGAAGCGATCCGGAGCAATCTCCAACGTCGGATGTTGGTCACTTTACCTTAGTTTCCCTTTTGTGAATCCTTCTGTTAAGGTAGAAGTTCTGCTACACCCGCTTCTTTACTGTTTAAGATGGGTCTTTGGAGTGCTATTGTGGGACCTTTATGGATCCAGTCTTTACCTCCTCTCCGGACTCTGTGTTCATGGAATTGTACATCCAGTTCTTTGCTGGGATGGCAGTTCCAGAAGAGTGTGCAAATTTCAAAAAATGTATTGCAGGAGCACCAGAGTAGTGAGTAAAATTTCAAACTTTAATTCAAATTCAATAGGGTATCATTACCCCAGGGTAAGAAACACGCAAAGTGAAAAATAGAAAAACAGATGAACAAAAGGCTGACCGGTTTCGGCGTCTGCCTTACTTCTAGCCTGGCTAGGAGTAAGGCAGACGCCGAAACCGGTCAGCCTTTTTTTTTTTTTTTTTTGCAAGGCTTTATTAATATAATTCAAATATAACAATACAGGTTCCACAAGACATGTAAGGTTGTAAACAGAAGCTTATTTTAGACTGATAAGTAGCAGCTAAAAGTCCTTATGGTATTTTTTCAGTATTTCTTGAGGTTTCAGGTTTCTTATGAGTCCCTTGAGACCATTGTAGTAATGTGTTCTTTTTCGCCCAACCTCATGTTGAGAGTTTCATTCAGAGCAGATAAATATGTTCCTGTAAATTATTTCTACCTTGCTAAGTATTTTTTAATTTTAACTGATCATATTGAAGTTTAAATCATTGACCTTGATGAGAATGTATATATATAACATTAACATTGATTACAGTATAATTCCTACACAGTTAGGGAGGAGGGGGTTAAAGGAGGGGGGGGACTGGTTAAGAGGGGGAAAAAGGGGTTCATCTTGTTAGGGGGGGGAGGAAGTGAGTAAGGTAAGGTGGGGGAAGGATAAGGATGTTTTGTGGACCGCCACGGGTGGGAGCCAGTAAGGCCCCAAGTTTGGGTATGTGACTATGCGTATTTCATGTATAGAGAGGGTTAGGGGTGGTGAGTCATATTCAGATCGGTGTGTCATTCCATGTCAAGCACATGTATTCATGCAGGTCAGGTTTCCCAGTCTTGATGTAGTGGTATCTTTCAAGTTGTAGGTGTGTAGTGACAAGACTTTCCCACTCTAGTATGGAGGGTATTGACTGTGTTTTCCATTTTTTTGGGTATTAGAGCCTTAGCTCCATTGATCATGGTAAGGAATAGGGACCAATCATGTTGGTGATTGAAGTCCGGTAGGTCTAGGTAAAGTAGGATAGAGGCAGTTGGTTGTATAGTGAGGTGGAGTTTCCCGTTAATTCTATCAAATACCTCATTCCAGTAATCCCTTATTTTGGGGCAGTCCCACCATATATGCAACATGGTGCCCAATGCCCCACAGCCTCTCCAACATTTTCCCGTAGTATTGGGGTATATCTTTTTGATTCTGTAAGGAGTCAAGTACCATCTGCTTAGGAATTTATAATGGACTTCTTGAGTTCTAGCTGAAACTGAGCATTTTTTTGTTATGTCAAACACCTTAAGCCATGCTTTGGGTTCATATTCTCGTCCCAGTTCCCTGTGCCACCCCTGCGTGAACATAGGAAGATCTTGTAGGCCGCTGTTTTGTAGGATAGTGTATAGTTGAGAGATCAGGTGTTTTGGTGGGGTGTTTAAGATGCAGAGGTTTTCAAAGGGTGTGAGTGATCTGAATAGTGATGTTTTGTGTCTGTGTGTTGACACATAGTGTGTGATCTGAGCGCAGTGGAACCAAGAGGCGAAAAGCTCTGGGTCCCAATCTCTAAGGTCCTGTTGTGATTTTAATCTGTTGTTAGAGAGAGCGTTGCTTATCGCCAGTTTATTTAGAGACGGGAGTTCCCCATTCTGTCTCGCAGGTGTTTGAATGTTTGTGGCTGGATTCCCTCTAATTGGGGTAAGTGGTGATATCGGTGTCGATATGTGGGTTTGGGTAGCTGGTATCTTGTCCCAGACTTTCATAGTCTCTTTAAGAAGTGGGTATAGTTGTATGTGTGTAGGTCGGTGTTTATGTGGGATCCACGCCAGGGATCCCACATTAGAGTATTGGAGGATTTCTGAGTCCAATCTTATCCAAGCCTTGTGGGCCAAATTTTGACTCCACTCTACAATGTGTTGTAATGAGATAGCCTGGCTATAGGTGTGTAAGTTGGGTAGGCCAGTCCCTCCCTGCGACCGGGGTCTGTATAAGGTGTTCCTGTTTATTCTGGGTTTGATTCCCTGCCAAACAAAGTCCTGTATAGCTTTTTGGATGTGGTGTACATGTGGGGTAGCTGGTGGTAGTGGGATAGTTTGAAGGATGTATAAAATACGGGGCAAGACATTCATTTTTACTATGTTAATTCTACCTATCCAGGAAAAGGATTTTTTCCGCCATCCCGAGAGATCTGCAATTATTCCCTCTTTGATGTTTTTATAATTGGCCTCTATTGTTTCGGGTAGGGTCTGTCTGAGAGTGATCAGTACCGGAGTTCCCTTTGTACAATTCTAAGGGGGCAAGTGGTGGCTATGTGGTGAAAGATGTCTTTTGTCTCATTGATATTAAGAAGCTCAGATTTGCTGAGGTTTAGATGGAAGTTGGAGACAGAACCGTATTGCTCCATTTCCCTCAACACTTCGGGTAAGGAGTGTAGCGTGTTTGTGAGAGTAAGCAGTATGTCATCCGCGTACATAGCTAGTTTGTATTCCGTGTTGTGTACCACAATGCCTGAGATATCTGGGTTCCCCCTGATTTTGCTGGCTAGAGGTTCTATTGAGATAGCAAACAGGATGGGGGAGAGCGGACATCCTTGCCTGGTCCCGTTCAAAATTGAAAATGTATCTGACAGGACTCCGTTTACATAAACTTTGGCGTTTGGGGAGGAGTATAGGGAGGTGATCCATCCCATAATTCCAGGGCCGAAGTTCATTTTCTGAAGTGTGGAAAGCATGAATGACCAGTTGACTCGGTCAAACGCCTTTTCCGCGTCTGTTGAGAGGAGGGTGAGAGGGATGGATGTTATTTTGGCATGGGAGATTAGCTGAAGAATTTTGAGTGTGTTATCTCTTGCTTCTCTATGCGGGATAAATCCCGTCTGATCCGTTGAGATCAATTGCGGTAGGAATTTATTGATTCTGTTTGCTATTAGTTTGGCCAATATTTTAATATCAGAGTTTAATAGGGAGATTGGACGGAAATTTTCTGGTTTGGTGGGGGGTTTGCCAGGTTTAGGCAATACTACTATATGTGCTTGTAACATGGAACCAGGCAGGGACGCCCCCCCTTGGGTCGTGTTTAGTAATTCTAGTAGATGAGGGGCTAAAATAGGGGCACATTTTTTGTAATACTTGGAGGTAAGGCCGTCAGGTCCCAGGCTTTTACCCGATGGTAGGTTTTTTATAGTTTGTAAAATTTCATTTATAGTGAAGGACTCATCTAATGAGTTCTTATCCATCTCCGAAAGGGATGGCAGCTTCACTCTCGACAAATAATCCTGTATCTGGTGTGTGTCCTCCCTATCATTCTGTGAGCCTGTTGTGCTAGCTGTGTTTGCGCGGATGTTATAGAGTGATTCATAATATTCCCTGAATGTGTTTGCTATACTTTTCGCGTCATGGTGTGTGTTATTATCTGAGTCTTTGATCTCGTGGATGTACGTTTTGAGTCTCTTACGTGCAAGGGCTCTGGCTAACAGTTTACCTGCTTTGTCGCCTTGTTCATAAAATGTCTGGTTTAGGAAAAGTGCCTTTTTTTGTTGTTCTACTTCTAGGTGAAGCGATAATTCTGTTTTAACTTTCGTCAGATCTGTCAGGAGGGCAATGTTTGTGGGGTTGTTTTTATGTTGGCGTTCTAGGAGAGATATTCTAGTTAATATGGAGTGGAGTTTTTCTCTTTTGAGTCTATTCTGTCTAGCCCTTATTTTTATGAGTTCCCCTCGGATTATGCATTTGTGCGCTTCCCATATAGTGGATGATGGTAGAGTGTCTGTTTTATTTAGGTGAAAATATTCTTGCAGTGATGTGGTGAGGTCTGCCTCTGTGATAGGGTCATCTAGTAGTGTATCATCAAGTTTCCACACATGGGCGTTTAATGGGGATTCTGGCCAGTGTATCGTGCATGACACAGGGGCATGGTCTGACCATGTGATGTTTCGTATGGTGCATTCTGATATGGTAGTCAGGCCTAGAGTATCCGTGTAGATGTAGTCTATTCTAGTGTATTTATTATGGGGATGGGAATAGAAGGTAAAGTCTTTAGTGGTTGGATGTGTAACTCGCCATACATCATGCACAACCACCTCTTTTAGGTATTGTGTTATCTGTTTTAACGTCCTGGGCGTTACGCTGGAAGAGCCGTCAGAGGTGTCAAGACTGGGGTCTATTGGGATATTAAAGTCTCCTCCGATAAAGAGTGCACCTTTTTGTATTTCAAGGATTTTTTGCGTCATCCGTTTGAGAAATTGAGCTTGTGCTGTGTTGGGGAAGTAGAGATTTATTAACGTAACTGGTCTGTTATATAAGAGGCCCACAATCATAATATATCGGCCTTCGGGGTCTTTTTCAATTTGTATAGGGCTGAAGGGAATTTTTTTTGTGAATTAGTATGCCTACTCCACCTTTCTTGGTTGGCCCTGATGCAAAATATGCTTGGGTGTAATGTTTTTGGAACCACTTGGGCTCGTGGCCCTTTTTAAAGTGAGTTTCTTGGAGTAGAACTATGTCTCCTCTCATTCTTTGGAGTTCAGTGAGTGCTATCGCCCTTTTATTTGGGCCGTTCAGGCCTTTTACATTGACCGTGATCAGTTCTATACCTCGGGGCATGGGGCTTGTCTTATGATCTGGCATGGCGTCGGTTGATGACTGATATTATGTCAAGTGTTCACTAGATTTGAGCGGAGGGGAATCTAAAGTGTCTGGGAAGACAGTAAAGAGCAACCTGGATAGTAGTGTCAGATTTTGGAGCGGGTTAGATGGGGGTGGGGATGGGGTAGTCTCCACCCGTGGCGGACAGGTCTGGAAAGGGTGAAATCTGTGCAGAGCAATACAACAACAAAGACAATCAAATAAAACAATACAGATCAAGAGAATCAATTAAAGAAAAAACAATTAAATAATAACCGTGAACTCTCTAGGGGAAGAAGCCCTAGTTCCTTGCCTATGAACTTAGTGTGTATATTAAATTGTGAGTTTGGTGAGTGAATGCGTGTATCAAATTAGCCGCATCAATGTGTGTGGGGTGAACTTGGGTATGTGTAGTGTAAGTGGGTATTGTTTTCGGTCTATGTGTGTGTTGGGTCCCATTCTCCTCTTTGTTTTGAGTTCAGTAGTTGCTGTGATACATGTATATAGGCACAGTGTTAGTATGGGTAAAAACATGAAACTGAACAATTCAACATAAACCTATAGACAAATACAATTTCAACTTATCTTGTTATAAAGAGGATGAGGGTATCCCTCAGAGTTCCAAGAAGTTATGGATCTTACTTAGTCTGAAATAGTCTCTAATCAAAAAGTTCTTATTTCTTCAGATCGGGTTAGATCAGGGGACCATATCGATTTTACCTAAGCTAGATGGCGGGTTTAACACTGATCCTGATGTGTGTGTTACTCCAACTACAGAGTGTCATCTGCGGCCATTTCTTCCGCGGTGGCAGGAGGGTTTTGTAGATGCTCCAGCGCCGGGGGTAATTTTATTGATAGGTGAAGAGTTCTGTTGAAATTTGGTAGATCATCTAGAGAGCGGAACACCGAGGTGATGTTGTTTTTGGTGGCAACTATACATGTGGGGAAGCCCCACCTGTACGGGATGTTGTTTTCTCTCAGGACCGCAGTAACAAACCTCAGGTCTTTTCTTTTTTGAAGGGTAGCAGGGCATATGTCTGAGTATATCTGTATCTCTATTCATGCATGTGTGAGAGGAGATGCGTTCCTTGCCCCTTTAAGTTTCTCTTCTTTATCTTTGAATGATAGCAGTTTTACTATCACATCTCTCGGCGGTGCTTTAGCTGGGGGTCTCTGGCGTAAGGCCCTGTGAGCCCGTTCGATTGGGACTTCTGGTGCAGTTGGTGTATTTTTTGCAATTCGGAAGAGGCTTTGTAAGTGCCCCTGCAGGGCATCTGGAGGTAGTGATTCAGGGATTCCTCGGACCCGCAGGTTGTTCCTGCGGCTCCTGTTTTCCAGGTCTTCCATTCGTTCCATTAGATTATGTAACATGTCCGCATGCAGTTGGGTGTTGTCTGCCTGAGATCTCAGTTCTATTTGTTGGATATCTTGTTTCTTCTCTATAGATAAGACTTTATGTTCTAGTACTGTAATATCCTTTTTGAATTCATTAAACATGTCCTTTACATCCTGCATAGCCTCTCTTATGTCTTCTCTAGAGGCAAAATATTTGAGATCATTCTTTGTAACTTGCTGAGAGGTATCTGTGTAGCACAAGGCAGTTTGGGTTTCTGTTTCCTGTCTGTTTTTGATAGATGGTTCACCTGTTGTTTTTGGGACAGGGTCAGCTGGCTTTAAATAATTGCTCATAGTGGAGGTTTTAAAGTCTTTGTTTGTTTTATTGAGTCTTTTGTTGGGCATTTCAGTCTGCATGGGTTCTATATTTCTTCTAATAATCCCTCTGTCTGCCTTTTTTTTTTCCTATTGATAAACTGTGCCTTTAATAAAAATGTCTCTCTTCTGTTTGTTAGATAGCAAGTAGCCCTGCAGGGTAATCCCTCATCTATGCCACTATTACTACTTTATGGGGATGGCTCCTGAACCAAGGGATCACTTTAAGGGTGCTTTATTCTGCAGCACAGTGATAATAGATACTGCACTGTTTTTAGCGATGTGAAAGTTCCGGTGGGGCCTTCAGATTGTGGTAGGCCTTTTGTGCGTTTTAGTGATAGATTGTTTTGATTGATATTGTAATTTGATGTGCCAAAATAAGTTTTTTGCCCCCAGCTTTGAAGGTTATGTGGCCTTCTTATAGTGTATTGCCCTTTTTTATTGATCCGTGTCTCAAAGGGTCCAGTTATTGTGGATTACTATTCCTGTAGCACATGAACAGTGCTATGTGAGGGCTTCACCGGGTATGTGCGAGTGATGCGTAGGAGACAAAAAACACCTACCGGGATTGCTCTGTGCTGTACTCCGGCTGCCCCTCTTGTGATGTGCAGTGAGCTCCGGGATCTCCCTATGGGGCCATGCGCGGGTATAGTTCCGGTTCTATCAGCCTGTGCGTTAGCGGTGAGTCCCGCCGGGATCACAATCTGCTTTGTTTGTAAAGTTCTTTTCCCAGTGCAGTGACCGGGGCTCCTTTTCTGAGGTCAGTAGTGTGACTGAAAGCCGGCTCTTGCAGTTTTGTAGGCCTCACTGCGCTGGTGTATCTTTTCTGTTGTAAGTTGAATATATTTGCGATCCACTTCCAGAAAGTTGCCCCTAAGTGCTTGGGGATCTCTGTGTATTAGATACGGATGAATTTGGGGATAATGATATTAATTATTCACTCATTTATAGTCAGCAAGGAAACTAGGGCATCAGAGCTATTTCTTCAAGCAGCCATATTCCTGTGCGGCCAAGCTCCGCCCCCCGGTCAGCCTTTTGTTAATCTGTTTTTCTATTTTTCACTTTGTGTGTTTCTTTCCCTGGGGTAATGATACCCTATTGAATTTGAATTTGAATTAAAGTTTGAAATTTTACTCACTACTCTGGTGCTCCTGCAATACATTTTTTGAAATTTGCATGTTCTTTAGGCCACAGTGAGCACAGGTATTGGGTAGATATATATATTCACTGCGGAGGCAGATTTCCACACTGCATCAGACTGATCTTATTCAAGGGAGCTCTGTGGACCACCGGCAAGGGGTGCCAGGTAAGGACAAAGAATACCTGGACACCGGACAGAAGGAAGTGACTCATTTGGCGGAAGGGTTCATCTGTACAGGCACACAGCTTCAAAGCCAGGACTGGCACTTTACCTAGAAACAGGAAGATGGTGAGTAATTTTTGATTTTCAATTCTGACCTATAGATGCCTGTGTGAGCTATCCCTAGGATTTGAACTGTGGGGGACATTGGGGGAAATCCCTCATTTTTCATCAGCATCAGTCATTTATTATGCAATGTGTAGCAAAGACTTGCTAATATCATAATACGTTTTACAGTGTATACATCTGAATGAATTTTTCCCCCTGTTATTTTGTCCAGAAGAGTGTATTTGACCGAGGGCTTAATTTTGTCCCTAAAACTAGGGGTGAGATGCTAAGGAGCAAGATTGATTTATATAGATTTGGATGCAATCTAAGGCTGAAAGACTTCTTTTTGGATAGGAGGGCCACTGTTCAAGATACTCATATGGAACACAAGGGCAAAAGTAATTTTGATCCCCCTCCCTGAAATCCACATAAAGATGGTTGAGAGGGACCTTTATAACTTACAGAATGTTCCATCTAAAGTTAAATCCAACCTTGATCAAGGAGAGTGGGAGGCATTACATACACTCAAAAATAATAAGGAGATTATAGTGAAGCCCGCCAACAAGGGTGGAAGTATAGTCCTGATGGACTATAAGGACTATCGTATAGAGGAGATAAGACAATTGAGTGACAGTAATAATTACATTAAACTTAATAGAAATCCCACTAATGAATATAAAAGGGAACTTGATGTCATTTTGCAGATGATATTACAAAATGGTTTGATTTTGGATAATGAAACGGGTTTTATGAGTACTGAACACCCTAAAACCCCGGTATTCTATGTGCTCCCCAAAATCCATAAGTCCCTTACAGCACCCCCAGGGAGACCCACTATCTTGGCCATGGACTCACTGAACTAACCAGTGGCGAAATTCCTAGATGATCACCTTCAGGATTGTGTGAAGAAAATCTCATGATATATCAGAGACTCAAAACATTTTATAGAGTCACTGGAGGACTGTGGGGGGAACGCTTTGTTTGTAACTATGCATGTGTCCAATTTGTACACTTGTATACCCCACAATGAAGCAATCCAAGCGGTCAAGGACCTACTGCAGAGAAACACTAATTTTAATGGCCCACCAATAGAATATACTGCCTTATTGTTGCATTTGGTATTACACAAAATTTATTTTAAATTTGAGAAGGATGTATATTTGCAGTGTATTGGTACAGCCATGGGCTCATGTGTGGCCCCGAGCACTGCAAATATATATATGCACTTCTATGAGCAGAAGTACATTCTCACAAATCCTTTGTTCGTGCATTATGGCAGAAAATATTGTAGGTTCATTGATGATGTTTTTCTTGTGGTATGGGGATGAGAGTGCTTTGGTTGAACTCATAGCTTAAATAGTCTTTCTAGTACCATCAAATTTGTACCTAAATGGGATTCTATGAAAATAGAATTCCTTGATGTGGAATTATTCAAGAAAAAATGTAGAATTGAGACCAGGGTATACAGAAAGCCCACAGACAGGAATACAATAGTGACATATGAGAGCTTTCACCCAAAACATCTCTTGAGATCGATGACAACGGCCCAGATGTTGAGGGCAGTAAATTTGACCTCCAAGAGTGAGGATGTGAAACTGGCAATAGATGATATGGGTAAAAGGTTCTCTCAGCGGGGATACCTAGATGAGATCTTAATTGAGAGTAAAGAACTGGTTCTGCAAACAGGTGTAACCCAGACAAAAATAAAGGTCAGCAATAGACTATTTTTTGTCACTGATTATATGACTGATAGCTGGAAAATTCGTAAGGCTATCTGTGACAATTGGAGAATTCTCCAAGGCGATGACAGATTATCCCTCTATGTTAAAGAAATTCCAATTTTTTCTTAGAGAAAAGGGAGGCCCATTAGACATATTCTAGTGCAGGCAGACCCCACTGAAAAGTATGAGTCACATAAACAACATTTCTTGCAGAGAAAAGTGGTGTCTATAGATGCTATGACTGTGTGACATGTGACAACCTGATTTTGGGTGACACATTTACACACAGCCATACTGGTAAGAGATATCACATTAAGCATGCACTCAATTGTGAGTCTAAATACGTAGTTTATCTCATTAAGTGTCAGTGTGGGGATGTCTATATTGGAAAGACGGAGTGTATGCTCAAAGAGAGGATGGCTATGCATAGGTCTAGCATAAGACAAGCCATAGAAAAGGGTGAATCTGATCAGCCTGTTGCGAAAAACATTTCTTGGAACCCTGTGTCAAGTCTGAGATGCTGCCCAATAGATCACATTCCACCTCTAAAGAGAGGAGGGGACAGAAAGAAGATCTTGTTACAAAGGGAGGCAAAGTGGATCTCTGAGCTTGACACAGTATACCCTAGGGGTTTAAATACCTAACTGTCCTTTGCATGTTTTCTTTAAATGATATATATTGGTACATATACTAAGTTTACATAGGATTATAATACCATTTTCACATACAAGATGTGTGTTAAATGTAAATATTTTAAATATATGAAAGGCGCTTTATGGAGCTGAGGGAAAAAAGGTTTGTTTTTATATCAAAAATTTGATAAATGAAGTATTAGCTACCATGTATCGATATATAAGACCCCTATGGGTATACGAGGCAATATGTATAATAAATCACACTATTTTTGTTGAAATAATAAATAGAATTTAATCAAAACAAATATACAAATATTCGATCAAAAGTATGTTGTGGCCACAGCTGTTATAAAATCTTATATTAATAACATAGCTATGTTTACACTGTACTGTTCAAATGGACCTGATATATTCAGAGTTAAATCTCATAGTCGCTGTTTTATAAAAAAACAATGTAGTTCAATTTAAATATTGCAAAATAATGCCAACAATATTGTGAGAATACAGATAGATTAACACTAATAGTGAAGAAATGCAGATAGAATAACACTAATAGTGAAGACATTAAAATTCTCTTAAAACAAGTGTCCGTTTAGTTTTTATAATTGATGTAAATGTATCAATACATCGTGAGTGTCTTTGAACACTGATACAAATTTAAAAGGCATCCAATATGGCTGTTTGCCAATACTTTAATGTGACGGCAGTGTTAAAGTGCAGTTGATCTCCAAAGATTGTTTTAACACATTCCAAAATTGTGTGAGTAGTTAAATCAGTGCAGATATTTTTATCCGTGTTTTCATGTGAGAAAAATGTCAGTTATTCGTGCAGCTTATAGCTATGTTAAAAGTAGTTGCTGTATTTAAAAATAGCACAATTCGGTGTAAGTGAGAATTATCTTTGTAGCTCCTTATGGACTTTGTATTTTGTATAAAACTTTTGGCTTAATGACAGACTTACCTGGCTGCGCTCCCTGGCCGACGTAATCCTTGCACGGCAGAAGTACTCACAGCCGCTTCACTGTCCGTTGTAGCCCGGTCTTTTCCTTGCTTCTTTAGTATAGCTTGTCGGTTAGTAGAACAAACCGCTATTTCAAGGGAATCCTCCTGCAGTCTATCAGTGGTTTTTGTAGGTAGGTGATGAGTGCAATAAATCCACAGGATACTTCTACGCGTTTCTAGCGTGCCTTTATCAAGATAGTTTCTGTGGATTAGGTTTTACCTTTTTGAATGTTTCTAATGCCCGTATGTAGGACCCGTATGTAGGTTATGGGTCATAAAGGTAGTTGGCTATCATCGTTATTTACTATATGATTACAATTAGACGAGCATTTTATTGAGTACTTCCGCCGTGCAAGGATTACGCCGGCCAGGGAGCGCAGCCAGGTAAGTCTGTCATTAAGCCAAAAGTTTTATACGAAATACAAAGTCCATAAGGAGCTACAAAGATAATTCTCACTTACACCGAATTGTACAATTTTTAAACACAGCAACTACTTTTAACGTAGCTATAAGCTGCACGAATAATACATTTTTCTCACATGAAAACACGGATAAAAATATCTGCACTGATTTAACTACTCACACAATTTTGGAATGTGTTAAAACAATCTTTGGAGATCAACTGCACTTTAACACTGCCGTCACATTAAAGTATTGGCAAACAGCCATATTGGATGCCATTTAAATTTGTATCAGTGTTCAAAGACACTCACAATGTATTGATACATTTACATCAATTATAAAAACTAAACATACACTTGTTTTAAGAGAATTTTAATTTCTTCACTATTAGTGTTAGTCTATCTGCATTTCTTCACTATTAGTGTTAATCTATCTGTATTCTCACAATATTGTTGGCATTATTTTGCAATATTTAAATTGAACTACATTGTTTTCTTTATAAAACAGTGACGATTAGATTTAACTCTGAATATATCAGGTCCATTTGAACAGTACAGTGTAAACATAGTTATGTTAATAATATAAGATTTTATAACAGTTGTGGCCACAACATACTTTTTATCGAATATTTGTATATTTGTTTTGATTAAATTCTATTTATTATTTCAACAAAAATAGTGTGATTTATTATACATATTGCCTCGTATACCCATAGGGGTCTTATATATCGATACATGGTAGCTAATACTTCATTTATCAAATTTTTGATATAAAAACAAACCTTTTTTTCCCTCAGCTCCATAAAGCGCCTTTCATATATTTTAAAATATCCAATTCCTGTCAATTGACTAAGTTGAGAGATCTTAGTCTATTCTGAAAGGCTAAGAGGGTGAGACAGTGTCCAGACTACTTTTGTTAATTTAAATGTAAATATTGACGTGTTTTTGTCTGTTGCAATCTAGATTTATTTTCGTTGCATCCTGTCTTTTCTAGTAAGGAAAAAATGAAGAAATAAGGAAGCAGTTACAGGAAGTTTACCTGATGTAGCAAAAGTTTTTAGTACCTATTGTCTTCCACTAGATAGACAAGGTGCAATGTACCGGGGTTATGGGTGTGGTTGAGTTAAAGTGAAAGTCAATCCTAGCGTTTTAGAAATGCTAGGATTGACTATTGAAACAAATAAAGGGGACTTTCAATTATGAAGTATAAGATACTTCATGTAGAAAGCTCCTTTATTTGATTCAATCGATCGCTGTTTTTAGCTTCTACAGCAGCCCACGGCTAAAAAAAATTTTTGCTAGGAGGTGACGTTTTCACCTCTTAGCCAATAGACATGCAGTAAATCCGGCTTGGCACCCATGGGAGTCGGATTTACTGCACGGCTAACTTCACCTCTTAGCCAAAAAATTTGTAGCCGTGGACTGCTGAACCAGGTAAAAACGGCGATCAATTGAAACAAATAAAGGAGCTTTCTACATGAATTATCTTATTCTTCATGAATGAAAGTCCCCTTTCTTTGTTTCAATAGTCAATCCTAGCGTTTGTACAACGCTAGGATTGACTTTCACTTTATTCTAAATTACTTGTTAATCGGTTTCAGGATATGGATTAATATTTAAAAACAAATAGTTTATAACCACTAGTAATATTTAATAAAATAGATAGTGGAAGTAAAATTTTTACCACTAAATTAAAATACAGTATAAAATTATCTGCAAATGTAGATATATATATATATATATATATATATATATATATATATATATATATATACACATAAATGTAAAAAGATACCAAATAGTGCTATGGAAACATTGCTCTAAGACTTTTCTAGAATTGATCTAACGTTTGTCTTAAAGCTCTTTCCCATCTACTTATAAGTCTAGTGAGAGCTAGAGGAATGTACTATATATAATTACATCATTCTACTAGGAAAGCTGCTAGGTCTATATCCTTGTTCAGACCATAGGGGACCTGGGTATGGAGGGTGTGGATCCAATATGTCTCTCTTCTTCTCAAGAATAGTTCTTTATTCACGCTTTTAAGCCAGAAGGATCCATATTATGAAAAACTCTAAAATGTTCTGATACACTGTGTGTTTTAAGGTCCGCTTTAATGTTTGTAAGGTGTTCCACCAGGCGTCTTTTAAAAGTTCTTGTAGTATGCCCTACGTATTGTAGTCCACATAAGCACTCCAATAAGTAAACCACATGGTCTGTTTTGCAATTGCAAGCTGCATTTATCTTGCAGCATTTTCTATTGCTGTTGGATTTTATTTCCTTAGTAGATTTAGACCCATTGTAGTGATGGACACAAGCAACACAGTTAAGACGGTTGCATTTAAAAAAACTTATTGAGAGCTTTCCCAGCCAATTCTGTTCTTTTGTTGTTTTCAACTGGCTTGGAGCCAAAGTGTTCTTCAAATTCTTATTTTTCCTGAAGATAATTTTAGGTTCCTTAGGAATAGATTTCTTCAATAGTTTGTCTTTCCGTAACAGATGCAATGTTTTTTCATGATTGTTCTAATTTCATTGGCCCCTTCATTGAAGGTTGTGATAAAATTCATGGAATTCTCTTTTTGTTTATGGATCTTCTTATTTCCGGTATCTAATAGTGATCGTCTATTAACACTTCTTGCTTTATCACAGGCTCTCTCCAATTCTTTCTTCTGATATCCCCTTTCCAGGAACTTTTCTTTCAGAATATCTGATTCTTCCTCAAAGTCCTTTAGTTTACGGGATATGCTGGTGGCTTATAAATATCAGTTTCTGTCAGTTTCTTTTTTGTACAGCTTTGTTTGGACCTCATTGTTTTCATGGAAGATGCTTATATCCAGAAATTATATTTGTTCCTTATTTCTTTTAGCAGTGAAGGATAAATTAAACTGATTTGAATTTAGACTTTGAGTAAATATATCTAAATTCTCCTCAGGTCCCTCCCAAATCATGATGATATCATCTATATATCTAGCCACTTTTTAATATATGGTAAAAATGAGTTATTGTTCCAGATTGTCACTTCTTCCCATAACCCCATATATAAATTAGTGAAGCTCAGGGCAAAGCGAGTCCCCATTGCTGTTCCATGGAGTTGGAGATAAAAACGTTTTTCAAATAGGAATTATTTTCCAGAACAAAAGTAATTGCTCTTAAGAGAAATGTTTTAATATTCTCTGATAGATCTGTCAGTGTCTAACCAATACTTAACTGCTTCAACTCCCTTCTTATGGGGAATGTTGGAATACAGGGCACTGACATCTAATGTTACCCAAATTGCTTCTGTGCTCCATTTAATTTGTGAGAGTTTTTTTTATAGTGTCAGGTGAGTCTCTTAAATGAGATTTTAACATGGGTACTAGTGGTTGAAGGAATGAATCAATGTACTCCGAAAGTTTAGAAGTAAGAGAATTAATACCTGAAACTATTGGTCTACCCAGAGGTCTCTTCAAATCTTTATGTACCTTCGGAAGGTGATAGAAAATTGCAACCATCAGGGTATCATTCTTTAAAAAGGCACATTCATCTTCATTCAGGATTTTTTCCTCTTTTGCGTTGTTATTCTTCTAGAAATATAGTAGTTGGGTCACTTGGGAGTTTTCTATAATATTTATCATCATGTAATAAATGATGTGCTTCTTGTAAGTAATCGCTTCTATCTTGGATCACAATCCCTCCCCATTTGTCTGCCTCTCGGATCACTATCTCAGAATCTTCTTCCAGTTCCTTAATGATCCTTTTCTCTTTGACATTTCTCTTTTTTAATTTTGTATTTACTACACATTTCTGTGAAGTCCTCTTGTACTAGGTTCGAAAAAACGGTAATCAAACTTCTCTTCAAATGAATAGGGTAATATGTGGACGGAGGTTTTAGTGATGTATGTGCTAGTATGCACTTTTTTGGTTCTTCTTGATTACTCTCTTCCTCCAATTCTTCTAAAATATTTAAAAGTGATTGTTCAGTTTCTTCTTCATTGTCATTTCCAGATGATTTTGAGTTTTTCTCAAAGTGTCTCTTCAAAGTGAGCTTACGTGTAAATTTGTTGAGGTCCATAAAGAGTTGAAAGGAGTTCGGTCCTTTAGTGGGAGCAAAAGATAGTCCTTTCTCAAGGGTTTTAATTTCATCCCCCCTAGTGTCCTTGTAGAGAGATTTAAGACCTTTATTTTTATATTTTGGTTTCCCAAGTTAGTGATGATTTTTGTCTCTTCTTTCCTCCATTTCCGGCCTCCTCTACATCCTCTGTATTTGGCCTTTTTTTGCCTCTTGTTTTCCATTGAGGCTCCAGTCTTGGGGTCTTGATTGCTCCTCTGTCGATTTCCCCTTCCATCTGATTCAACACTGATTGTTCCCTCTGTTCTTCTAAAAAGGATAATAGTTCTGTACTCTCCTTTGTTGTCCTGTTTCCTGATTATGATGAGTCCTCATATTTGGAGTTCTATTTACCATGTAGCTCCTCCCCATTCTGGGGTTATTTTCTTTTCCATAACCATTAGAACTATTTTTCCTCCAGTTTAAATTTCTGGTCACTCTTCTTTTGTAGTCATTATTTGAATGGTAATTTCAATTATCATATTGGGGCCTATATTTAGCTCTATGTCTATAGATGTTATTAGACATGTTTTCATTCCCATCTCGATATGTATTATTAGGGGCATATCTATCAAGCTCCGGATAGAGCTTGAGGCACTGTGATAGAGCTTGAGGCACCAGATAGACCGCTGCTCCATAACCTGTCCGCCTGCTCTGAGCAGGCGGACAGACATCGCTGCAATTCAACCCGATCGAGTACGATCGGGTTGATTGACACCCCCTGCTAGCAGCTGATTGGCTGCAATTCTGCAGGGGGCGGCATTGCACCAGCAGCTCTTGTGAGCTGCTGGTGCAATGCTAAAGAGCTAGAGACTAGAATGTCCCCTTGTTCGGTCCTAACTTCTCTGAGCTTCCTAATAAGGTCATTTGTGTCAGAGATGTAGTATCTAATGTGTTTTACAGTGGGTTGACATTCATTGACATGCACAACAACACATGTGGTGTACCTACTTTTTTGCCCATGCTCACAGTTTTATGTGGGAAAGACAAGCGGAACCCTCCGTGAACGAATGGCGAACCACAGGAGAGCCATACGTGTGGCGTTGGATAAAGGAGAATCAGATCAGCCTGTCGCACGATATTGTGCTCGAATGAAACATAAGGTATCATCGATCCGATATATCCTGATCGACCACATCCCCAGGCTCGATAGGGGCGGAGACAGAAATAAAGCCCTGTTGATCCGCGAAGCAGAATGGATGTACCGATTGGGAACCATACACCCAGGAGGACTCTACTCACCACCCGACTTCAAAACTTTGATCTAGCTGGGAGTTACATACCAGGGGTGCATGTGTGGATACCACTTGTCATGCGGGTTGGTGGGACTAGGGCCACGTCATTGGGGTGGGGTGGCCTTGTCCCACTGTTCACTTACCATGGACAGAGACGGGACCCTCCTGGGTTCTGTGCGTGTCATGGGCGAGATAGTGGTGCCATTTGGTCACCCATTATATAACCTTGCTCCCTTGTACCTAGGAATAAGGTGTTTTGAATGTGGGTGGTGTGTCACAGGGGAGGTCTACCCTATAGTTTGGCGAGTCATGGTTTAACACTTGAGTGGAGTTATGTGCATGGACTGCTAAATAGAGACCTGAGCCTTTACGCAAGGAGGAAGTCATTTACCATATGATCATCTATATGTGGACACTGTTATACCGAAGTTCATAGTTGTGGTCGTGGACAACTAATAGGACTTTGAAATTATTTTCCCATACGATCCTGTGATACTTGCTAGGTGTTCGTTCTGTAGTTAATGGCGAGTTAGTGCCACATTACCAACATGTAGATTCCAGGCAATGCATATGTATAGAGTAATTACAGGGGGGATGCATACTCCAGTTAAAACATATATTGTGTTACTCTCTGCTGGAACGCATTATGTATCGTGTCAGGTAATATGCATACAGGTATAGGAATATGAAATAGGTATTTTGTACTGCAACTTATTTACTACTATGTAGTTAGTAATTTCTCTTTGTTCTGTCCATTTTAGTGTTTATATTTTATTCTGTGTACTATTTAGGTGGCATTGCTGTAGTTGTCAAACCTTTTTGACATATAGCTGCAATATCTGAAATTTAAATGTAGGTGTATTATTCAGGGATATTTCATAAAGGGGTTAAATGTTAGAAATTAACACTGTATATCCATGGGTTAACAACTGTTTATAGATAGTGCACGCACATGGTGTATACATTGACAAGTTATAGGATGAGGCTTGTCTTATTATGCATAGAGTTCTATATAGACACTTTCTGCACTCTCACGGGTTGAATTTCTATAAACTAAGTGCATTGTAGCCGAAACCGGAAGTGACGTATTACGTCACCACCGGAAACCACATAGTATGGAACGCAAAGATATGCGTATCACACGAGGGTAAACAGCCAAGATGCAAGGGTCGTGATATAAGATCCAAGAGTCATGATATTTGCTATATTAAGTATACAGAAGGAATCATTCATAAAGGTATGGCCGATTTACTTACACACTCATTAAACAGGGATGGGGTACAATGTTTAGGATGATTCACTTTAAACTGGCCACTTACACAAACAGATACCGGAAGTAAGTGAATGCGGAATTATAAAAACATAGCTTTTACTGGCAATAAGAATAAAACATATACCGTCCAGGCTGCAGCGGTCTTACACGTTTCAGCTGTGTGCCTTATCCATAGACCTCACGGATCGCCGGACCCATACTATTACTATATAAGGTAGGTGCTTGGAGACACTATTTTCTGTATTAGCTCCTATACTGACCGCTTTTTTAGGTAGCTTTCTTTGTTTAACTTTGTGAAAAATAAGAAACAATGTGTCATGAAAACCTCATGATTTTAGGATGTTAGGGGTTAATATTTCTTTGCTTTTTCTTCTCTGCTATTTACAACCCTGTATCAGAAATGTCTAAAAAAAATCAGACTTATAGGACCACTGACTTATCTGCACCTGATTCATCAGGTACTTAAGCCTTTGCAAAACAGTGATTTTTATGATCCAAAGACTGCAAAGACAGTGAGAGAAACAGTGTCTTCGGCAAGACACAGGCTAGGTCAGAGGTGACACAAGTTTATCTTGAAATATGCTTTTTTCACACATCTGACACTGGATGATAGAAATAGGACAACGCTATTTGGTATGAAACTAATTCCCATGATGTCCTAAGGGCATTGCCTATGTGTTAATGTACTGAACATTCATAATAAAAAGTGATGTGTTCTATCATTTCAGCCAAGGATTTAGAGTTTTATCATATACCATAAAGGAGAGGGTTGGTCACTCTATTTGCCCACTCTGAAAGGGGGCCTGACCAGAAATCTGATTTTAGCAAAAATGGTATATAACTTTGATTTTAGCAATATAATTTTGTCATTCTATATGGGAAGCTGTTCATAACAGGGTGTCTGACCAATTTCAATTTAATTTCCCTGGAAAAGAGTCTATATTTCTTTGGGTAAAGTTATAGGTTCTGTAATATTTTCTCCTTTTGTTTTAAAACTTTTTGCTGTGTGTAATTTTATTTGTTAACACATTTTTCGTATATAAATACACTGTTACACTTTTTTTTCTCATAATAAATGTTCCTTTATTACATTTTGCTTTAATCTAATATTTGAACCATGTTACAGAAAGACACTGGTGATAATAGTACTGAGGCTTTATTTATTAGCTTATTTTTTGCTAAATTGTATTTCAGAATCTTTTACCTGTTAGTCATGTTTTTTCAATAAGATTCCCCCAAAAATTATGGTGGTAACAGCATAAAGATAGTTTAGTGTTGGGGGCATTAAAGGAGAGTTTGGACCCTTGCAACTTCTGAACTAAGTCACAGGCTTTGCCAAACAAGTGACTATACTGTAAAATGTGTTTCCCATTAATGCATGCCTATTATACCAGTATTACATTTATTTGAAATTGTTTCATTAGGCTTATTTTTGTATTTGAAATAACTGATTTTGCTAATTCAAACCATCAACATTGTTCTCAAAAACATTCTGCTTTCAATGAGCTAAGCCTGCAGGAAGAGCGAACATGCTCTCTCTCTCTATGTAAAAAGACCAATAATTAGGTATTGAAATGTTAATTATGGGTGGGAGCTACAATGAGCTAAAACGTCTATTTCGGATACAGAAATCTTCTTGTCTCACACACTAAACTGCAAGATATATTTCAGCTGGGTCTTGTTTATGTAGCTCTCCTATAATAGTTAATACTGCAGTATTTATCCTTTCAGGAAATGGTGGTTTGAACTAACAAAATCAGCTATTTAAGATGTCAAAATAAAGGTGAAGGAGCTTTTTTGTTAACAATTGAATACACTTCAGCACACCTAAAATGGATCACTGGGAACACAGTAAAGGGGAGAAAATGTTACTGTAAAATTTCTCTTTAAATAATAAGGCTTATTTAGTATGAAGCAAAGGCTATAGGAAAAATAGCAGTTGGGGTTTGCAGGATATAGGTTTGAAGTGGTGGGGTATCCAGTGGTTATCAGGTAAAGGCAAGTGGCTTCCATTGGGTTCCATTTTTCTTACAGTTGGATTGTAGAGATTATGGCAGTTATAGATGTGGGGACAGCAGCTACAGGGTTAACAGTGGTCACCAGTGGTATGACAGGTATAAACTTAATTGCCATGGATACTCTAATTGGTATTGGGTTGATAATGGTTCTCTAGTACAGTGTTTCTCAACTCCAGTCAGGACCCTTAACAGGCCACATATTCATTATATCTTAACAAGAGCACAGGTGAAATAAACAGATGATCAGTAACCATGGTTACTAACCTACTCTCACACTTCAGATGATTATTTCACTTGTGCTGTAGTTAAGATATAATGAAAATCCTGGCCTGTTAAGGGTCCTTAGTACTGGAGTTACAAAATACTGCTCTAGTAGGTATATACATTTATAATGCTATGTTGTTTGTAAGCTACAGCGTTAATAATTGTGGTGGTAACTAGGGTACAAAATATGCTCAAGAGATAACAGCAGTGTAAAGGGCTAGCAGATATTGCTGTATATCAGTAAGGTTTCACGCTTTGGGTTAGTGACAAGGTTCCAGTACAAACTTATGGTGGCAGTGGTATGGTACACATAGGGTTAATAAAGTAGTGATTCGGACAGTTATAGGTTTAATGGGGGTTATGGTCTAGAGGAGGTATAGAGTTAAAGGGGCAGTCTACTTGATTTTTTTATTGTTGAAAAAGATATGCCTTTACTATCCATTCCCCAGCTTTGCACAACCAACATTGTTATATTAACATATTTTATAACCTTCAAACGTCTACATGTCTGACTGTTTCTAAGCCTCTGCAGGCCGCTCCTTATCTCAGTGCATTTTATCAGCTTTTTACAGCCAGTAAAACAGTGCTAGTTCCCGTGTGCCATCTAATTAACATGCTCACTCCCGTGGAGTTATTTATGCAGCAGAACTATTTAGCTAAAATGCAAGTTTGTAAATAGCTCTAATAAAAGAGGGCAGTCTGTAGAGGCTTAGATCCAAGGTAATCACAGAGGTAAAAAGTATATAAATATAACTGTGTTGGTCATGCAAAACTAGGGAAACGTAATAAAGGGATTATCTATCTTTTTAAACAAACATTTTTGGGTAGACTGCCCTTTAATAGCAATTGTTTTCCTGGCAAGTATAGGGTTAAAGTCAATAGGGATCTGGTGGACATAGGTTTTTAATAGTTGATGGAACAAACTCACATGATCTCCTGTTGCTTAGAATAAAATGGGGCCAATTTATCAAATGTCGGGTGGACATGAGTCGCTGTAGCCAATCATGTCCGCCCGACATCGCTAAATGCTGACAGCATACTCTGTTGGCATTTATCATTGCACAGGCTAGCAGGGGGTGTCAATCATTCCAATCGGATCGGGATAATTAAAGTCCGCCACCTAAAAGGTGGAAGACGAGTTAAAGAGCAGCGTAATAAGCAGCATCCGTTGCTTGGTAAAAATACCCCATGTTGTCTACATACTATACATAGCAAATGGTAACAACATCTACCCCATTAGATTCTGCATAATTTTATTTTTATTTATACTATCATCTAATTATTACATAAAATGTCAGTGTGCTATGCAGTATAAATGTTTATATTTAAATATATATTGTTACTTGAGTGACAAATTTCATAAGTTCTTTAATTTTTTTATAATAAGGTTAATAACATGTTAATAAGAGGGTTTGGTTATTTATTAATTTGTTTATGTTCACACCATAATTTTGATCACTTATGAGTCATTATTGTTTGTGACTGGAGAACTGGTATTTACAGGTCCTGCTGCAAATAATTGTTTAAGAAGATTGAGATCAATGAGATGTGGTCTATAGAGTAACCAAGGGTTTGATCACATCTATTGCTTGTTATTGGCTGATAATGATTTCTATATATGGCTGATATTGTCAGTATGTTTTTCCAGTGATCACAATCACAAAATGCTTCTGCTGTTAATACCAACACAACCACCAAATGTGCTTGACTTAGCGATTACATCACAGGTTCATAGACCTTTATAGTGATTTAGTCCTTTTCAATAGTGTGTAGCGATGCTAATAGGTGACGTGTAATTAACCTGCTGTACTTCAATACCATTGAGATATCTGGGTATTCCTTTTTAAGGTATTTGAACAGGAGCATTATCAATATAATGGGCAACTGGTGTTTGTTGGATTATGGATTTCACTAATTTTTATCAGTGTAAAAATGCTTATTAATACAGACTGAGCAGGTATCGTTTGTATCTGTTTGGTGACGTTGCTTCCTAAAATCATTCATGGTGGGAGTTATGTCAATAGGTTTTGCTCATGTGTAAAGACCTTGTTACATTCCGAAGGTTTTTGGAGTACTAATCATTTGGAAAGTGTTATCGGGGGTTTATAAAGTCTTTTTAGCTGTGGAATTTAATAAGTGTTTAATGGCCCCATAAATATGTCCTTGAAGGGACAGTCAAGTCAAAATTAAACTTTCATGATTCAGATAGGCCATGCAATTTTAATTAACTTCCCAAAGGCTTAGATACAAGCTAATCACAGAGGTAATAATTATATTAATATAACCGTGTTGGTTATGCAAGACTGGGAAATGGGTAATAAAGGGTTTATGTATCTTTTTAAACAAACATTTTTAAGTAGACTGTCCCTTTAAATATAAATAATCCAAGAATTTGGATTGTGATCAGTAAAACAGGATTGGAACATGTTACGTATGAGGTCCAAATTATAATAACAAAAAGTGCTGGCTATAAACAATGAAAATTCATAAATGTGAAAATTGTACACTATGGAAGTAATTTTTTTTTTTACTTTTTTCGTTTTTTGGGGGGGAATTTAGAAAACTCATCTAAAATGCAATCCCTTATATATAGGTCAATATGGGTGGCACATTTTTGTTTTATTATATTCTAATGAACACGTTTTAAAACCATGATACAGGATTAATTTAAATTTAAGATATCAGGGCTGTGCTTCATGGTTGAATCACTTATAAACGTGCATAGACAGTGTTAGTTAATTATAGACATCTCCGTCAACTTTAAATCTGTTCGCTGCTGCACCAGCCAGGGCCTAATAATAAACCAAGTACTAATTTTAGCTCATTTTGATTTAATTTTAGTGTTGCAGGATTTACATCATTTCCTTTTTTGAATATTAATTACCACTCTTAATTAACGTGTTTCCTTGGCACACCCAAGGGATGTAATATATATGCGTAACACAGTAAGTTAATTATGCACATAGTGTGCTTGGTGTAATGGAAGGAACGGAAACACGTTAACACAGTGTCACAAATGAGTCTACAGAGACAATGACACATATGAAATAGTTCAGTGCTGGCAGATACATTTTTAGACTTTTATGCTGAGGGTTTAGATATAGTAAAAATCTATATACCGATATTGAACAATATATCCACATTCTATTTCCCAACACACTATTTCTATGCGTCCTTTGTCACTATGGATTAAGGGGAAGATTACAAGTGGAGCAGTATTTAACGCTCCTGCTCTAACTCAGCTAGAAGTAAGCTTTTTGTGTGCACAAACCTGATCGCATATTCTCCAGTGCACTAACCTGACATGGAAATCTAAATATTTCACATTCCAATGTTCTTCACATAGCAGAATATCTTCTATTTATTCATAAATACATATTTCTGCATAGATCTGATGATACTTTGGTAAATAGTTAAACACTTTATTAAATATGAATATTGCATAAATATGCTTTTACATATTTTCATCTACTTGACTGAAAAGGGCTACAATGCATATATATATATATATATATATATATATATATATATGTCTATATTTGTATACATATGTATTTGTGTGTTTATATGTCTGTAAATACATATATACACATAATATATAAAAATATATGTACACACATATAAACATATATATTAAATATGAATATTGCATAAATATGCTTTTACATATTTCATCTACTTGACTGAAAAGGGCTACAATGTATATATATATATATATATATATATATATATATATATATATATATATATATATATATATATATATATATATATATATATATATATATATATGTCTATATTTGTATACATATGTATTTGTGTGTTTATATGTCTGTAAATACATATATACACATAATATATAAAAATATATGTACACACATATAAACATATATATTAAATATGAATATTGCATAAATATGCTTTTACATGTTTTCATCTACATGACTGCAAAGGGATCAAATGTCTATATTTGTATACAGTCATGGCCAAAAAATACCAATACAAACAAAAGAAATAAACATTTGTAATTGCAACAATTTTCTGGGTGAAGTCATGCATTATCTGATAGAAATGCAGGGGTGCCAATAGTTCTGCCCATTAATGTACATATATGTATTTATATGTGTATATATGTCTGTAAATACATATATACACATATTAATATATAAATACATATGTACACACATATAAACATATATATTACATATGAATATTGCATAAATATGATTTTACATCTTTTCACCTACTTGACTGCAAAGGGCTCCAATGCATATATATATATATATATATATATATATATATATATATATATATATATATATATATATATATATATATATATATATATATATATATATGTCTAAATTTGCATTCATATTTATTTATGTGTTTATATGTGTATATATGTCTGTTAATACATATATACAGATATTAATATATAAGAACATATACATATTGAAATATTTAGACATGTATATGTTTATATGTGTATATATGTCTGTTAATACATATATACAGATATTAATATATAAATATATAAATATATATATATAAGAACATATACATATTGAAATATTTAGACATGTATATGTATGAATCACTGTTAAAGCCCTTTGTCTCCTTTTTTCTAACACATGAGACCTTATATCTTTCAGGCCTTATAACTTTTTGTGCAATATTTGTTTAAATAATTTCTATTAGACAGTGTTATTATGAGTGTAACTGTACTTTGTAATGTATTTTTGATGTGTTTTGTGACACTTTTCTGTTTCGAAAACAATTAACCAATACCCCTATAACAGTCAAGCACCCATTGTAAGATAAATACCTTATAATATGATGCTATTTCTGGAGCCCTACGCCCTTCAGAGGTTACTTTATGAATCAGGTCTTTGTTCACTCTAGGCTTAATGCTCTTCCATATAAAACTGTACAGACAAGATTGTAGTTGTCGTAGAAATTTATGGACAATGGTTGAAGAAAGAGTTGCATGATATAAAGGATCCAGGGAAGATTCATCATTTTAAGTACCTGAATACAGCGCTACCACAAAAGGGGTTCTCTGTCCAGGATCTAAGCTCTTTCTTTGTAGACCTCAACTTTTTTTATAGTTTAACCAAAAAAAAAATTGGGAGGAAAGAGACAGGTGGATCCCTAAATATCGTAAAATGAGTCAATATGTTTTATAATAATTGTTTCTTAAGCCATCTGGTTCAGGGCATTTGCCAGACAGAATCTCATTTATTTCTTCTAGTACTCTTGGAGGTTAATAGCTTTGTGTTTCTACTTTTACCCGGGTAAGGGTAGTTAGGTCCACTGAGCCAATATGTCTATCAATTTATGTCTCTCAATTGACATCTCTGATTTGGGTTCTAGTGTATTATTTAATTGGTATAACAATGCCTACTATTCAACAAAATCATCAGCAATTTGTTGGCTAACATATATATCAATAGCATCAGTGGTTGAAAGTCTGTGTATATAGTTGCTATACAACTTGTTCTTAAGCATTCTTGCTACTAATGAACCTGCCTAATTTCTTCAATAATTGGATTAAATGTTTTCCTTGTTGTTTCCTTGGACACTGATGTGCTGAGATAATAAAGGTCAGTTTTAAATTAAAGGCTAAACTCACTCTTCTTTTTTAAAGACACTTGGACCATCAGTTCCTTAGATAATTATGGAACCTGAAAATAATATTTGGGTGTCCCAACATGCCTCTCCAGTCAATTTTATCAGTCCTCTCTGTATCTAGAGTAGGGAGTGTCTGTAACTAAACAATGGAGATATTTGTCAGATAGAGAATGTTATTTTTTTAACAACTTTCTAATTTACTTCCATGATCTAATTTGCTTTGTTTTCTTGGCATCCTATGTTGAAAAGCATAGCTAGGTATGCTCAGGAGTAACACTGTCATAGAAGTAGATTGGAAAGTTGTTTTAAGATTGTATACTCTATCTGAATCATGAAAGAATACATTTGTGTTTCATGTCCCTTTAATGTTACTCTACCTATCTCTATACAAAGAGCACCCCCATGTGGTTTATCTATGCAGTCAGTTAAGTTGGAAAAAGGCTTGCTTCTCTTTTATAGAGCTGTCTAATTTCTGTTCCCTTAAGGTTAATGCAATGCAAATACATAGGTCTGCATTTATATCTTCATTTAACATATTGTTCAAGAAAAAATACTAACATTTGTATGCTTAATGTTCTTGTTAACTGTTTTTTCTCAAATGTTGCACCTATGACTGGTGTTTCCCATCTTTCAATGCTACAAGCTGAAACTGATGGGAATTGTTAATATAATGAGCAAGAGCTACAGTTATTATATACAGGGGCAGATCTATCATTGTCCATATGGACAATGTTCACGGGCAGTGAACCTGTCCGTCTAGAATCACAACTAGCAGGCAGCATTCACATCCCTTATTTATCATTGCACATACAGATGATCATGCAACACTGCCCCCTACTCCTCTTGTGCAACTAATCACACAAGAGCAAGACATATCAATCGCCCACAGTATCAAATAAATTCAAGGGGAATTTAAATGCTATCACTGTCTTGAATATACAAAAACAGACAATTGCAAATATATGAATATCAAAATACTGAATCTGAATATTGTGTAAAAAACCAAACACTCATGTATAAAAATTGCAGCTGTGGTGCGTTCAGGAAACATTCAATATCCTGTTTATTTGGTTAAAATTCCTTTGTGACATACGCCACTGAAAACAGTAAAGTTGTCATTGCAGTTTCCTTTTTCATAAATGATAACGTTGAGAAATATGTATTTAAACTACGCAAAAGCAATGCCGGGGAGCCCTGTTTACAAACAAATTTTGGAGGTAAGGAATGTTTTCACATCTGTTACACTGAAAAATACAGCGTGGAACATTAGTTTAAATTTAATCTAACATTCCATTAAAAAAAAAAACAACAACAAAAAAAATGTATCTCTAGAATGGCTGGATGAATTTTGCTAAAATGTAATAGTTTGTTTTGGACTTGCAGTCTATAATGATATTGCAATATTGAAAATTGAAATTAGTTCAGTACATGTTGAGTTATTAAGAAAAACAAATATACTTTTCAACATGATTATATGAGGATTTTTTGTGATATTAAAACTATTTTTTTATTCTTCATGATTTCTGGTATGTGTGAATAGATCTTATAGGGCAGATATATTTTAGATTTCTTTGATGAATCAAACAATAGCTTCAGAGGTATAAAGCTTAAAATTATTAGAGGTATAAAGCTTAAAATTATCAAAAACAACTGTTAGAGTTATGTCAATCTGGAGTTAATATTGAAACTGAAAGTGTTGCTGTTCCACTAATTAGATTTTATCATGTATGTGGTAGTCACATTTGCAATTGTACTGATGCATGAGTTTTTTCTGGTTTGGACTTGCCTGACATGATCAGACAGAAATTAGGGGCATATTTTGGTCAATTTTGAGTGGTAGTTCTATGGCACTCCTATGTTCCTCCAGCGTTCTAACTACTCTTTTTATTATAAATCATCATCAATCTCCTACAGGCCCATTTATCAAAGGTCTTGCGGACCTGATCCGACACTGCGGATCAGGTCCGCAAGACCTCGCTAAATGCGGAGAGCAATACGCTCTCCGCATTTAATATTGCACCAGCAGCTCACAAGAGCTGCTGGTGCAACGCCGCCCCCTGCTGACTCGCGGCCAATCGGCCGCCAGCAGGGAGCTGTCAATCAACCCGATCGTATTCGATCGGGTTGATGTCTGGCGATTCCTGTCCGCCTGTTCAGAGCAGGCGGACAGGGTTATGGAGCAGCGGTCTTTTGACCGCTGCTTCATAAGTTGTGTTTCTGGCGAGTCTGAAGACTCGCCAGAAACACGGCCCTTCAAGCTCCATACGGAGCTTGATAAATGGGCCTGAAATTGTCTAATGGGGTTGTATGTCCCCTTTACATGTCCTTGAACTCTGATTGCATAAAACATGATACAAATATTAGATAAAAGTGTTTGAGGTGGTTCAGAAATGCAGATTTCTCAATGTCTTCAGCAACAGTAAACTAAATACACCACAGATAAAGACCCACTGACTGACTAAAATTAAAAAAATCAGTCTACTTTATTTATATGGCTACAAAACTGGATTTGTCTATAATAGAGAGAAACTTGCACTTTTTGTGCAAACCAAAACAAAAATAAAAACTGTTTTGAAACAGAACTTAAAAGGAACAATCTACACCAGAATTTTTATTGTTTAAAAAGATAGATAATCCCTTTATTACCCATTCCCCAGTTTTGCATAACCACCACAGTTATATTAATACACTTTTTACCTCTGTGATGACCTTGTATCTAAGCCTCTGAAGACTGCCCCCTCATTTAATTTCATAGACTTGCATTTTAGCCAATCACTGCTGACTCCTAGGTAACTCCACGGGTGTGAGCACAATGTTACCTATATGACTCACATGAACTAATGCCCTCTAGTTGTGAAAAAATGTCAAAATGCATTCAGATAAGAAATTAGCCTACCTAGGTTTTTCTTTCAACTACGAATACAAAGAAGCAAAATTGATGATAAAAATAAATTGGAAATTTGTTTAAAATTACATGCCCTATCTGAATCATGAAAGTTTAATTTTGACTAGACTGTCCCTTTAAGAAGGGATTAAATATTTCCATAAACTTCTAGAGCAATCTGAGCACATCAAATGGATTGTACTCTTCAAATTGGGGTTTGAGAATAGAGACATGAGAGGTTTAACTCTTTGGCCTAATTTGGCATTGCATTGGAAGCTCCCGTGCATGTGCCAAGGGATGACTTCATAGGTCCTTAACAGAGGAATATGTAATATCTGAATATCCTGAATCCCTCATTGTATTCCCTAAATATATTTAGGAGTTGAAGAAGCTTCACTGTCTGTTTCATCTGCAGCAGTGGTGTCTTCATCTGCATTTACTGTTTCTACTATAGTTGTTTCTTCTTTTACCATAATGTCTTGTTTCTTTTTTTCCCATCCTGGTCCTCCCCTACTTTCTTAACAGCTGCTCTGTCTACATCAGAAGGGTTTCTGCCATCACTTCTTCCCTGGGATTAACAGCAGTGTGTGAGAGCTTGAGGAGTTTAACTGGAAAGAAGACAAGCAATGTGATAAAGGGACACAATTAAAACATGTTTACACTGGTTGTTGAAGGGTCATCTCATTATTAACTGTACCTTTATGTGTACAATCCTAATGCAGGGGAGACTTTTATTAGTGGTTTGCAGGTCTATCTATCCTCAAAATCATTATACAGAACAGCGTATACATTTACTATTACTTACTACTGAGTTATCTAAGGAGGGTCCAAACAAGCTATGCACCAAGGTCCTCTGTTGCTCCTTAAGCAAAAAAAAAAAGGAAACAAATAAATACTGAAGATTTTCATCAATATTTTTTAGTTTTCTTTATTTTCATTGGTGCATGAATGGTGCCATTGAATGACAGTAGTCTCTTTCTAGGAGAGGTACAAGATTGTTGTTTGCCTATCGCCTGTTGTGTGCACTCGTCAAAGCATTTAGTTTATTCCTTAATTGGACATTAGTGATTGAAGCAGTTAGCGAGGTGGTGGCTCATTGCCCTCATGATTTCTTACTTATAGGCCCTGCTATATTAACTGAATGTGCCAAACTTATGGAGGTAATGCAGTTTCTTATGGCTGAGGTCATAATGCAGGATCCCTATTCTCAGTTGACCTTCCTTGGCTTTGGGATTAACACGGTAGATGTTTGATGCCTACATGAAGACAAGATACAACATTTGCAGGTGATAATTCGTACAGTGTTTGCTTGTCATCAGCTACATCTGCAGAAACCTTATCCTCGAATGAACTTCAATCTCTTTCAGGCCTGTTAACTTTTGCCTCTAGGATTATCCCTATGGGGAAAGTTTTTAATAGGAGGCGGGAGGATCCATAAAAGGGGCAAGTGATGCAAAACACTGAAGTTGTATAACTGAGATGTTAGTCACATATTGCTAGTGATAAAAGTCACAGTATATAAATCAACATGACTAAACAAGAAGATATGGCTTTATTAGCAATTAAAAATAATAAGGAAATTATTTGCAAGTAAGTGGATAAGGGAGGGGCTACTGTGGTTTTAGACAAAAAATAATATGTGAATGAGATTCAGGAACAACTGTCCAATATAAATGTTTATATGCCCTTTTCCTATGATCCAACTAAAAAAATCACGAATGATACTATGATCTGTGTTCAGAGAGCCTTAAGAATGGGATTTAGTTTTTTTAACTAAAGATGAATATATTACCCCAGTTTTTTATACACTACCAAAAATCCACAAGGACTTGGAGGCCCCTCCTGGGCGTCCAATAGTGGCAGGTACAGATTCCATTTTTACAAATATCTTCATATACCTAGATAAATTGCTGAGAACATTTGTAACACAATCCATTCCATTGATTAAAGACACCAATTACTTTTTGGAGAAAGTGGAACTTTTATCTGGTGATATGGAGAAATGTATTCTATTTAGTTTGTGTATAGTAAGTCTCTATAGTAAACCTCTATTCCCAGTACCAGTGGCCTTGATGTTATCAGATATACACTAGCTAAGAGTAATATGTTTTCAGTGGATCAACAGCATTTTATATTAGAATTACTGGAGATTATTCTATATTGCAATTATTTTTTATTCCAGTACACTTTTTTTGTTCAAAAGCAGGCACGATTTACATGAACTTTTTTGAGGAAAGATTTGTATTTGAGAATAAATGGTTCCTCCTGTGTGGTGCCACTTGGTGGTGCTACGTAGATTACATTTTCGGTATTTGGTGGGGCGACGTTTATACCCTGGAACAGTTTGTCAGGGAACTAAATTCTGTATCAAAGAGCATTAAATTTCCTGTAGAGAGGAATATATTACGTTTTTAGATACTAAAGTTTATAAAGCTGGTAGCCTACTTAAGACGGATCTAGAAAAAATACAGACTGAAAAAGTCTGCTACAATACTCACGTGTCCACTCTCCATCTTTACTTAGGTCATTGCCATGTAGTCAGTTGCTTACAGAGAGAAGAATTGTGAAGGATGATGAACTGGTCAAGTTAAGACTAGATTAAATGGGTGATAGGTTTATAGGGACTGGGAGAGGCTATCCACAGAGCAATGATTGAACATGTAATCAAAGAGATTTTGGATTTGCCTGATAATAGGGTCAATAGTAAGATGAAAATGAATTAAAAATATCCTAATAGGATGGTCTTTGTCTCTTAATATAATGCTTACAGTCCAATGATACAGGGTATAATGAGGAAGCATTGGCACATTTTGAGAGAGTGTAACCCTGGAATGGAAGCATTTAAACAGTTACCAATGCCGGCATATAAGAGATTACCCAATTTAAGGGACCTACTAATTAGAGCGGAATTAGAGCGGATGTAGGCTGCCTAAAAAAACCCAAACAGGGCTTTATTATTTCTAAGAATAATGGATGTTTCCCATGTCTAAATTGCTCAAATTGCAATAATATGTTTAAATGGGATACTTTTTTACATCCACATACAGGACAGAAATTTAACTGTAATGCCTTGTATGTGATATATTTAATTAAATGTCTGTGTGGCATAATTTTTATAGGAGAGATGACCCAAAGGGTCCGTGACAGAATCCTTCAACATAAATCTAATATTAGAACAAAAGATTTAAATGCCCCAGTAGCACACCACTTTTTACACTAAGGCCATTCAATTTCACAGTTGAGGTATCAGATTATAGATTTCATTCCTATGCCTAGACGTGGGGGTAATAGGGAACTACTCCTTAAATAGTGAGAAGCATTCTTGATTTATAAATTTGATTCTATAATTCCAAAAGGCAAAAATACTGAATTAGATTAGAATCTGTTAATTTAAATATAAATATAAAGAAAAATTGTGTGAGTTTTCAATATAGAATTAAATGGGATATTTGTGTATGCCACTGTTTCAATTTTTTCGTATATATGATATATGGTTTGGACTGCCTTCATATTTGTATATGTTACATTGTTTATTCAAGGTTTTTGGCTTAAACTTAAATTTTGGGCCACTTAGGTGCTGTTAGAGAGTTAATTAAGGAGGAGTTGTTCACCTGGATACAGGTATTTAAGATTGAATAGTGAGCACACAATGTATAGGACATGACTAAGGGCAAATAACCCGAAACATAGTCCTTTTTTCTGTACCTGCTCCTGTAATAGTCATGGAATAAAAGCTTGAAATACACAAGTGGTGTGGGCTGTTGCTTGATTGTATTTTGTCCTTCTGGGGTTTTGCAGTGGCCCTGTTATAAATTGCATACTTGTGTTTCTGTGCTGGATTCACTGTGGATCTGTATAAGTGAGATCTGGTGGACTTGCAAGTTTGGGAGTCATTTTCTTCTGTTAAGTGTGATCAGTCCACGGGTCATCATTACTTCTGGGATATTACTCCTCCCCAACAGGAAGTGCAAGAGGATTCACCCAGCAGAGTTGCATATAGCTCCTCCCCTCTACGTCACCCCCAGTCATTCTCTTGCACCCAACGACTAGATAGGATGTGTGAGAGGACTATGGTGATTTTATTTAGTTTTATTTCTTCAATCAAAAGTTTGTTATTTTTTAATAGCACCGGAGTGTGTTATTCCTTCTCTGGTAGAGTTTGAAGAAGAATCTACCAGAGTTTTTACTATGATTTTAGCCGGAGTTGTTAAGATCATATTGCTGTTTCTCGGCCATCTGAGGAGAGGTAAACTTCAGATCAGGGGACAGCGGGCAGTTTAATCTGCAAAGAGGTATGTAGCAGTTTTTATTTTCTGACAATGGAATTGATGAGAAAATCCTGCCATACCGACATAATATCATGTATGTATATTTTACATTTGAGTATTCTGGGGAATGGTACTTCACTGGAATTACACTGTGTATATAAGACTTTAGCCTAATTGCAAAGCAACAGGCTTTTTAATAACTCTTAATTTATGTTAAACGTTTTTGCTGGAATGTAAAATCATTTTCATTTTCTGAGGTACTGGGTGAATAAAATGTTTGGGCACTATTTTTCCACTTGGCAGTTGCTTGATCTAATTATGACAGTTTACTGATCTCTCTCACTGTTGTGTGTGAGGGGGTGGGACCTTTTTTTGGCGCTTTTGCTACGCATCAAAAATTTCAGTCAGAAGCTCATTGTTTTTTCCTGCATGTTCCGGTTTATCTCTACAGAACTCAGGGATCTTCAAAGCTTGTTTGAGGGAAGTAATCTAACAGAGCTGTGAGATTGTAGTTGACTGTGATAAAAAACGTTTATTCTTTAACTTTTTTATGCCATCAGGGTTAGTTATTCTTTGCTAATGGGAACAAGCCTTTGCTAAATTGTGTTTTGTTTTACAAAGTTTATTGATTTCAACTGTAATATATCTTTCAGTGCTTCTTAAGCACAGTACGTTTTTTTCATTGTATTTTACTTGAATAATATTTCCAAGTTGCAAGTTTATTTGCTAGTGTGTTAAACATGTCTGATTCAGAGGATGAGACCTGTACTATTTGTGCTAACGCCAAAGTGTAGCCCAATAGAAATTTATGTACTAACTGTATTGATGCTACTTTAAATAAAAGTCAATCTGTACAAATTGAACAAATTTCACCAAACAACGAGGGGAGAGTTATGCCGACTAACTCGCCTCACGTGACAGTACCTGCATCTCCCGCTCGGGAGGTGCGCGATATGGTAGCGCCCAGTACATCTGGGCGGCCATTACAAATAACATTACAAGATATGGCTACTGTTATGACTGAGGTTTTGGCTAAATTACCGGAACTAAGAGGCAAGCGTGATCACTCTGGGGTGAGAACAGAGTGCGCTGATAATGCTAGGGCCATGTCAGATACTGCGTCACAACTTGCAGAACATGAGGACGGAGAGCTTCATTCTGCGGCTGACGGTTCTGATCCAAACAGATTGGATTCAGATATTTCAAATTTTAAATTTAAGCTGGAAAACCTCCGTGTTTTACTAGGGGAGGTGTTAGCGGCCCTGAATGATTGTAACACAGTTGCAATACCAGAGAAAATGTGTAGGTTAGATAAATATTTTGCTGTACCAACAAGTACTGACGTTTTTCCTATACCTAAGAGACTAACTGAAATTATTACTAAGGAGTGGGATAGACCCGGTGTGCCGTTCTCACCCCCTCCGATATTTAGAAAGATGTTTCCAATAGACACCACCACACGGGACTTATGGCAAACGGTCCCTAAGGTGGAGGGAGCAGTTTCTACTTTAGCTAAGCGTACCACTATCCCGGTAGAGGATAGCTGTGCCTTTTCAGATCCAATGGATAAAAAGTTAGAGGGTTACCTTAAGAAAATGTTTGTTCAACAAGGTTTTATATTGCAACCCCTTGCATGCATTGCGCCGGTCACGGCTGCAGCGGCATTCTGGATTGAGTCTCTAGAAGAGAACCTTAGTTCAGCTACGCTGGACGACATTTCGGACAGGCTTAGAATACTTAAGCTATCTAATTCATTCATTTCGGAAGCCGTAGTACATTTAACTAAACTTACGGCTAAGAATTCCGGATTCGCCATTCAGGCGCGCAGAGCACTGTGGCTAAAATCCTGGTCAGCTGATGTAACTTCTAAGTCCAAATTACTTAATATACCTTTCAAGGGGCAGACCTTATTTGGGCCCGGTTTGAAAGAAATTATCGCTGACATTACAGGAGGTAAGGGCCACGCCCTGCCTCAAGACAAAGCCAAACCTAAGGCTAGACAGTCTAATTTTCGTTCCTTTCGGAATTTCAAAGCAGGAGCAGCATCAACTTCCACTACTCCAAAACAAGAAGGATCTGGTGCTCGCTACAGACAAGGCTGGAGACCTAACCAGTCCTGGAACAAGGGCAAGCAGGCCAGGAAACCTGCTGCTGCCACTAAAACAGCATGAATTGAGGGCCCCCGATCCGGGATCGGATCTAGTGGGGGGCAGACTTTCTCTCTTCGCCCAGGCTTGGGCAAGAGATGTCCAGGACCCCTGGGCGCTAGAGATAATATCTCAGGGATACCTTCTGGACTTCAAATACTCTCCTCCAAGAGAGAGATTTCATCTGTCAAGGTTGTCAACAAACCAAACAAAGAAAGAAGCGTTTCTACGCTGCATACAAGAACTATTGTTAATGGGAGTAATCCATCCAGTTCCACGGTCGGAACAGGGACAAGGGTTTTTCTCAAACCTGTTTGTGGTTCCCAAAAAAGAGGGAACTTTCAGACCAATCCTGGATTTAAAGATCCTAAACAAATTCCTAAGAGTTCCATCATTCAAAATGGAGACTATTCGGACAATTTTACCCATGATCCAAGAAGGTCAGTACATGACCACAGTGGATTTAAAGGATGCTTACCTTCACATACCGATTCACAAAGATCATTACCGGTATCTAAGGTTTGCCTTTCTAGACAGGCATTACCAGTTTGTAGCTCTTCCATTCGGATTGGCTACAGCTCCAAGAATCTTCACAAAGGTTCTAGGTGCTCTTCTGGCGGTACTAAGACCGCGGGGAATTTTGGTAGCTCCGTACCTAGACGACATTCTGATACAAGCTTCAAGCTTTCAAACTGCCAAGTCTCATACAGAGTTAGTACTGGCTTTTCTAAGGTCACATGGATGGAAGGTGAACGAAAAGAAAAGTTCACTCGTTCCACTCACAAGAGTTCCCTTCCTGGGGACTCTTATAGATTCTGTAGAAATGAAGATTTACCTGACAGAGGACAGGTTAACAAGACTTCAAAGTGCTTGCCGCACCCTTCATTCCATTCAACACCCGTCGGTGGCTCAATGCATGGAGGTAATCGGCTTAATGGTAGCGGCAATGGACATAGTGCCATTTGCTCGCTTACACCTCAGACCACTGCAATTATGCATGCTAAGTCAGTGGAATGGGGATTACTCAGACTTGTCCCCTTCTCTGAATCTGGATCAAGAGACCAGAAATTCTCTTCTATGGTGGCTTTCTCGGCCACATCTGTCCAGGGGGATGCCATTCAGCAGACCAGACTGGACAATTGTAACAACAGACGCCAGCCTTCTAGGTTGGGGTGCCGTCTGGAATTCTCTGAAGGCTCAGGGACAATGGAGTCAGGAGGAGAGTCTCCTGCCAATAAACATTCTGGAATTGAGAGCAGTTCTCAATGCCCTCCTGGCTTGGCCCCAGTTGACAACTCGGGGGTTCATCAGGTTTCAGTCGGACAACATCACGACTGTAGCTTACATCAACCATCAGGGAGGGACAAGAAGCTCCCTAGCAATGATGGAAGTAACAAAGATAATTCGCTGGGCAGAGTCTCACTCTTGCCACCTGTCAGCAATCCACATCCCGGGAGTGGAGAACTGGGAGGCGGATTTCTTAAGTCGTCAGACTTTTCATCCGGGGGAGTGGGAACTTCATCCGGAGGTCTTTGCCCAAATACTTCGACGTTGGGGCAAACCAGAGATAGATCTCATGGCGTCTCGACAGAACGCCAAGCTTCCTCGTTACGGGTCCAGATCCAGGGATCCAGGAGCAGTCCTAATAGATGCCCTGACAGCACCTTGGGACTTCAGGATGGCTTATGTGTTTCCACCCTTCCCGATGCTTCCTCGATTGATTGCCAGAATCAAACAGGAGAGAGCATCAGTGATTCTGATAGCACCTGCATGGCCACGCAGGACTTGGTATGCAGACCTGGTGGACATGTCATCCTGTCCACCTTGGTCTCTACCTCTGAAACAGGACCTCCTGAGACAGGGTCCTTTCAAACATCAAAATCTAACTTCTCTGAAGCTGACTGCTTGGAAATTGAACGTTTGATTTTATCAAGACGTGGGTTTTCTGAGTCAGTTATTGACACCTTAATACAGGCTAGGAAGCCTGTTACCAGAAAGATTTACCATAAGATATGGCGTAAATACCTATATTGGTGTGAATCCAAAGGTTACTCGGAGTAAGGTTAGGATTCCTAGGATATTGTCTTTTCTACAAGAAGGTTTAGAAAAGGGTTTATCTGCTAGTTCATTAAAGGGACAGATCTCAGCTCTGTCTATTCTGTTACACAAACGTCTGTCAGAAGTGCCAGACGTTCAGGCTTTTTGTCAGGCTTTGGCGAGGATTAAGCCTGTGTTTAAAACTGTTGCTCCGCCATGGAGTTTAAACCTTGTTCTTAACGTTTTACAGGGCGTTCCGTTTGAACCCCTCCATTCCATTGATATAAAGTTGTTATCTTGGAAAGTTCTATTTTTAATGGCTATTTCCTCGGCTCGAAGAGTCTCTGAGTTATCAGCCTTACATTGTGATTCTCCTTATTTGATTTTTCATTCGGATAAGGTAGTTCTGCGTACTAAACCTGGGTTCTTACCTAAGGTAGTCACTAACAGGAATATCAATCAAGAGATTGCTGTTCCTTCTTTGTGTCCAAATCCTTCTTCGAAGAAGGAACGTTTACTACACAATCTGGACGTAGTTCGTGCCCTAAAATTTTACTTACAGGCAACTAAGGAATTTCGACAAACGTCTTCTCTGTTTGTCGTGTACTCTGGTCAGAGGAGAGGTCAAAAGGCTTCTGTTACCTCTCTTTCCTTTTGGCTTCGTAGTATAATACGTTTAGCTTATGAGACTGCTGGACAGCAGCCTCCTGAAAGAATTACAGCTCATTCTACTAGAGCTGTGGCTTCCACTTGGGCCTTCAAGAATGAGGCCTCTGTTGAACAGATTTGCAAGGCTGCAACTTGGTCTTCGCTTCATACTTTTTCCAAATTTTACAAATTTGACACTTTTGCTTCCTCGGAGGCTATTTTTGGGAGAAAGGTTCTTCAGGCAGTGGTTCCTTCTGTATAAAAGAGCCTGCCTATCCCTCCCGTCATCCGTGTACTTTTGCTTTGGTATTGGTATCCCAGAAGTAATGATGACCCGTGGACTGATCACACTTAACAGAAGAAAACATAATTTATGCTTACCTGATAAATTCCTTTCTTCTGTAGTGTGATCAGTCCACGGCCCGCCCTGTTTTTAAGGCAGGTAATTATTTTTTAAATTATACTCCAGTCACCACTACACCCTTGGTTTCTCCTTTCTCATGGGTCCTTGGTCGAATGACTGGGGGTGACGTAGAGGGGAGGAGCTATATGCAACTCTGCTGGGTGAATCCTCTTGCACTTCCTGTTGGGGAGGAGTAATATCCCAGAAGTAATGATGACCCGTGGACTGATCACACTACAGAAGAAAGGAATTTATCAGGTAAGCATAAATTATGTTTTTTAACAAATTCAATGTGGTTCTTCTGGAGATCTGACCCCTCATCCAGCCAGTTATAATATCTAGTCACAGATACTGCAGCACTTCACAGCTATGGGACATATTTCAAAAGGGGAGTGGAGTGCTCAGCCTTTGCCTTCTGTGTAGGTTGAGCGAGACTGTACAAAGAACCTCACTATGTTGGAACTGTTTCTTATAGCTGTGGTGTTAAAGCTCTGAGGTAGGGTTTTAGCCAATCAATATGTCATTTTCTGGTCATAACTTGAATGTGGAGCATGCCATTGACATGTCAGCCTCTACTCCTGTGGTGATCAGGTATCTGTGTCACTTTGTTTTACAGTGTCTTTGGTTCAATAGTCTTTTTCGGGTGCAACATGTGCATGGAGTGAATATTGTACTGGTGGATGCTCTCATTTTCAGTGGCTTTTATTTAGGAAGTCTACAATGTCAGCATTTCCTGTAGAAGGTGGTGAATGGTGGAATGTATTTTTAACATAAGTGAGTGCAGCATTGGCACAAGTGACTCTGAGGACATACCTTGCTTCTTGGCCAGAGTGGGTAGGTATTGCCTTTTCAGATTAGTGACAGTGGTATCGGGAAATCAGGTAATGTTCTTGAAAATGTTGGTATCTGAGAGGCAGACATATAAAGAAAATGTCTCTGTTGTCTTGTATCACTGCTATTGCTTATATCTATAAACTGGAAGACCATCCTGATCCTATGAGTTATTTTCTTGTGAAGCAGGAGGTGGTCTAGTAGTCGTGAGCCTATTATGAAGTAGTAGTTGCACTTGTTGCTGTGGGTGTTACAGTCTGTTTGTATGTTGAGATATGAAGAGTTGTTGTTCAAGGAGGCTTTTCCATAGCTATCTATGGGACTCTTAGAGTTTAAGAGCATGTTGCTCCTTTGTGTTCAGTGAGGGGTTCATTAGTGCAGATTACTGATATTAAGTTTGCTGATGATTATCTGTGGTCACTCATTCCCATACTATAAATGGATCAAGGAACAAAAGGTACATAAATGACCATTAGGCCCTAGAGTAATGGTAAATTCTGTCCCATCAGGATAGTGATGGACTGAAGTATTTACAGGGTCATGTTGGGGACTCTCAACAGTTGTTAGTACATGTCAATGGGTCTGTTTTATCCAAATTTAAAGGGACAGTCTACTCCAAAACAAACTTTCATTATTCAGATAGGGCATGCAATTTTAAACAATTTTCCAATTTACTTCCATCACTAATTTTGCTTTGTTCTTTTGGTATTTTTAGTTGAAAGCTAAATCTAGGAGGTTCATATACTAATCTCTAAGCCCTTGAAGGCCACCTCTTAGCTTAGGGCATTTTGACAGTTTTTCACCACTAGATGGTGTTAGTTCATGTGTTTCATATAGATAACACTGTGCTCATGCACGTGGAGTGCCTAGGAACCCACACTGATTGGCTAAAATGCAAGTCTGTCAAAAGAACTGAAATAAGGGGCAGTTTGCAGAGGCTAAGACACAAGATAATCAGAGAGGTAAAAAGTGTATTACTATAATTGTGTTGGTTATGCAAAACTAGGGAATGGGTAATAAAGGGATTATCTATCTTTTTAAACAATAAATATTCTGGTGTAGACTGTCCCTTTAAGGGTGTAGGTTTGGCCAGTTCAGACAGCTGGTTTAGGGGAGCACAGGATAGCTTCTCATTTCTTCTGTACTGGTGTTGCCACTAGTGCAGCTGGGAAAGGGATGACTAGAGGTTAGGTAGGTGGCAGTCTAGGCAGTTTTAACTATATATCTGCCCTATTTATTCGGATTCACAGAGTTAGGGCACTTTTGGTGTTCTTTCTTCTGACCCCAACCTCCCATTCCTACCTTGCCTTCCTTACTATTTGTGTTTCTTATTCTTTGTTTTTGACTTCCATCAGTGCACAGAGGAGCATTGAGTCTCTGGATCACAGGGCATTCCTATGTCCATTGGGGCTCTATTAAAGCCCAAAAATCTGAATTTATGCTTCCCCTCTGATCAAGCATCTGTAAGGTCGTTGGGAGAGGAGATAAGGCATGGAGTGATATGCTGTCAATAATCCAGAATGCACTCCTCAGATGGGAAAGTCTCATACCATCTAAGGGGGTAATGATTTGGGTCTTATTCCAGTGCTCAAATTTATTGATGATATATGAAGTATATGAAACATCTCTAACACCATGATGGTGTCCATCTGACTGATGAGCGTCTTGACTCCCGGTTGGAGCCCGGGGTCCATTCCCCTGTGGGTCTGCTGACCTGAGTCTTGAGTGGGGTGGATAACTTTAAACTTGAGTGGAGCTCAGGCTAGGGCTCCATGTTGCAATCTGTTTTGGGCCCTGATTAGCTACTCTTGAGTTGTCATGTTTAGGGCTAAGATAGAACCACCCATTGAAGTTTTAGATTCCTGAAAAATCGTTTATGTCTGATGTCATTTATATATGTTACCATTTTGTTCTTCCTTACAGCTGTTTTTTGGGGTTTATTGGTAAGAGATTATTAACCAGGTATTGATCTTTTATGAGAAAGTATTTTTATGTTAGCATAAGGGTTAATTTCCATTTGTAAGGCAAGGTCATGGGGGGAGTGTGAGGTCATGTTTGTTTCTCTTGGATGGGTTGGGTTATGGCTTACATTAAAAGTCATGACCACGTGGGCCTCCTCCTTTTCTGGCCTGTTTTTCTGTCATCTTTCCCTCTGTTCCCACCCCTCTCTTTTGTTGTTTTTTTTTCTCTTTCAAATGCTACAGTGGTGTCTCTGTGCTATTTCTACAGGCTTCCTTAGTGTTGGTTTATGGGGTTAGTTGCTGGGGCATGGGCAATCACTATAGCTTGCAAGAAATGCACAGCTTCCATTTATTCCTCTCTTGGGCTATTACATGTTGTATGGCTAGCAAAGCCTAGACCTTGTGTAACATCCTGGCAAGCAATATCAGGGCTCAATATAAAGTCATCACCTTTATGAAGCAAGAGCTGAGCTAACAGGAAGGGCATGATTCTCCAGAATTTAATGGGGTGGCTGACTTTGAGGTTAAGTAGCAATTTGGCTGGAGCTCCATGTTGTGATCAATTGTGGACCCTGACTAGCTATGCTTGGGTTGTCAAGTTAAGGGCTCAGATACTGCTGTCCCTTGAAGTTTTGAGATTTCTCAAAAACAGTTTGAGTTATGTCTGTTGTCATTAATAAATGCAACCATTTTTGATCTTACATCCAGTTCTCTTTGTGTGCTTGTGTTTTTATTGAGGTATTGGTGGGAGGTTATTTACCAGGTATTGACCTTTAAATTGAAAGTTTAACCCTTATGTCAAAATGTAAACATGCTCTTAGATCACAATATTTCTTAGTGTATTGGGTTCTCTCCATGCAGTATTTTATGGGGGGGGGGGGGTAGTTTTTTTTGTTTTTTTAAACTAAACTAGAAAATTTATTTTCTGATAAAGACGGGAGTAATTAAGTTTATCTAAAATTTACTTTTCCCCATCCATTGGTTTGGTGACGCTACAAGCATCTGTACTTCAGCCTACAAAACACATAGGGATTGTGTACATGCAGTGCATGCATTATAAGCTTACAATTAGTTCTTATGGGTCAGTTTGAAACAAAGACTTAACTTAAAGGGATATGAAACCCTTTGTGACCTTTAGTAAAAAAAAAATGTTAAAGTAAACATAAAAAGAAACAGATTGTGTTAAAAACAGCAAACAACATACTTGTTTTCTTGTTAAATAAGCACTTAGAAATTCTTACTGCAGCCACTGCCAGCAGCTAGATAAGGGAGCTATCATTAAAGAACTTAAGTTCTATTATCACATTATTTTTGCATTAATAGTCCACTACTGAGCATCGGCAATAAACTGACTATTTTATGATGTCCACTAGAAACATTTCAAGGGAAAATCTGCTCCTTCACCTTCCTGTAAAGACCACAGCCGCCTTATGGGACAGTGATAGGAAGCAATGGACTCTGCACAAATGAAGTTAAAAAGCAATATAAATGGTAAAAACTATGCATACTATTAAGTATATCAAAAAGAAAGAGTACTGGATGCTCCGATAAAAATAAAACAAATTTATTTATTGGTACTTCTTTAAAATAACAGAATCAAGGAGAACAAAGAGACACGTTTGCAGGCGCAGCACCAGGGCTTACGCGTTTCGGCTGTGAAGCCTTAATCATAGCATACAGGTGCTGTGCCTGACAGGTGAACTTAACACCTTAGGTTGATTCTCATTGGTTAAAAGAAAATTTAAAAGCAAAAGAAAAACAACCCGCCCGCTTGGAAGTGTCAAGAACTAAGTATAGTGTAAGTGAAGCAAATACACCATCTCTACTAGTATAGTCCAATAAACAATGAATGGTATAAAGATCCATATGTATACAAACATCGATACAATTATCATTATTAGGAACATAGAAACAGATAGGATGGTTAAAGGACAAAAGGACTAAATATATGTCAAAATGAGGGACAAAAGTATTAGACAAAGGAACTATATATGCCAGGAGAAGATGTAATATATAAATCAACTTAAAAATAGTGTGAGATAAAGTGCAATGCCTAAACCATATGCTAAATAAATGTCAATGGAAAAATAATAATAATTATCAGAAAAATTAGGACTGCTGGTGCAAAAATGCACGAAAGGTACATAGAAATATACGGTATAGTGTAAATGAATATATTAACGCAACTATATAGTACAGAAAAAAGTTCATAACATTAGCTATATGTGAACTAGGAGTATCATATGTATCTAGCCTTATAAAAGTTGCGATGATATGATCAAGAAAGAAAAATATTTACGAAATAAAATGTTAGGAGTAAAAAAGAGAAAAAGCAAAATGACAAGCACAAAATGCTAAATCAAAGTAGGCATTACACCTAGGGGAGATAACAAAGAACTGGAGTTATTCCCAGTAATTTATTAAATCATACCTAGAGTTAAGTCCTTTGGGTATTCTGGTGTCGAGTTTAAACATCCAGAATGCTTCTCGTTTGGCTAATAGTTTACTGGGGTTACCACCTCTGCTAGGCAGGACCACTTTTTCGATGATACACCATTTTAGTGATGTGAGGTTATTGCCATGTTTGCCATAAAAATGGAGTACCAATGGAGTAGTGGCTTTTCCTATATTGAAAGATGACAAGTGTTCCCTGAATCTGGAGTTCATATCCCTGGAGGTGAGTCCTACATACTGCAGGTGACATTCGGTACAGGAAATGAGGTATATGACATTGCTAGCTGTGCAATTGAGACAGGTTTTGATGTCAAATGTCTGGCCGGTAATATAAGACGTGAAATTATTGGTGACCTGGACAAAGTCACAAGGTTTGCAACGTCTGCTGCCACATTTGAACATCCCTGCGTGTCTCAACCACGAACTTTGATTAGTCTCGATTTTCTTGAGTTCTGTAGGTGCTAGGATACCCCCTAGTGTGTTACTTTTTCTATAGGAACATTTTAGCCCCTTCTCCACTGTAGTAACTAATTTGTCGTCAGCAGCCAGTAAGGCAAAATGTTTTTTGACTATACTGCATACTTTATTGTACTCTGTGCTAAACTGTGTAACAAAGTACACTCCTTGGGACGATTTTGATCTATCACTTTTCGGTTTGTCTTGTAAGAGTGTCTTCCTATCTATATGTTCAAGGGACTTTTTGGCCCTTGTGACATCGTGTGAAGGATACCCTCTTTCCCGAAGTCTGGCTGACAGAGAATCAGCTTCTTTGTCATAGATAACTCTGTCAGAACAATTTCTCTTCAATCTGGTAAATTGTCCCTTGGCAACAGCGTATCTCATTTGTATGGGATGGCTGCTGTTGCCATGCAACAGGGTATTGCCAGATATGGGTTTACGATACACGCTCATGGAGACACCACCATCTTGAGCGCCCGTAAGAGTGAGATCCAGAAAATTTATATGCGTCTTATGTACCTCATAAGTGAATTTTAGGTTCAAATCGTTTGTATTCAGAAATTCCAAGAAAAGTGGCACATCTGACTGTCTGCCTGACCAGACCAAGAGGAGGTCATCGATATATCTCCTGTAAAATTTGATATTTTGTTTGAAGGGATTCCCATCTCCAAAGATGTGGCACAGCTCCCACCAACCCAGGTAAAGGTTGGCGTACGAGGGAGCAAACTTAGCTCCCATGGCTGTGCCACATCTCTGGAGATAGAAATCTCCCTCAAACCTGAAAAAATTGTGTGTGAGTAGGAACTCAATTACAATGATAATACAATTTTGAAACTCTAGGGATAGGTCACTGTAGTTTTGGAGAAAGGAGGAAATTGCTTGCAGGCCTTGTGTATGAGGTATAGACGAATACAGGGCTACTGCATCTATGGTTAACCAAGCATATTCATGGCTCCATTGAAACGTCTCCAGGATGTTGATTATATGTTTTGTATCGCGAACATATGATACTAAAGAGAGTACCATAGGTTGCAAGATCGAATCTACCCACTGTGAGAGGTGCTCCAAAAGGGAGTCAATCCCACTCACAATGGGTCTGCCTTGTACTTGTGTAATGCTTTTGTGCACTTTTGGAAAGTGATGGAAACAGGGGATCCTTGGAAATTGTACATCAAGATATTTAACAGTCTTATCATCCAGGAAACCCTGTTCCCTACCATCATCCAGAATGTGTTTCAATTGTGATTTAAAGATATTGGTGGGATCCCTGTGAAGTTTTTCATAATCGTCTGTATTATGAAGCTGACGTTTGGCCTCAGCAATATAGTCACTCCTATTCATTACAACTACTGCCCCGCCTTTGTCGGCGGGGCGTATGACTATCTGATTGTTGCCCTTGAGTTCAGCTAGGGCATTTTTCTGTTTAAGAGTAAGGTTTTGTCTAACTTTCTTGGTTTCTTTATGAAGCTTGATTAGATCCATCTCAACTCTCTGTTGGTAAGTTTCTAAGATTTGACCTCTACTCATGATAGGATAGAAGCTAGATTTCTCCATAAGTGTGGTACTTCTGTTGGTGAGATCTGTCTCTGTGCTAGATTCAGTTGCTAGAGTTTGAAGAGCAACTATATCACACATTTCTGCAAAATCACTGATGTTATTAATCATAGGTGGTGTAAGTGTGGCTCGTTCAGCTGACGCAGTGTTTGTACTGAAAAAATGTTTTTTCAGGGTCAAGTTTCTTATAAGGCGATTTACATCTATAAGTGTCTGAAAAAGATTGAAACTGCTCGTGGGTGAAAAGCCTAAACCTAAAGCTAAAACAGAATGTTGTTGTGGTGTTAAATTCACAGATGAAAGGTTAATGACATTTGTAATCATTTGTATTTGCTCAGTGGTTTGTTCCCCCTCCGAGGATATCTGGCTTGCGGATCAACCTGCTGTGCTGGACACCATTGGATTTCTTATCCCTCCTATATACTTACACGGAGGTGGATATAAAGGCGAATGCCGATTTGGATGCTGTTACCCCTTGGAGGTCTGCACGAATTTGGAGCCAGCTTCAACCACAGAGCGACCTACGTACACACTGCTCAGCACGAGTCAGCCGAAAGCTTTTCGTCCTTGTGAGCTGAGGAACCACCAGTTTGAGGTGAGTCTGGCATATGACACGCCAGCGTTCCCTTTGTCTCCTATGATATTATACATTCATCAACGCTGATACCTGCTTATTTGAGAGTGTGTTTATTAGTGACTGTATCTATTTGCTGCATGGGGTTTCGAGGGCAGTTACATTGTGCAACGAACATTGCTATATTTACACAGCTAGTGTGACCCACCTGTCTGTTATCTTTTCTTGCATATATTGTGTACTATTAAGTATAGCCCAATGCTTAGTATTTTTTTTATAACAACATATCCTTTTAACATTTTTCACACAAAAAAATGTTTTCACGGCTTTAAATAGTGCTCTATTATATGCATGTTGAAATGTTATTAAGTATACTGTCCCTTTAACCTCTCATTATTAAAAGGAAGAGGGAGGTACAATTAATGACCCAATTAAAAACCCAAGTCCAATTAAAGGAACACTGAACCCAAATTTTTTCTTTTGTGATTCAGATGGAGCATGCAATTTTAAGCAACTTTCTAATTTACTCCTATTATCATTTTTTATTCGTTCTCTTGCTATGTTTATTTGAAAAAGAAGGCATCCAAGCTTTTTTTTTGGTTCAGCCTCTGTACAGCACTTTTTTATTGGTGGATGAATTTATCCACCAATCAGCAAGGTCAACCCAGGATGTTCACCAAAAATGGGCCGGCATCTACACATATTCTTGCATTTTAAAATAAAGATACCAAGAGAATGAAGAAAATTTGATAATAGGAGTAAATTAGAAAGCTAATTAAAATGTAATGCTCTATCTGAATCACAAAAGAAAAAAATTGGGTTCAGTGTCCCTTTAAGTTTCTGGAAAAAACTTGCAATGTATCCAATATCCCTGAGAAATGAAAATACTGCACAGCAATGGTTTACTTAAGGAATGAAATAAATTTGAAAATTGTACAGTTTAGCCACTGGATTATTAAGAAATAATTATTACTGGTTAAAGGCATAGTCATGTAATGTGTGTTATCTTTTTATGTCAATAACTTGCATTGGTTATGCTAAAATAATTACGTAAGGTTAGTTTGTAAATACAATACTCTGGGTAGGGAGTGGGAATTCTCAGTCTGTAGCTGTTGCATTAAATAACTAGGTTACATAACGTGTCATTTTCCTAATAACTCAAACTTTATTATTGGACAAAACACAGCTGTATGTTATCTTCACTAAACATGTGAACAGTAAATACATACATGGTGAGTAATGTGCTTTCCCATATTCAGCGGACCCTTAAAACCTCAACACCAAAATGATGGGGGGTTGTTTTCATTTTTATTCTTTAAATTCTATGTAAGTAAATACATTCAAATAAATATTTCTATTGATAGGATAAATAAACACAATAGCAAAATATAAAATCATAATAATAATCTTAGTGGTCATAAAGGGATTGTTCAAAATTAAATCTTAAAGGGACAAGAAACCCAAATATTTTCTTTTATGATTCAGCTACAACATACAATTTTTTACTACTTTCCAATTTACTTCTATTATCAATGTGTCTTCATTCTCTTGGTATTCTTTATTGAAGCCCCAGCAATACACTACTGGGAGCTAACTGAACATATTAGTAAGCCAATGAAAAGAGGTATATATTTTCAGCCACCAATCAGCAGCTAGCTCCCACCTCCTAAGCCTACTTAGCTATGCTTTTCAACAAATGATATACAAAGGAAACAAAGCAAATTTGAGAATACAAGTAAATTGGAAAGTTGTTTAAAATTGTATGCTCTATCTGAATCATAAAAACACAATTTATGCTTACCTGATAAATTTATTTCTCTTGTGGTGTATCCAGTCCACGGATCATCCATTACTTGTGGGATATTCTCATTCCCAACAGGAAGTTGCAAGAGGACACCCACAAGCCGAGAAAGGAGGAACCATAGGGTGTAGTGGTTACTGTAGTTTAAATTTAAAAATTTCCTGCCTTAAAATGACAGGGCCGGCCGTGGACTGGATACACCACAAGAGAAATAAATTTATCAGGTAAGCATAAATTGTAGTTTCTCCAACCTTGGTGTGTCCGGTCCACGGCGTCATCCTTACTTGTGGGATATTCTCTTCCCCAACAGGAAATGGCAAAGAGTCCCAGCAAAGCTGGTCACATGATCCCTCCTAGGCTCCGCCCACCCCAGTCATTCTCTTTGCCGTTGCACAGGCAACATCTCCACGGAGATGGTTAAGAGTTTTTTGGTGTTTAAATGTAGTTTTTATTCTTCTATCAAGTGTTTGTTATTTTAAAATAGTGCTGGTATGTACTATTTACTCTGAAACAGAAAAGGGTGAAGATTTCTGTTTGTAAGAGGAAGATGATTTTAGCAGACAGTAACTAAAATCGATTGCTGTTTCCACATAGGACTGTTGAGATGAAGTAACTTCAGTTGGGGGAAACAGTTAGCAGACTTTTCTGCTTAAGGTATGACTAGCCATATTTCTAACAAGACTGTGTAATGCTGGAAGGCTGTCATTTCCCCTCATGGGGACCGGTAAGCCATTTTCTTAGTCAAAAACAAACAGAATAAAGGGCTTATTATGGGCTTAAAAACTGGTAGACATTTTTATGGGCTAAATCGATTGCTTTATTTGTGCATATTATTCAAATTTAGGCTAACAATTGACATTTATAATCTTGGGGAACGTTTATAAAACGGCAGGAACTGTATTGGACACCTTTTTCAGTCAGGGGGCCTTTCTAGTCATAGACTGAGCCTCATTTTCGCGCCATTAATGCGCAGTTGTTTTTTGAGAGCAGGGCATGCAGATGCATGTGTGAGGATCTAAGAATCTCTGAAAAAGCTTTTAGAAGGCGTCATTTGGTATCGTATTCCCCTCAGGGCTTGGTTGGGTCTTAGCAAAGACTGTATCTGGGACTGTATAGGGGTTAAATTGAAAAACGGCTCCGGTTCCGTTATTTTAAGGGTTAAAGCTCTGAAATTTGGTGTGCAATACTTTTAAGGCTTTAAGACACTGTGGTGAAAATTTGGTAATTTTTGAACAATTCCTTCATACTTTTTCACATATTCAGTAATAGTGTTTTCTGTTTGAAATTTAAAGTGACAGTAACGGTTTTATTTTAAAACGTTTTTTGTGCATTGTTGACAAGTTTAAACCTGTTTAATATGTCTGTACCTTCAGATAAGCTATGTTCTATATGTATGAAAGCCAATGTGTCTCCCCATTTAAATTTATGTGATAATTGTGCCATAGCGTCCACACAAAGTAAGGACAGTACTGCCACAAATAATGATATTGCCCAAGATGATTCCTCAAATGAGGGGAGTAAACATGATACTACATCATCTCCTACTGTGTCTACACCAGTTTTGCCCATGCAGGAGGCCCCTAGTACATCTAGTGCGCCAATACTTATTACCATGCAACAATTAACAGCTGTAATGGATAACTCCATAGCAAATCTTTTATCCAAAATGCCTACTTATCAGAGAAAGCACGATTGCTCTGTTTTAAACACTGAAGAGCAAGAGGACGCTGATGATAATTGTTCTGTCATACCCTCACACCAATCTGAAGGGGCCATGAGGGAGGTTGTGTCTGAGGGAGAAATTTCAGATTCAGGAAAAATTTCTCATCAAGCTGAACCTGATGTTGTGACATTTAAATTTAAATTAGAACATCTCCGCGCACTGCTTAAGGAGGTGTTATCTACTCTGGATGATTGTGACAATTTGGTCATTCCAGAGAAATTATGCAAGATGGACAGGTTCCTAGAGGTTCCGGTGCCCCCCGACGCTTTTCCTATACCCAAGCGGGTGGCGGACATAGTAAATAAAGAGTGGGAAAAGCCCGGCATACCTTTTGTTCCTCCCCCTATATTTAAGAAATTATTTCCTATGGTCGACCCCAGAAAGGACTTATGGCAGACAGTCCCCAAGGTCGAGGGGGCAGTTTCTACTCTAAACAAACGCACTACTATTCCTATCGAAGATAGTTGTGCTTTCAAAGATCCTATGGATAAAAAATTGGAAGGTTTGCTTAAAAAGATTTTTGTACAGCAAGGCTACCTTCTACAACCAATTTCATGCATTGTTCCTGTCACTACGGCAGCGTGGTTCTGGTTCGAGCAACTAGAAAAGTCGCTCAGTAGAGAAACTCCATATGAGGAGGTTATGGACAGAGTTCACGCACTCAAATTGGCTAACTCTTTTATTTTAGATGCCGCTTTGCAATTAGCAAATTTAGCGGCGAAAAATTCAGGGTTTGCTATTGTGGCGCGCAGAGCACTTTGGCTAAAGTCTTGGTCAGCGGATGTGTCATCCAAGACAAAATTACTTAACATTCCTTTCAAAGGTAAAACTTTATTTGGACCTGATTTGAAAGAGATTATTTCAGACATCACTGGGGGAAAGGGCCACGCCCTTCCACAGGATAGGTCTTTTAAGGCTAAAAATAAGCCTAATTTTCGTCCCTTTCGCAGAAATGGACCAGCCTCTAATTCTGCATCCTCTAAACAAGAGGGTAATGCCTCACAACCCAAACCAGCCTGGAAACCAATGCAAGGCTGGAACAAGGGTAAGCAGGCCAAGAAGCCTGCCACTGCTAACAAGACAGCATGAAGGAGTAGCCCCCGATCCGGGACCGGATCTGGTGGGGGGCAGACTCTCTCTCTTTGCTCAGGCTTGGGCAAGAGATGTTCAGGATCCTTGGGCGCTAGAAATAGTTTCTCAAGGTTATCTCCTGGAATTCAAGGAACTACCCCCAAGGGGAAGGTTCCACAAGTCTCACTTATCCTCAAACCAAATAAAGAGACAGGCATTCTTACATTGTGTAGAAGACCTGTTAAAGATGGGAGTGATACACCCAGTTCCAATAAAGGAACAAGGGATGGGATTTTATTCCAATCTGTTCGTAGTTCCCAAAAAAGAGGGAACGTTCAGACCAATTTTGGATTTGAAGATCCTAAACAAATTTCTCAGGGTACCATCGTTCAAAATGGAAACTATTCGAACGATTCTACCCACCATCCAGGAAAGTCAATTTATGACTACCGTGGATCTAAAGGATGCGTACCTACATATCCCTATCCACAAGGAACATCATCAGTTCTTAAGGTTCGCTTTTCTGGACAAACATTACCAGTTTGTGGCTCTTCCATTCGGATTAGCCACTGCTCCAAGGATTTTCACAAAGGTGCTAGGGTCCCTTCTAGCGGTTCTAAGACCAAGGGGCATTGCAGTAGTACCTTACTTGGACGACATTCTAATACAAGCGTCGTCCCTGTCAAAGGCAAAGGCTCATACGGACATCGTTCTAGTTTTTCTCACATCTCACGGATGGAAGGTGAACAAAGAAAAGAGTTCTCTGTCCCCGTCAACAAGAGTTCCCTTCTTGGGAACAATAATAGATTCCTTAGAAATGAGGATTTTTCTGACAGAGGTCAGAAAATCAAAACTTCTAAGCTCTTGTCAAGTGCTTCATTCTGTTCCTCGTCCTTCCATAGCGCAGTGCATGGAAGTAATAGGATTGATGGCTGCAACAATGGACATAGTTCCTTTTGCACGAATTCATCTAAGACCATTACAACTGTGCATGCTCAAACAGTGGAATGGGGATTATACAGACTTGTCTCCAATGATTCAAGTAGATCAAAAGACCAGAGATTCACTCCGTTGGTGGCTGACCCTGGACCATCTGTCCCAGGGAATGAGCTTCCGCAGGCCAGAGTGGGTCATTGTCACGACCGACGCCAGTCTAGTGGGCTGGGGTGCGGTCTGGGAATCCCTGAAAGCTCAGGGTCTATGGTCTCGGGAAGAGTCTCTTCTCCCGATAAACATTCTGGAACTGAGAGCGATATTCAATGCTCTCAGAGCTTGGCCTCAACTAGCAAAGGCCAAATTCATAAGGTTCCAATCAGACAACATGACGACTGTTGCTTATATCAATCATCAAGGGGGAACAAAGAGTTCCCTGGCGATGAAAGAAGTGACCAAAACAATTCAAAGGGCGGAGGATCACTCCTGCCACTTGTCTGCGATCCACATCCCAGGAGTGGAAAATTGGGAAGCGGATTTTCTGAGTCGTCAGACTTTTCATCCGGGGGAGTGGGAACTCCATCCGGAAATCTTTGCCCAAATAACTCAATTATGGGGCATTCCAGACATGGATCTGATGGCGTCTCGTCAGAACTTCAAGGTTCCTTGCTACGGGTCCAGATCCAGGGATCCCAAGGCGACTCTAGTAGATGCACTAGTAGCTCCTTGGACTTTCAACCTAGCTTACGTATTACCACCGTTTCCTCTCATTCCCAGGCTGGTAGCCAGGATCAATCAGGAGAGGGCCTCGGTGATCTTGATAGCTCCTGCGTGGCCACGCAGGACTTGGTATGCAGACCTGGTGAATATGTCATCGGCTCCACCATGGAAGCTACCTTTGAGACAGGACCTTCTTGTTCAAGGTCCATTCGAACACCCAAATCTGGTCTCCCTCCAACTGACAGCTTGGAGATTGAACGCTTGATTCTATCAAAGCGTGGGTTTTCAGATTCGGTGATAGATACTCTGGTTCAGGCCAGAAAACCTGTAACTAGAAAGATTTACCATAAAATATGGAAAAAATATATTTGTTGGTGTGAATCCAAAGGATTCCCATGGAATAAGATACAAATTCCTAAGATTCTCTCCTTTCTTCAAGAAGGTTTGGAGAAAGGATTATCTGCAAGTTCTCTAAAGGGACAGATCTCTGCTTTATCTGTCTTACTACACAAAAGACTGGCAGCTGTGCCAGATGTTCAAGCATTTGTTCAGGACCTGGTTAGGATCAAGCCTGTTTACAGACCTTTGACTCCTCCCTGGAGTCTAAATCTAGTTCTTTCAGTTCTTCAAGGGGTTCCGTTTGAACCCTTACATTCCATAGATATTAAGTTACTATCTTGGAAAGTTTTGTTTTTGGTTGCAATTTCTTCTGCTAGAAGAGTTTCAGAGTTATCTGCTCTGCAGTGTTCTCCTCCTTATCTGGTGTTCCATGCAGATAAGGTGGTTTTGCGTACTAAGCCTGGTTTTCTTCCTAAAGTTGTTTCTAACAAAAATATTAACCAGGAGATAGTTGTACCTTCTTTGTGTCCGAATCCAGTTTCAAAGAAGGAACGTTTGTTACACAATTTGGACGTTGTCCGTGCTCTAAAGTTCTATTTAGAGGCTACTAAAGATTTCAGACAAACATCTTCCTTGTTTGTTGTTTATTCTGGTAAAAGGAGAGGTCAAAAAGCGACTTCTACCTCTCTTTCCTTTTGGCTTAAAAGCATCATCCGATTGGCTTATGAGACTGCTGGACGGCAGCCTCCTGAAAGAATCACAGCTCACTCCACTAGGGCTGTGGCTTCCACATGGGCCTTCAAGAACGAGGCTTCTGTTGACCAGATATGTAAGGCAGCGACTTGGTCTTCACTGCACACTTTTGCCAAATTTTACAAATTTTATACTTTTGCTTCTTCGGAGGCTATTTTTGGGAGAAAGGTTTTGCAAGCTGTGGTTCCTTCCGTTTAGGTGACCTGATTTGCTCCCTCCCTTCATCCGTGTCCTAAAGCTTTGGTATTGGTTCCCACAAGTAAGGATGACGCCGTGGACCGGACACACCAATGTTGGAGAAAACAGAATTTATGCTTACCTGATAAATTACTTTCTCCAACGGTGTGTCCGGTCCATGGCCCGCCCTGGTTTTTTAATCAGGTCTGATGAATTATTTTCTCTAACTACAGTCACCACGGTATCATATGGTTTCTCCTATATATATTTCCTCCTGTCCGTCGGTCGAATGACTGGGGTGGGCGGAGCCTAGGAGGGATGATGTGACCAGCTTTGCTGGGACTCTTTGCCATTTCCTGTTGGGGAAGAGAATATCCCACAAGTAAGGATGACGCCGTGGACCGGACACACCGTTGGAGAAAGTAATTTATCAGGTAAGCATAAATTCTGTTTTCTCTTGTAAGGTGTTTCCAGTCCACGGATCATCCATTACTTGTGGGATACCAATACCAAAGCTAAAGTACACGGATGAAGGGAGGGACAAGGCAGGAACTTAAATGGAAGGAACCACTGCCTGTAAAACCTTTCTCCCAAATATAGCCTCCGAAGAAGCAAAAGTATCAAATTTGTAAAATTTTGAAAAAGTATGAAGCGAAGACCAAGTCGCCGCCTTGCAAATCTGTTCAACAGAAGCCTCATTTTTAAAGGCCCAAGTGGAAGCCACAGCTCTAGTGGAATGAGCTGTAATCCTTTCAGGAGGCTGTTGTCCAGCAGTCTCATAGGCTAAGCGGATTAAGCTTCTTAGCCAAAAAGAAAAAGAGGTTGCCAAAGCCTTTTGACCTCTCCTCTGTCCAGAGTAGACAACAAACAAAGCAGATGTTTGACGAAAATCTTTAGTAGCTTGTAAGTAAAACTTACTAAAGCACAGACCACGTCCAGATTGTGTAACACAAGGATGGAACCACAATCTCTTGATTGATATTATTGTTAGATACCACCTTAGGTAAGAACCCAGGTTTGGTACGCAGGACTACCTTATCCGTATGAAAAATCAGATAAGGAGAATCACATTGTAAGGCAGATAGCTCAGAGACTCTACGAGCCGAGGAAATAGCTACCAAAAAAAAAAAAAAAAAAGAACTTTCCAAGATAAAAGTTCGATATCTATGGAATGAAGAGGTTCAAACGGAACTCCTTGAAGAACCTTAAGAACCAAGTTTAAGCTCCATGGTGGAGCAACAGGTTTAAACACAGGCTTGATTCAAACTAAAGCCTGACAAAATGCCTGAACGTCTGGAACATCTGCAAGACGCTAGTGCAAAAGAATAGACAGAGCAAAAATCTGTCCCTTTAAGAAACTAGCTGACAATCCTTTTTCCAAACCTTCTTGGAGAAAAGATAAAATCCTAGGAATCCTGACCTTACTCCATGAGTAACCCTTGGATTCACACCAATAAAGATATCTACGCCATACCTTATAGTAAATTTTCCTGGTGACAGGCTTTCGTGCCTGTATTAAGGTATCAATAACTGACTCGGAGAAGCCACACTTTGATAAAATCAAGCATTCAATCTCCAGGCAGTCAGCCTCAGAGAAATTAGATTTGGATGGTTGAAAGGACCCTGAAGTAGAAGGTCCTGTCTCAGAGGCAGAGACCATGGTGGAAAGGATGACATGTCCACTAGATCTGCATACCAGGTCCTGCGTGGCCAAACAGGTGCTATCAGAATCACCAATGCTCTCTCCTGCTTGATCTTGGCAATCAGTCGAGGGAGCAGAGGAAACGGTGGAAACACATAAGCCAGGTTGAAAGACCAGGGCGCTGCTAGAGTATCTATCAGTGTTTCCTTGGGATCCCTGGACCTGGATCCGTAACACGGAAGCTTGGCATTCTGGCGAGACGCCATGAGATCCAGTTCTGGTTTGCCCCAACGGAGAATCAGTTGTGCAAATACCTCCGGATGGAGTTCCCACTCTCCCGGATGAAAAGTCTGACGACTTAGAAAATCCGCCTCCCAGTGCTCTACACCTGGGATATGGATAGCTGATAGGTGGCAAGAGTGAATCTCTGCCCAGTGAATTATTTTTGAAACTTCTAACATCTCTAGGGAACTTCTTGTTCCCCCTCGATGGTTGATGTAAGCTACAGTCGTGATGTTGACCGACTGAAATCTGATGTACCTCAGAGTTGCTAACTGAGGCCAAACCTGAAGAGCCTTGAATATCGCTCTTAGTTCCAGAATATTTATTGGAAGGAGAGACTCCTCCTGAGTCCACGATCCCTGAGCCTTCAGGGAGTTCCAGACTGCACCCCAACCTAGAAGGCTGGCATTTGTTGTTACAATAGTCCAATCTGGCCTGCGAAGGTCATACCTTTGGACAGATGGACCCGAGATAGCCACCAGGGAAGAGGATCCCTGATCTCTTGGTCCAGATTCAGTTGAGGGGCCAAATCTGTGTAATCCCCGCTCCACTGACTGAGCCTGCCTAGTTGCAGCGGTCTGAGATGTAAGCGCGCAAACGGCACTATGTCCATTGCCGCTACCATTAAGCCGATTACTTCCATACACTGAGCCACCAAAGGGCGCGGAATGGAATGAAGAACCCGACAGGAATTTAGAAGCTTTGATAACCTGGACTCAGTCAAGGTAAATTTTCATTTCTACAGAATCTATCAGAGTCCCTAGAAAGGAAACTCTTGTGAGTGGGGATAGAGAACACTTTTCCTCGTTCACTTTCCACCCATGCGACCTCAGAAATGCCAGTACTACGTCCGTATGAGACTTGGCAATTTGGAAGTTTGACGCCTGTAGCAGGATGTCGTCTAAATAAGGGGCTACTGCTATGCCCCGTGGCCTTAGGACCGCCAAAAGCGACCCTAGAACCTTTGTAAAGATTCTTGGGGCTGTAGCTAATCCAAAGGGAAGAGCTACAACTGGTAATGCCTGTCTTGAAAGGCAAACCTGAGAAACCGATGATGACCTTTGTGTATCGGAATATGAAGATAAGCATCCTTTAGATCCACTGTAGTCATATATTGACCCTCCTGGATCAGTGGTAGGATGGTACGAATAGTTTCCATCTTGAACGACGGAACTTTGAGGAATTTGTTTAAGATCTTTAGATCCAAAATCGGTCTGAAGGTTCCCTCTTTTTTGGGAACCACAAACAGATTTGAGTAAAAACCCTGTTCCTGTTCCTCCTTTGGAACTGGATGGATCACTCCCATAACTAGGAGGTCTCGTACACAGTGTAAGAATGCCTCACTCTTTATCTGGTTTGCAAATAATTGTGAAAGGTGAAATCTCCCTTTTGGGGGGGAAGCTTTGAAGTCCAGAAGATATCCCTGGGATATAATTTCCAACGCCCAGGGGTCCTGAACATCTCTTGCCCACGCCTGGGTGAAGAGTGAAAGTCTGCCCCCTACTAGATCCGTTACCGGATAGGGGGTCGTTCCTTCATGCTGTCTTAGAGGCAGCAGCAGGCTTTTTGACCTGCTTACCTTTTTTCCAGGTCTGGTTTGGTCTCCAGACCGTCTTGGATTGAGCAAAAGTTCCCTCTTGTTTATTATTAGAGGAAGTTGATGCCGCACCTGCCTTGAAGTTTCGAAAGGCACGAAAATTAGACTGTTTGGCCCTAGATTTGGACCTGTCCTGAGGAAGGGCACAACCTTTTCCTCCCGTGATATCAGCAATAATCTCCTTCAAACCAGGCCCGAATAGGGTCTGCCCCTTGAAGGGAATGTTAAGTAGCTTAGATTTTAAAGTCACGTCAGCTGACCATGATTTAAGCCATAGCGCTCTGCGCGCCTGTATAGCAAAACCAGAATTCTTAGCCGTTAGTTTATTCAAATGAACAATGGCATCAGAAATAAAATAATTGGCTAGCTTAAGTGCTCTAAGTTTGCCAAGTATGTCATCCAATGGAGTCTCTACCTGTAAAGCCTCTTCCAGAGACTCAAACCAGTACGCCGCAGCAGCAGTGACAGGGGCAATGCATGCAATGGGCTGTAGGATAAAACCTTGTTGAATAAATATTTTCTTAAGGTAACCTTCTAATTTTTTATCCATTGGCTCTAAAAAAGCACAACTGTCCTCGACAGGGATAGTAGTACGCTTTGCTAGAGTAGAAACTGCTCCCTCCACCTTAGGGACTGTCTGAGATAAGTCCCGTGTGGTGGCGTCTATTGGAAAACATTTTTCTAAAAATAGGAGGGGAAGAGAACGGCACACCTGGTCTATCCCATTCCTTATTAATAATTTCTGTAAACCTTTAAGGTATTGGAAAAACATCAGTACACACCGGCACTGCAAAGCATTTATCCAGTCTACACAATTTCTCTGTCACTGCAATGGTATCACAGTCATTCAGAGCAGCTAAAACCTCCCTAAGTAACACGCGGAGGTGTTCAAGCTTAAATTTAAATGTAGAAATATTAGAATCAGGTATCTTTCCTGAGTCATTAACATCACCCACTGACTGAAGCTCTCCTTCCTCAGCTTCTGCATATTGTGAGGCAGTATCAGACATGGTTCTTAAAGCGTCAGTATGCTCTGCATTTTGTCTCACCCCAGAGCTATCTCGCTAACCTCTAAGTTCAGGTAGTCTGGCTAATACCGCTGACAGTGTATTATCCATGACTGCCGCCATGTCTTGTAAAGTAAACGCTATGGGCGCCCTAGATGTACTTGGCGCCATTTGAGCGTGAGTCCCTTGGGCGGGAGTCAAAGGGTCTGACACGTGGGGAGAGTTAGTCGGCATAACTTTCCCCTCGTCAGATTCCTCTGGTGATAATTTTTTTAAAAACAGAATATGATCTTTATTGCATAAAATGAAATCAGTACATTTGGTACACATTCTAAGAGGGGGTTCCACCATGGCTTTTAAACATAATGAACAAGCAGTTTCTTCTATGTCAGACATGTTTATACAGACTAGCAATGAGACTAGCAAGCTTGGAAAACACTTTAAATCAAGTTAACAAGCAAATATAAAAAACGGTACTGTGCCTTTAAGAGAAACAAATTTTGTCAGAATTTGAAAAACAGTGAAAAAAAGCAGTAAATCAAACGAAATTTTTACAGTGTATGTAATAGGCTAGCAGAGCATTGCATCCACTTGCAAATGGATGATTAACCCCTTAGTTCAAAAAACGGATCAAAAAAACGAAATAGACGGGTTTTTTTTTTTTTTTTTTTGTTTTTTAACAGTCACAACCAACTGCCACAGCAAGCTGTGGTCCTACCTTCCCCAATAAATGACTTTGGAAAGCCTTTGAGCCCTTTAGAGATGTCCTATAGCATACAGGGGACTCCTGAGGGAAGCTGGATGTCACAGTTTGTAATTTTAACTGCACCAACTGTAACTTTTATACTATAACAGTGGAAAGCCTCAGTAAAACTGTTTCTAGTCAAAATTTAAGCCAGCCATGTGGAAAAAACTAGGCCCCAATAAAGTTTTATCACCAATGCATATATAAAAACGATTAAACATGCCAGCAAACGTTTATATTGCAATATCATAAGGGTATTACCCCTGGGAGTAAGCATGATACCAGTCGTTATTAAATCACTGTATTCAGGCTTAACTTACATTAATCCGGTATCAGCAGCATTTTCTAGTGTTTTCCATCTCTAGAAAAAATTATAACTGCACATACCTGATAGCAGAATAAACTGCACGCTATTCTCTCGCTGAAGTTACCTCATCTGTGTAATCCCCTCAGACATATGTGAGAATAGCAATGGATCTTAGTTACAACCTGCTAAGATCATAGAAACCTCAGGCAGATTCTTCTTCTATTTACTGCCTGAGATAAAATAGCACAACTCCGGTACTATTTAAAAATAACAAACTTTTGATTGAAGAAAATAAACTAACTATATTTAACCACTCTCTCCTACAACATCCTAGCTTGTTGAGAGTTGCAAGAGAATGACTGGCTATGACAGTTAGGGGAGGAGCTATATTACAGCTCTGCTGTGGGTGTCCTCTTGCAACTTCCTGTTGGGAATGAGAATATCCCACAAGTAATGGATGATCCGTGGACTGGATACACCTTACAAGAGAAATAAGATTTTTAAGATTAATTTCCTTTTAAAGAGACAGTAAACAGAGACTAAAATGAGTAAATATAGCTATAAATTAAAGTTGTAGCTTTAAGATTAACAGAAAAAAACTCCCCTATATGGTTCCTCCACCACCCCTGAGGTTCAAAACCTTTCTTTTTTTTTATTTAATTAGCAGTGGACTCTACCGCCGATTAGAATGCCACAGTCCTTGCCCTGAGTTTAAACAGGCAGGTGACAGCATTTGTATGGCCCAAAAAGCCTGCTGCTATTTTTCAGGGGAAAAGAAACATGTCAGCCAGTGACAAGAGGTATATATATGTGCAGCAACCATTCAGAAGCTAGCTCCCAGTAGTGTATTGCTTCTCCTCAACAAATGATACCAAAGAGAACTAAGAGAATTAAAGAATCTAATTAAAATGGAAAGTTGTTTAAAATTGTATGCTCTATATGAATCACGAAAGAAAAATTTTGGGGGTATACATATAGAACAAAGCAAATTAGGTAATAAATGTAACCTGGAAAGTTGTTAAACTTTCATGATTCAGATAGAGCATGCAAATTTAAACTTTGACTTGACTGCCCCTTTAATCTTACAGGTAAAATGTTAATTTATATTTGAATTTACTCTGTAAAGCACACATTGTGCACACTATAAACGACAATGAAAAATCCAGCAAACCTTCCAGGCGTAAGTTAAATCAGCATTTATTAGGAAAAACCGTGCAAATAATAAAAGATGTTATAAACAAAGTCCCAGCATTCTGGGAAAATAGTTAGGTTGTCCTACGCGTTTCAGCAGTATATTATATGCCTTAGTCATGGACATATTGTGCACACTATGCATGTTATTTTACTTTTACTGTCTCTTTAAAGAGACATAAAGCTTGTTACTTTCTATGTGTATGCAGAGTAATGAATCAGCACTTGGCATAAAAAATGTATATATTTGAAAACATTTGGTTTTGTTAAGCAATATGTATATTTCCCTTTTAACAGTTTCAAAGTGCACTACTGCAGGTGTACTTATAAAGACTTGCGATCATCATTAAAGGGAATCACCGATCTGAATCCGTTTTTGGTGGCCCTTGCACTACAGGCTAGCAATCTTTGATAACCTTGTGAGTGGCACTTTAGTGGGAGTGCAGGTGACATCACCACAAATGTGTGGTGACATCCAAAGGGGTGAAGTCATTGTAGCTGCAAGAGAGCTGGATAGGAGTAGTTTATTCAAATCTCTCAATCTCAGCTGCCTTAGCAGCTACAAACAATCAAAACTTCTCATTTAAAATAGTGGTGATCTTAGAAAGCACCAAGTCAAGACCCCCAAAATAAAAAAGTTTAAAAAGGAAAAATATGGGATTTTACGGGGGCGGCTATCTTTAAGGAGACATAATAAAAAAATCTAATACAGTTTATTTTTCTCTCTGCTTACAGTCATCGCCTAGCAGAAAAAAATGCTTTTATTTATATTATGGTATCTATGTATGGCTCTAATTTCAAATTTGCCCTTTATAACAGGTTAGTAAAGTGGTCACCATAGCAACAGCGGTCACATGTTTTTTTTTTTGCAAAATACGGTGCCAAGCTTGGTTTCCCGCATAGCTATTGGCTAAGAGGTGGAAACATCACCTCTCAGCCAAATAGCTTTCTGCCGTGGGCTGCCTTTAGCATCTCAGCGAAATAAAAGGGCTTTCAGAATGAAGTATTTTATACTTCATGAATAAAAGTCCCCTTTATTTCTTACAATGGTAAATCCTAGCGTTTCCCAAACGCTAGGATTTCCCATCACTTTAAGCAGGGTGCTAGGTGTGAAGAAGAGACACATAGATTACAACGTAATGCTCAAACAAAGTCTTTTTAGTGATTTCTCTCTATGCTGGTGAGTTTTTATAACTGACCCCTTAAATTTAAAAAGTGTTACAGCTTGACTCTAGTTCTTGGTATTTCTACTCTTTGGAATTTCCATGATATATTTACTGGTAAAATAATAAAACATGGTTACCATATGGCACACCAAAATTATCATAATAATGTGCAAGAGAGAGAAGGGGAGGATCTTGTTTAAAATCATAAATTAAAAATTAAAAGAAAAAAAAAAACTTTCAAGAGATATCCATGATTACGAAGCAACAGTAGGCAATTGCTATGCAATAGGGATGGGCAATTGTGCTGAAAGTTTAAATCGTTTGGTAGAAAGAATAATCCTGTGGACATTCGTTTTTGGACAATCAAATGTTGATAAGAATGAAAATCTATTAAAATTTGGTAATCAAATGTTATTTCCAGTTTTCGGATGTTACTTTTATTTTCGAATGATCATAATTAGAACGAATATCATATGTAACATTGGAAAAATATGAATTGAATATTACTTTTTAAAGAAAGCATTTGGAATACTATCACATTAAAGTGAATGTTAGAATGTTGTACAAACACTGAAAATTTAAAACAAATGAACTAATGACATAACATTTGTTTCATTTTTCGAATGTTGCAAAATGTTTGCCCAGCCCTACTATGCAAAATAACTTTGCACATTCAGGTATGACAGTGCCCAATCATAATGTCCTGTTTTAGGTCACATGCACCATGCACAAATAGAGCCATTTCTGTAGGGCAGTGTTTATCAGCTTTGGTCTTCAGGGACCTATAACATACTAGTTTTAAATTATTTCAATGTAGAGTGCAGTGGAAACTACAACAGTTTATCTACTGAACAGCTCAAGAACCCTATTCAAAAGTATAGAACTATCTAGATAATTTTTAATTTAAAAAAAAATCTACTTCTAATCTTGGATATAATTTTGTTATAGGGTAAAAGATGTGGACAACTTTAATGTAGCTAGTAGTGTCAGTTGCAAAGAGGTAATGGCAAAAAAGCTCAAAATTGCTGCCTTTTTTACACCCAAGTGCTGAGCCAATTTTGAGCTTTTTTAGCTACCTACATTTAAACCCTATTGTAAGTCAGATTTCAGTGAGTGACCCCCACAAATTATAAATGGATTTTTTTCAGCAAGCCCAGCAGGTTTACAATATACCATTAATACATTTATAATTCATGGCATATGAGATAGCTGCGACAAAATCTGTAAAAAATCTGTATAATTTTTGCATATATTTTAGTAAATAATATTAAGAATAGCCCAGTGACCACTGCTGTTACTGTAATCACCTTAATACATTTTCTCTAAGGTAGCCAAATGTGAAATAGAGGCCCATAGGGACTTTTGGGGTTATAATATAGATTAGAGAGGCCCCAATGTGCAGTCTGACTATACAGACAATCCATATAATATTTTAAGACAGGGACTTATCTAAAATATATTTTTTTTATAAGGGGTCTTTAGACATGCTATTTTTTTTTCCCATTGAGCATATAAACTATAATCCCCTGTATGTCCCTATGTTTTATTCTCGCTTTAATTTTTAAAAGATCATCTTTCTTTTACTACTCCAATACCAACACTCAAATGAGGGGTCTTGGAGGTTTGATGCTGCTATGGGAGCTGAGATTCAGGGGTTTGAAGAACCTCCCCCCCATCCAGCTCCCTAGCAAATACACTGAGATTTCTGTCTCAGCCCCTTTGTGATGTCACATTTGTATACGTGGTGAAGTCACGGGAACTCCCATTAAGTCTAGGAGTGCCACCCACTAGGCAACCAACAGATCCCCGGCCTGTAGGGCTGGGGGTCACTGAAAACAGCATTTTAACGTCAATCCCCTTGCATAACGAAAAGGCATCATCATGCGGATCAAAGGCTCATGAAATTCAACATTTTAATTTCATGGTTCATGTATGCAATTTCAAGAAACTTTCAATTTTCTTCTAATTCCAAATTGACTTTGTTCTTTTGGTATCCTTTGTTGAAAAGTATACATAGGCAGGCGCAATCAGCTAGCTCTTCCCTTAATATGCTGTATTAGGGAGGTTTAATTCTACTATTACTAATAGAATTATATCACACTGACTGTTTTATCCAGTGACCTAGATTCTAATCTTCTAAAGTTTGTTGTTTGTGAAAATATTAAAGTGAACTTAGGTATTTGGGGTTTCCTTATCAACACTGTTCTGGTGCTTGAAAAGAAACATGAGTTTGTGTGGGGCTTTTTTATACCACCACTGTAGCAAAAATTAAATAAAAACATCATCACACAAAGGGGCCTATTTATCATGATGTGTGTGGACATGATCCGATATTGCGGATCATGTCCGCTGCACATCGATAAATGCAGACAGCCTACGCTCTCGGCATTTATCATTGCACCAGCAGTTCTTGTGAACTGCTGGTGCAATATCGCCCCCTGCAGATTCATGGCCAATCGGCCGCTAGCAGGGGGTGTCAATCAACCAGATCGTATTCGATCGGGTTGATTTCTGTCCACCGCCTCAGAGCAGGCAGACAGGTTATGGAGCAGCGGTCTATTATTTGTGTTACATTTTAACAAATATTTTTATCTATTTTTCTTTTTTTACATCCAAACACTTAAAGGAATTTTTATTGTTTAAAAAGATAGATAATTCCTTTATTATTACCCGTTCTATAATTTTGCATAACCAACACGGTTATATTAATACACTTTTTACCTCTGTGATTACCTTGTATATGTGCCTCTGCAGACTGTCTCCTTATTCCAGTTCTTTTAACAGACTTGCATTTTAGCCAATCAGTGCTGAATACTAGGTAACTTCACGGGAGTGAGCACAATGTTATCTATATGGCCCACATGAACTAACACTGTCTAACTGTGAAAAAAAACTGTCCAAATGCACCTTGTAGATAGGAGCCGACCTTCAGGGGCTTAGAAATTAGCATATGAACCTACTTAGGTTTAGCTTTTAACAAAGAATACCAAGAGAACAAAGCAAATTTTACCTGCTCAAAAAATTAAGGTTAAAAAAGTAATCATAATCACTTTTACACAAATAAAAAGTAATGAAATCTATAAACCAACAAACACACATGCTCAGTATTAAAAAGGATAAATCAACATACAGGCACCTTAACGTGTGATGTAATAGCTAAACTGCGACAACCACCATTTGTAGCAAATCCTACGCATTCGGATTTTATATTGTGATATCAGAATTTAACAAAGATAATGATCTTTTATTGTCTTTGGGAGGTAACAATTTTAAGGTTCAGGGTTATTAATGGCAGAAGCATTTTGCGATTGTGATCACTAGCGAAACACACTGACAATACTCGACAACTCAACTTGTGTTCAACCACTTAGTTATCTTGTGTTAGTAATACAAAAAAAAGGCATACTATAACTAATAATACCTTCTGACTCTTGCATTAGAAGTCCCTTTAATATGATGTGAAAAAGTGTTTTCTGACGGAATGGAATACTGCGTGTTGATTCAGTTTCTTTTTTTGCAGTACCAAGTCATTTAAAACCATGAGAAAAAGTTTTTTTTTAGATTAGAATGGCTTTGCTTTTAACCCCTTATGACACTGTATGTTGGCTGTTTGCGCATTATGGGCTAGATTACAAGTGGAGTGCTAAATTATTGCGCTCCCGCAAACTGGCAAGTTTGACAGTTTGCAAAAACGCTATAATTTACCAGCCATTACAAGTGGCTGGTTATTGCTACCGCAAGCTAGCGGTAGCAATTAGAGCTCCGAAAATTAACCAGAGGTCAGACTTCTGGTTAATTTTCAAAAAGTGCCCCAAATGTCCTCAAAATAGAGGAAATTGTAGGTTTTAATTTAAAAAAAAAAAAAGTACCATTTAAAACAACTGCACTAGCCAGTTTTGGGGCTTTAAAGTTGGTGGGGGTGTTAGAAAAAAAAAACGGCACTGAAAAAAAACAAAAAACTGTGTGTTCCCATAGACCTCAATGTAAATATATATGCATATGCTTATATAAATATATATTTATGTGTTAATATGTTGTGTATATGCACATATTAAATCATATTTATGTATATATGCATATACAAATATATTTGATTGCTGCGCGACTTACCCTGTTCGCTGTTACTGAAGTTCTGATGCCGTCTCTGATGCCTATGGAAGCAAGCTCTCATGAGCTCGCGTTTGTATTACCTTGAACTTGTAATACCAGCGCACATTATAGTTCGCTGATATTACAAAGTGGAGCGATATATAGCGCTCCACTTGTTATCTTGCCCTAAGTGGGCTCATCAGGCTGTGAGGCATGCAGAAATAGTGCTGTCTGCGAGACCCCCGATATTGGAGCACTTTACATCCCTAACATACATGGTTGTTAAGAGGTTAAATATGGCTTATTGCACTGGGAAAAAAACTCATTCACAGCTCTTTTGACATTGGAATAAAACCAGAAGTGTCTGCACTTAGGGAAAAAGGAAATGATTTACAAGGACGTTAGTCAGCTTCATGAACAATTTGTACCAGGTTTTGTGAAGATTCATAGACATATTAGGAAGCACCTGCAGCTGTAGCTTTTTTTAATTGAAGAGTACATTTGAAAAGGCTTTGGGATCAGAACCTTCAGTCCTACCTCCTCAAGAGCAGGCAATGACAACATTCGTCTCACTAAAATAAAAAGGAACCACTTAATACTGAAATGCATGTTCTGTTGTGTAGATAATATATCCACTACTCAAGACACTTACGGCTAGATTACAAGTAGAGCAGTAGTTTGCGCTTGAGTTAAAACCACTAGTATTTTTTGCACTCATGAGTTAAAGTCAGAGTAACAAATAAACTTTGAGAATTTGCAAGCACAAAATTGCCTTCCCCCTAGACTTCAATGGAGCCAAATAGGTTGAAGAAAAAAAAAACACAAGTAGTGCAAAGAACATAAGGATATTTTATATTTCATAATAATAATATAGAATATTATGGTGCACTTGACTTTTCATGGTTAGCTAATGAATACTCCTCAGGTACATCTGACAGCGATAGTTCACTTGAGCTGGTAGGAAAGGGTGGTAAAGCAGTTGGTTTCATGGCAAGTGATCATAGGCCTGGCACGAGCGTAGTTGCTACTCAGCAAATTTTGTAGTGTGCAAAGATTTTTTGCTAGCTTTCAAGGGTAGTGGAGGTCCTGAAGCCTTGCGTTCTACTAGTGGGCTAGGGGGAGTACATACCCATGTTTCATGCACATTTAAAAGACAAAGTGATTAGGAATATAAGGGCAGGCAAATACATGAATGTATTTAAGTTATCAGCAGAGGCTTACAGAGCTAAGGAACAAAGTAGAGATGGAACAGGCACTAAAAATGTTAAGTACCCTTTTGATGAGTGGCAGAAGTGTGTTAGAGTTTTGGCATCATGCTACATTGAGGCTTGGCCTGATCAGGTGCTGGGGATACTTAAATATATGGGCATGATCCATTACACTCAGAGGATGTATAAGGAAAGAGTGTGCAGGACGTATGACGTATTGAGTTCCACAGTAAGCTGGCAGGTAACCCCATGTTGTTGTATGGTTCGATGGACATGCATTTGTGGGCTAGGTTAGTGGGGGAGAGATCACTGTCTCCTGTGCTGTAAAAGAATGCAAAGGGAGCGAGGCAGTCTTCTTTGCCCAGGCACCAAGGTAGGCAGTGTTGGTGTTATAACAATAGAATGTATTAGAGGGGCAATAATTGCTCCTTTCGACACATGCATGTACTGTGGTGGGTAGTACCCAGGGGTTGACTGTCCCCACAAAAAGGACGTAGAGGAGGCTCAAAAGGATTTGTTGCCTCTAACGGCACCCACCCCCATGAGGGTGTACGCCCTTACGCCTTGGTTGGTAGCATATCCCAATAATGAAGTCTGGGCTTTTCTGTTAGTTAGATTTGAGGAAGGGTTCTGGATCCCCATCATAGGCAGGGAAGAGGATTCTGTGAGTCGCTGAAACTTGGACTCTCCCAATCAAGTTCTTGCAGGCAGTGCAGGAGAAAATATCTAAATAATCTTACATAGGTAGGATGGTTATTTCTACCCCTTTTCTGGATTTTGTAGTCTAACCCTCTTGGGTTGGTCCCAAAAAAGGAGTAAGGGAAATTTTGCTTGATTCAACACTTGTCCTACCTTTAGGGCAGGTCGGTGAATGATGCAATTTAACAGATTTCTGCTCTGTTCATTATCAGTCTTTTGATAAAGCATTGGATATAAAGAGAGGAGCTGGTCCCAGGGCCTTGTTAGACAAGATTGACATTGAGTCAACATTTAACTTACTGCCTATTCATCAGAATATTTTAGGTTGATGTTTTGTAAATTTGGGGGGTCTTATTATGTAGATATGTGTTTGCCCATGAGATGTCTCTGATTATTGTGCCTTTTTCAATGCGTTTAGTTTATTCCTCCACTGGGCAATTATCCTTGAGGCTGGTGGGGGGTTCATTAACCCACTATCTGGAAGATTTTCTACTGGTAGATCCTACTGATTCAGCTGAATATGCCCATCTTATGGGAATTATGAGCTCTCTGGAGTTTCCTTGGCAGATGATAAGACTGAGGTTCCTTGTACATGTATGACTTATTTAGGCATCCAGATTGATATAGTAGACTCCTTGTGCAGGTTGCCTATTGTGAAAGTGCAGAGGTTGCTTACGGAGTGCTGGAGCTGGTGAGTCATTAGCACTGAACGAGATTTGGTCTTTGCTTGGCCTGTTGAACTTTGCCTGTCAGGTTATCCTGATGGGCAGGTTTTCTAACAGGAGGTTGGCGGGTGTGCTGAAAGGTGCTGTTCAGACAGGTAGCAGGTGTCGTATTTCCATAGACATGAAGGCTGATTTGTTCATTTGGGAGGTGTTCTTGAGTGACTTTAATGGAGTATTGATGTAGAAGATGGCCCCTAGATCTAGCCAAATTATTCATCTATTCACAGATGCAACAGGTTCTTTTGGATATGGAGCATATTTTTAGAGCATGTGGAGTGCGGAGACGTGGCAGATTAGTTGTGTAGAAAAAGGTTTTCTAGGAACGAAGCCCTTCTATAGCTCCTTCCAATTGTGCTATCAGTTGATTTTTGGAAAGCATAATTGGCTAACCAGTCTTTCATATTCTGGTCTGACAACCTAAGAGTTGTTCAAGCAATTAATATGTGGTCAGCTTTTTCCCCTCCTGTGGTCAAGATGTGATGCTGCAAGCATTGCAGGACAAAATAGCGCAACATCCAGTTTGTTGAACGGCACGTGCCTGGGGTGAACAATATGTTGGTGGATGCGCTGTCATGCTTCCAATGGAACCTTTTTGGGAGATTTGCTTCTAAGGCATCTACTTATGGGCTATGTTGTTCATGTTTCCATTGGCAGATTGCTGATGGTGGAGAGTTTTTTCCTCGTTAGTGAAGTCGTCACTTACGCCCATGACCTGGAGAACTTACCTGGCACATTGGCACGAATGGGAGAGGAGCTGTCAGCTGCAAGTCAGGTATGCTTGCTTAAATAGCTGGCCGTGTTGAGGAGTAGGAGCATGAAGAGAAGTGGTGTGATTTTGCACATATCTGCTCTTTATTTTGCAAGTTGAGAGGATCAGCCTGATCTTGCAAAATCTTTTGTGGTGAAACAGGTGTTGCGTGTCTTGGGGAGCGCTAAAGTTAGGGTTCCTGATTACAGGGAGTCGCTAACTGATGAGTGTTTTTTGTGTTTTTTTGGAGGCTCTAAGTGATGTATGTGCTTCAGAGTATGAAGTTGCTCTGTTTCATGCTGCTTTTGTTTTGGTCTTTCACAGGGCTCTTAGGTTTGGCTTATGGCCCCTACACATGTGGCTGTTGGTCAGGGTGTGCAGTTGGAGAATGAAGATCGGATATTGTTTATCCCTCGGTCCAAAATGGAACCGCTAGGGGGATGTGGTTAACTTTGATAAGTCATGGGGTGAAGGAGATGTGCCCGGTGGAGCTAGTTTCTGCTTTTGCTAGATTGCTCAAATTAGGTCAGTTGCAGTTTTTAGTTCACAAAGATGGTTCAAAGAGGCAACAACTCGCACTGCGGTGCAGGGTAGGCTGGATGAGAATATCTGTAGGCTGGGCAGATGGAGTTTTAAGCGCTTTGCACTATATTTTTGTCCATAGTTTTTTTGGTTGAGTTGAAGGGTTTATAGTTTATCATGCAGTTAAAATGACAGTTTTGTGTATTTATGAAAGAAATAAAGGATTGAAGCTCACCAATATGCCAAAAAGTAATTCACTTTATTGTAGAGACAGGCAGGGTCCAAATACCACGACGTTTCGGGGCAGTATGCCCCTTAATCATGTGATAACAACCTATACAGACACACCTGTTTAAATAGCTTACCTGGGATTAACCCTTACAATCTTTCTAATAATACAATAATAGAGGGACAGCGCCATCTAACGGCCCCCAAGGTGTATAATTACCTAAAGATAAAAATAAAACCAAAAACACAAAAAACAGCTATGAAGCCCTAATTACAGATTCAAACTATGTCAAAAAAGTTTTTAATTATTAATATAAATAGTTTTTAACCCATCAAATATAAATCACTATGTAACTATAGAAAATGGCAGAATGAATTTAACATTATATTTGAGCATAATAGAGAGATAGATCAGTAAAAAACTGACCAATCTATCTCTCTATTAAGGCCCCTTGGTTCCAAAGTGTCAAGGTGAAAAATCCAAAAGGATTCTCTTTGCTTAAGCAAAATTTCCCTATTTCCACCCCTTCTAGGGGCTTTCACCTGTTCAATCACCTGAAACCTAAGTTGGCTTATCTGATGGCCTGCTGCCAAAAAATGATAGGCCACTGGGGCTGACACCTTGCCACATCTGATGTTGCTCTTGTGCTCAGTTATTCTGTCCCGGACCCTCCTAGTGGACTCGCCAACATAGGCCTTACCACATGGACACTTGATCATGTATATAACATAACTACTGTTGCAAGTGAAAAAATCCCTGTAATTAAATCTCTGCCCACTATGTGGATGTAAAAAATAGGGACTTTTCACTATGCAACTGCAGTTGCTGCAACCAAGGCAAGGGAAACAACCAAGATTCTTTTTAGTGATGAACCTTTGGGATGTGGACTTGACAGAGCCCATGTCAGCCCGTATTAATGAATCCCTAAGGCTTTTACTACGCTTATAGGCTGGCATGGGGAACTTGTCAAACTCTTCAACATCCACATTACATCTTCTCAAGATACCCCAATGTCTCTGTATGATTTTCAACACCTGATCACTCTGTCTAGAAAACTCAGACACAAATACCATCCTTTTTCGATTTTTATCAGAGAGTTTTCTAGTTTTTAGAAGGGCATCACGATCCAACTGGGACACCATATCAATGGTGTCCGAAATCAGATCCTGTGGATAGCCACGTTCCAAAAATTTGTCACCCATCTCTGCCAATCTTATTGGAACCTTAGATGTTTCTGTGACAATCCTTTTGACCCTAAGCAATTGACTTTTGGGTAGTGACCTGATCAAGGAGGGATGATGAGCACTGTCATACATCAATAAATTATTCCTGTCAGTTTCTTTTCTGAAAATATCAGTTTTGAAACTGAAACCATCCTTGATCACGGTCACATCCAAAAAATCAATGGAACACTCACTGGAAGTCAATGTAAATTTGATATGGTTAGTTGAATGGTTTAATTCAGATACAAAAAGCTCGAGGGCCCCAACGTCGCCCAGCCAAACCCCAAAAATATCATCAATGTAGCGCCACCAGGTGGCGCCACACTGACGAAATAGGGCATTTTCAAAAACAAACTTCTCTTCAAAGAGATTCATAAAGATATTGGCATAATTAGGGGCGACGTTGGAGCCCATAGCTGTACCTTGCAACTGTAAATAATATAAGTCCTCAAAGAGAAAATAATTATTATAAAGAATTAATTCTAACAATTGCAAGATAAATTCAACCTGAGTTTCTGAATGTGACCCAGCAGTGAGCAAAGCTTGTTGCACAGCTCCTAGGCCACTCTCATGAGTGATAGATGTGTATAAACTGGAAACATCCAAACTGTAAAGAATAAACTTGTCAGTCTGGAGTTGCAAGTTGCTCAGCTTGATCAAAAAATCATTAGTGTCTTTAATGAAGGTACTTGACTGCTCCACCAGCGGTCTCAATACTCTATCCAAAAAAATGGAAATATTTGAGAAAACGGAATTGGTACCCGCTACAATAGGACGCCCTGGTGGAGCAGTCAAGGACTTGTGAATCTTAGGTAGCACATATAGCACAGGTGTGATTGGGTCAGTCACAATTAAAAATTTGGCTGTTTTAGCATCAATTAAAGCATTACTCAATGCAAATTTGACAATAGATTGAATCTCTCTAGAAATCTTAATAATTGGATTACCTGCAATTACCCCATATACCTCCTTAGTACCAAGTTGACGATAAACCTCTGTTCTATAATCAGTCTTATTCAAAACAACTGTCGCTCCGCCCTTATCAGCCTGCTTCAATATCACTTTATTGTTAGATTTCAATGATTTCAAGGCTGAATGATCAGCAGATGTAAAGTTAAACAACCTAGGTTTACCCTTAGATTTACATAACTTGGTTTTAGCCTGCAAATCATTCAAATCAGACAAAACTAACTTTTCAAAGGTCTCAATACTGTGGTCAGTGGTAGAGGGAAAAAAAGAGCTTTTGTTAAATAACCCTAAATGTTTGATGCTTAAGTTATTAACTTTATTATCCCCAGTGATGTTACACCCAACAGACCCACTGCAATTCAATCCTTTATTTCTTTCATTGATACATGGGAGGTTGGTAGTTACTCCCTGAAGCTTATACCATTGGCGTGATTGCTGGATAACACTGACTTTTTAGTTTTGTGTATTTGCCAGGAGTCATTGAGGACGACGCGGTTTGGAGATGGGGAAGGTTTAAGGTCTCAGTGCTGCATATTGGTAGCAACGAATTTGGGTTGGTTCCAGCTCAGGATACAAATGTTATGTGCTCTAATTTCAGGTGGTTGTGTGCGAGACTGCAGGGTGTGATGCATGGATCAAGCATATTTATACGGCAGCATTGGAGGCATCTGGTGAGCCTCCATGTTGTGTATAGATTTCAGAAGCTAATCTATAGGAAGTTGAAGAGAGCTATAGTGATGGCAGATGGACTTGTTGTAAAGGCATGATAATATTTTAGGGGATATGAGGCACCTCTTTTGGCCCGATGGTGTCCATCTGATTGATTTATTTTTGGATAATTTAAGAACCGTCCTCAAAGGGCATGCGATGTAAATAGTTGGCGACAAGGATTTTCCTTACTTTAGGAACTTATTGTCTTGTGTCTGTGACATATGCCAGTCCTAATAGCATAGTCTGTAGGAAGCGAAGGGCCGAGCTAATGTGGAGGGCATTATACTTCAGGTCAGAACTTGATGTGCCCCCTCTCCAGGTCTGCTGACCCAAGGCTTCAAAGGGCACTTGCTTATTGTTGAGCACTTCTCAAGCAGGAATATGTACAGTGGGCAAATGCTGGGCCCTGTCCTGCCCTATGCCTGGGTTTAACTAGGAACTCAGTAGCCGCCTACTTTTTATCGTTCCCTAAAAAAGTTTAGTTTCAGTTTCATACTGTTAACTTAAAGTTAATTGATAATTAAACTATATATACATTGCACATATATTGTTTTATTGATACATTAACTCTGTTTTTTGTGATATTGTTTTAGACTAATTTTGGTTATTTGTTTATCACTAGCTCACTTATGTCTGTCTTTGAAATAAGGAGACGAGAACCTTCACTTAGTGATTTTATTTTATAATGAAACACCAGAAACTAGGGATGACATTACATATTTAAAAGGACATAAAACAAGTCGGGATACAGACAAAATATAAAAATATTACTTTACCTGTAAACTTATACTGCAGTGCCTCACCATTAACCCTTTCTTTTAAGTTTCTGAATTGTACAGCTGTAATTCCCCACACAAAATTACTTTTATGGTTGCATCTATATCCATCATTGATATGGTAGAATACAAGACTTTAACACTTTTTATCTGCTGGAGCATGTCTAGAAGCAAATAAGCTGCTGTGAACTCAGTTGAAATACAATGCCTGTGTTTCTGATGGAAAACACTGATAATTAGGGGTGGATCAGGCTTCTCCAGACTGCATGGCTTTGTAAGCAACTTTGCTTATTTTTGAAAATTTGCCAGCAATTTTTAAACATTTTTTTTTATGCAAACTATTTTTACTTAATTAGTCCTTTTAGGATATGCACAGATCTCAACCTGTTTTATGGCACTTTAATGAGAACCCTGGAGAAATTCTAAATGGATTTGGAGGTGGTCACGTTAGAAAAATATTTGTCTGAGGATATAACACCAAGGAGTTTAAGAATTTTGAAGAGACCGGCTTTTGGTACTGATAACATTTATTATGGGCCAGATTACAAAGTGAAGAGGGATTACAACTGGTATTACGAGTTGAAAGTAAGCGCGATCACTTAAGCACAATTGCAATTTATGCTAGAATGATTACCGCAACTTTAGAGCTCTAGTTAAGTTGCACAAAACACATCAAAAATATATTACACAGTACAGTTACACTCATAACAGCATTTATAAAAATTATTTACAAAAAAATGCGGTTAGAAAAAAAAGCAGACAAATGGCTTTAACATTGAGATACATGCATGTATGTATATATGTGTGTACATATGTATTTATATGTGTATTTATGTATTTACAGACATATATATATATATATATATATATATATATATATATATATATATATATATATATATATATATATATATATATATATATATATACACAGTGGATATAAAAAGTCTACACACCCCTGTTAAAATGTCAGGTTTCTGTGATGTAAAAAATGAGACAAAGATAAATCATTTCAGAACTTTTTCCACCTTTAATGTGACCTATAAACTGTACAACTCAATTGAAAAACAAACTAAAATCTTTTAGGTAAAGGGAAATAAAAATAAAATAATATGGTTGCATAAGTGTGAACACCCTTTTATAACTGGGGATGTAGCTGTGTTCAGAATTAAGCAATTGAAATGATTTATCTTTGTATATATAAATGCACTGGAGCCCTTTGCAGTTAAGTAGTTATAAACATGTAAAATTATATTTATGCAATATTCATATTTAATAAAGGTTTTAACTATGTATTTAGTGTAAATATTTCCCATTACAATGTCTTGGACATAGCAGAATATGTTCTAAGTATTAATAAGTAGATATTTCTATATATATGCTAAAAAATGTAAAAATAATTTAAAAGAGTAGGAGGGAGGTCCTTCATAAGAAAAGGAAACAGAAATTTAGATAAAAAGTGAAAAAAATGCTAAGAATATTCCACTAAAAAACCTGTATGACGTTTTAAGCATAGATGAGGATCAAATTGATCTTTTTATAGAGAGGGGGGAAAAGGAAGAATCAAGCAAAATAGAAACCCTGAAAAAAAGAATAAAAACTGAAAGAAATAAAAAAAATATTAACCTGGAAGAAGTAAATCCTAAAGGAATATATAATTTAAGTGATAAAACTCTCAGGAAAGATCAGGTTAAGGTTTTAAATAAATGGTTAAATTTTGCCCCACAAGTCTAGTAAATAAGTTTAAAACTTATATTAGCATAAATACATTTATTAGAAACTTAAAGGAATATATAATTTAAGTGATAAAACTCTCAGGAAAGATCAGGTTAAGGTTTTAAATACATGGTTAAATGTTGCCCCACAAGTCTAGTGAATAAGTTTAAAACTTATATTAGCATAAATACATTTATTAGAAACTTAACCTTAAAAAAGTTTTTCATGAATAATCCGGTGCTTAAAAATAATACAGCAGAACAGAATAACAATAAAACTCTGAAATCAAGATTTTATCTGGCTAATTTATAAACAAGTTCAATGGAAACCTTTTTTTGTATGTCTAATGATCTTAATCAAATTAAGAAAAATAAATAAATTAATCTTACTATGAATGAAAAGAGCATTAGAACAGTTACAACAAGATAAAGACTTGGGGGTCCATTTACCCAGCGGTCAATTGGCTCGACGGTAACAGCAGTTAAGAAGCAGCGGTCTTAAGACTCTGAGGTGGCGAGCAGCAATCAGCCCGATCGAATACGATCCAGTTGATTGACACCCCCTGCTAGGGGATGATTGGCTGCGAATCTGCAGGGGGGCGGCATTTCACAAGCACAGGCCCAGACTGGACGTCGGGCATACCGGGCATTTGCCCGGTAGGCCGTGAGGTAGTTTAGCCCTGCCCACTGCAACCTCACGGCATACAATTATTATTTTTTGAGAACTGATTTTTTTTTGTCAAATATTTAATATGTTAACTTAATGTTTAAACTTTATTAAGAATCCTCATCCTCAACTTTAGTCATGCACGCCGTACGGTACTGTACTTGTTCTACAACGTCTACTAGTACTTCAGGGCCGCCATACAAGCACATTCCTCATTGGGATCGGCTGCACAGGCGCACTGCTTCTGGCCCAGGTCTGAGCGCACTGTGAGTGACGTCACACACACGCCCTGCACGTGGCTGCACTACACTCATGCCGCGAGCCGGGTCCACATGACACAGAGAGGCTGCAGCTGTTAGACAGACTAGTGCTGCGGCTGCCTGTGTGTCACGTGGGTATGTCAGTGGTTGGAGGCTGGAAAGATGCTGCCGCCAGGTCCTCCATAGGCTCCATTTCATTCTCCAGAGTCCAGACCATGGGCATTCCGTGAGGCTGGGGGGCTAGTGAGCAGCGATGATGATGACAAGGCTGCGACGCAGCAGGGCAGGTAGGTGTGAGGTCTGGTCTCAAAGAGAGAGAGGACCTTTTCTTTGGAGTTAGAGGTTGTTGGTCATAATCACATGATAAATACAATAATACAGAATTACACATTACTATCTATATACATTCATTTACTAGCCTAACACCTGTCTGTCCCTGCTCCTGTGTCAGACAGTGCTGCTGAACTGCTCATCCCCGCTGCTCACAACCAGCTCCTGTTCTGCTCCCGGTGAAGCTGCGACCTCCTCCTCTCCTGAGGTAGGTTAGGGTGAGAGAGGGACACTACTTTATGTTTTCAGTATGTGCATGGTTATTCAAACAGTACATAAAAAGGTGCATAAAAGGTTTGTTAACAATATGGAACATGTTCTTGTGATTGCATAAAATCTTCTTGCTTCCCTTTAGTTATTCAGGTGAAGTTTAATAGTGTAAAAAAAATATTATTGAAGTTACTTGGATTTTTGTGTTGCTCACAAGCTTTAAATGATGGCATGCAACACAAAAATCCAATTTTTTGGGGAACTATGTGCTTGTATTTTCTGCTTAAACATTCAAAATTTCACCATCCACCAAGTAAAATCAATAATAGTTTTTTTAACACTATTAATCTTCACCTGAATAACTAAGGGGAAGCAAGAAGATTTTATGCAATCACAAGAACATGTTCCATATTGTTGTAACAAACCTTGTATGCACCTTTTTATGCACTGTTTGAATAACCATTCAAGATGGCAATTTAAAGGGACACAAAGATGCTATAACAAAATGCTCTAATGCATTAGAATGTTTTCTTATTTAACTATTGCTTTGCTAACCTATGTGTTAATACAGGTAACAAGTTAAACTCAGCTGCGGACAGGCAATGATCACAAGCAGTGAGCCAATCAGGGACAGCATATGTCCATAGCTGCAAATCTCCAGCCATGTTCCACTAAGTATCCTCAGTGCCTTTAAGGTGAATTTAACTATGTGTTTAACTCATTTGCAAGAGTTAAATATATAGGTATTAGCTAATTTTATAGTGCAATATAAAAACGTTGTATTCAGCTTTATGCCTGTAATATAGTAGTAGTAACATGTTCTTCTCACACAAAAAAATAGAATAGCATGTTCTCACACAAAAAAATAGAATATATTTTCCTAAGTAATTCCAGTTCATAAGCAGATCAGCCATATGCAAGGATATAGCCTTTTAAGGGGCTTTTCCAATGGGTTTTTACAGATCTTCACCAAAGTAATAAGGCCAAAGCAAAAAAAAGTGAATTAATTCAATGTTAAGTGCCTTATTTAATTTACTTGAATGCAGGGGCCTTCTACCCAACTGGGTCCTGTTCTGTCGGCATTCAGCAATGTCGGGCGGATATGGTCCTGTCAGCCGATCATGTCTGCCCGACAGATGATAAATCGACTCCATAGTCATTAAACCCGCTGATAAGGGGGAGGGGTATTTCTTTTAAATAAAAAGGATAACGAGGAAGAATGTTTGAGACAATTAGAGGACAAAAGTACATATAAACTTTTAAAGAAAAATCCATTGGCAGAATTCAAGTTGGGATTAGTTGATTATATTGATAAAAGGTAAAAAAAGAGGGAGTGTAAGGTAAAAAAGAGGGAGTGTTAGACAAAAAAAGGAGTATGATTTTATTAACATCAGATATCCTAAAATTCCATATTTTATACAAAACCAAAAATACATAAAAATCTAACCAAACCCCTTGGAAGACCTATAGTATCGGGAGTGGGGGCCATCACTTGCAACCTATCTATGTATATAGAGATAGGTTCCTTCAGCCATATATTATTAAAACCAAGGCATATCTTATGGATACTTTACATGTTATTCAAGTGTTAGAACAAGTAGATTGGAAAGAAGAATGGTGGCTAGTGATGGCAGACGTTGCCTCATTATACACTGATATAAATAAAGAAATAAGGATAGTATTAGTTAAAACAATTTTAAGTCAAGATAATTTGAACTCTGCACAATAACATTTTGAAATTTGAAGGAATTGCCTTTATTTTGGATTCTAATTTCTTTTGGCTCAATAATAATTATGATTTACAAATCAGTGGTACTGCCATGGGCACCAGATTCTTCCTGAAATACTACAAATGAGAATCAGATTAAGGATTTAATCCCTTGTCAGTCTAAAAATGTGGTGTATTTGTTGGAGTGCTCCTGCCACCTACAGTATGTAGGGAGTACTACTAGAAGTTTGGCAAAAAGATGATTTTGAAAAATATACTTCCAGTTATATTACTGAATTAAAATATTGCCACTCTCCATCTAGTGTGATATATCAATTAGTTTAGAGACTATGGAGAAAAGTGTACAAAAGATCTAAAGCAACTATTAAGTGTTGCAGAACATGTGTGGTCTGGTGGAGGTTAGCGGAAACTGAGAATTTTTTATCCTGGGTTCGAATAAAAAATTTGCTTCCAATATAGTTTTTAACATTAGTATTTTTAATACACTTTTGAGTAAACATTCATTAATACATTTTGGAAGAATTGTGTATATCTATTTCTATTTTAAATTATAAATTTGGTATAAAAACTGAACATAGAGTTCATTACAGAGTATTATATGAACATATATTTATGGGATATATTGTCAAGATCATATACTGCATTTAGGTAAACTGTCATCTATAATGTTTGTGTCATTGTTCAAAAAAATATTTTCCTTGTCCCGAACTGTCAGACATATCATTGGCTCACCAAATGTGTTCAGCTAGCTGCAAGTATTGGACTTCACTTCTGCTCCTTCAAAAAAGGCTAGCAGGAACAAACAGTTCAGTCCAGCACTCAGGATACTGCACGCCACACAGGGTAAACACTCACACCCCAGAGAAGTGTCAAAGAATCCAGAAGAGGTGGCAGCATACAAAATTACTTTATTAAGCACAAATAAACAGCAAGCAACGTTTCGGGATTGCTCCCTTAGTCATGCAATCAAACATAATGATTAACACCATCTTTATATACCCATATGCCACAAGGTGGCAATATAAAGTGCAAAAGAGATTAACTATTGGGGGCGGGGCCAACGACGATTAGGAGCAATCTCATCTCAGCAGAGCTCCGTGAGAGACTTTAAGGATCTAGTTAATCCCTAATTAAAAAACAGATTTGAGAAATCGCAAATAGTTAGGAGAAAGGCTTCTAAACTAAAGAATATGCATAGGTCTGTAGTACTATTTCGAGGATCGCTTTAATAGCACAGCTGACTCTTCTGGTACTGGTCTGAGGGACGGGCCACAACTGATAGCGGGTAAATATTGTCGCAGACATAGACATTGAAGGATCCCTTTTTTTTTGGAAGGCACCAGCAAGTCGGTGAGCTTGATCCCTCTTGCCGTACGGTTTTGGAGCTGAACCGACAACATACAGAGCCTCTTTCACCAAGATCCCTAGGAGCTGTGAAATCACATTGGAGTAGAACACAGACAGGTTTCGGTGCTGGATGTATCTCCCGTGAGGCCGATAAAAGGTGAGATCAGTAAAGGGGACATTATTGTGGCAGCTATCAGTAGCGGAACCAATTGGCATGCAGATCCGCCATTTTTACGGCCTAAAGGGATTGACAATGCCTCTCAGTCTCCTACTCCACACAGGGAGTTGCAATTAGGAAGCAATTATGTAATAACGGGTTATTAACCCCTCACATTGGCAGCACATCCCTTAAGCCTATAGACAATGGCGACACAGTCAGCCCTATAAAAAGAACACTTTCCTGGCCACACAAGACCTTTTCAGGTGAGGCTTTAGCTTGAACCTGACACCTACAGTGAGTGTAACACACTATCCACATGACAAAGGAGACATAGGGCAGAAGGCTCCACATAGATTTGGGGTGGACCCTAGTTTGTGCGTCTGCATATAATTCAACCTCAACTTGGCAGGCACATACAGGGCTCCCAATATCTGAGAACACCCACGTGGCAATCATTTGGATGAGTTAAAGGCCCACCCTTTTAAAATATCACAGGCCTACGAAATTCAGTGCTCACCTCACTCCCCTCATGGAGCAAAGGCATCATAACTATCCCCAGTACAGCATCACACTACTGCTGCATATAATCAAGAGAAACTCCCTTTCTAGACCTCCTTCTAATCTACTTTGCCCCACAGGAGGTGTATTGAAACATAATATAGTGAAGGAACTCCCAAAAAGACCACCTCATAGACTCTCAGACATATATATATATAGATATATATAGATATATATATATATATATATATATATATATATATATATATCTGTTAGCAGGCCCATCTCCTCCCTTTCCTGCTGGCCCGGTTGCCTGTGGGTCATACCCCAGTACCTTTTCCCTGCATTGCTCTGAGGGAGCAACTCCCCAGGAGAAGGGGCCACGATCAACATCAATTGAGCCACTGAATACCCCAATATAATCTCACTTGGGATCTGAACCCTTAAGTATGCAGGGTTAAACACATTAGGTATGGGGTGCCAGGCATACTCTCCCCAATTCATTCATACTGCCAATTTGGAATTTGTAACTCAGACGGAGCTTTATATATTTGTCAACAAAAATATCTATATATCACACTCTCAAAAGAAAAAAACAGAAGCGGATAACCCTAAAAGAACTGTAACGGATCATTTAAACAGTAAAATTTTGCCAGACCAGGATGGGTCTGATGAATACTCTAGGGAATCCATATCCTCTTTTAAAGGTGCTCATAAGAAGGAATATCAAACTGTCGACAGATCCACGTCCTCACACTCCTCCATTATGGACTCTATTAAAGCACTATCAGAAAAAATGGACACACACTATTCCTCCCTAAAGCAAGATCTCAAAATGTCCATCACTGAACTCAAAAGAGACATTATATCTTTGAGGGAGCGTACGGAAACGCTCAAAAGGAAGCACGAAGAGCTTGCGGTGGACCATGCAAACCTGTTATCCTATACTCAATCCCTGTCAGATATGATAACGGACCTAGAATCTAAATTGGCGGACCTCGAAGAAAGGTCATGTCGCAATAATGTCAGAATCCGAAGAATACCTGAGGACATTAGTACTGCAGACCTACCTAACTTCTTATTGGGCTTGTTTACAGAACTAATGGGGTCACTACAAGATCAAGAGCCCTTCGTCCAAGAAATGCTAATTCTGATAACCCGAGAGATGTCATTATTCGACTACATTATTATACTTTCAAAAAGAAATTACTTAGAGCATCTTTCCTCCACAAAAACCTGAAAGACCCATACCAGTCAATTCAAATTTACCCTGATCCCTCTCCAGATACATTAGCAAGAAGGCACTCCTTCCAGCAGTTTACTCAATGCCTCCGAAAGAACAATGTCAAGTATAGGTGGGGTTTGAAGACCGCTCCTATACCATCTCTACTCCGGATCAAGGGATGAAATTACTTGAGCCATAGGGTTTACACCACACACTCAAACAAAACAGTAAATAGATAGACAGCTCCAGAGAACTTGATACTGCAACACCTGAGTGTCAACCACTTCCTAAAAGACCTCAACAACAGCCCAAGGGAAAAGACAGGTTTGATCCCAGAGACAACACCTAAACTTTAGATTTGAGACTATCTGGATACTCAAATAGCAATGCCCTTGCTTACTGTGGCATTCTATTGGGACTCTGGACTCTATGTATCCTTTCTTGAATTTATTGTTTTGTCAGTTAGTGTTTATGCCTTAACTTTTTGTTCTCTTAATGAATAAGATGTAGCAATGTTGTATATTTTTACAGGGGCACTAGCATTGAGGAGATTTTCGACTCTACCCCATCCACCGTCCAATGGGATCTGACTCCATGAGCTCTTACTTTTCGACCTATAGATAATGGTGCTTTCCTAGGTATAGGGTCATTTAGATACTATTATGGTTTGTATACACTTTAGTGGTAGGACTCTTTTAAATAAACATTTCACTCATGCTCGCCATAATTTGGAGCACTGTATTGTATTCACCTGTTATGTTTGTTCTTATTGTATTTTGCACCTAACCTTATACTATGTATAGTCAATATGTGGCCTATATGCACATTCCCTATATATAGTTTAAGCTGAAATACATATGCTCTCTTATTTGATGAGAGTCAATTTTTATCCTCTCCCTGTTATACACTAAAGCTAATATGGGGCAAAGTTAATTCCTGTATCAAAACTGTTTGTTTCCTATACGCAACTAATTCAACCTAGCCCACCATAGTCTGGTGCATTATATTGAGTAAAGGCTTTACAACTGTAGGCTGTCTAGGAACTGGCATCAGTTAACTATTTAGCCAATATTATAGTTCTAGACTTGAGAGGATAGAATCAATACATATGGTTTCCTAGCAGTTATCAAAGTATAGTCTCAAGCTATATACTTATTTGTAGAACTCTATCACTCGCTTACTATCAGATAGGCCTATTCTACATTTTACAGGACATGGTGATATATGTGACACTTAACTTAGTATTGTTTATTGCTTTGCTTTTTTGATAGGCTTGTTCAATAAGTTGAAGAACTTTTCTTAACTGTTATGCACCTTTATTTTTTTTCTTATGTCACAAGTTGTTCTTCACTCAATGAACCTGGTAATATTCGGTAGAAGAGTACTCCTTGCTAATCTGCGCAATATTTAGATAGACCTTCAATCTCCCAATTACCTGAAATGATAAAGTATTTTCTATATATGTCATTGGCAGCCTAAACATACACACCTTTATGATGTGAAAGGGACAATAGAAGACTTTGTACTATCAGGTTATTGCAGTTATAACTTTAAAAGTAAGAACCCCCTAGGTCCACAATTAACCATAATATTCTTAGAGGACCTATGTAATCCCTCTTTATATGTGATATCTTCACATATTTATGGGTATCTCTTTTATTTTACTTTTGGAGTCCCATAGTATGATGATGAAAGCCCACATAACAGGCTGCCATTCACTATTGAATCGAGCCCTTACTATGTATGAGAAAACATATTAACTCATACCAAGTTGACCTTTACTCTCAGTTCCCCCTCTTCTGCAGAGACCACCACCCTTAGCTACATTGATACCTCTGCCCATAACAGACATAGCAGCTTGAAGGCAATTTGATTCTAAATATATCCCCTGAATATAGCTCTGCTTAACCCTATAATCACACGATGTATACCATGATTCAGCAACCCCTCTGTCAGGCATATCAGGATCTAGATATATACCCTAGTTTATCAGCCATATCTGAGGAAGTTACTTGACCAATCAAACATATAAACAGTGCTGTAAGGCTGTTCAGTTGCCAACTATAATCCCTAGATATTGGTAAGGAATGCACTTTAAACTCGCAGTTAGCAAGGCTCAATAGTAATGTGATTCATTTCTCTCTAGTTCTTTCAGCACAGTCAGGGCCATCTTTAACACAGGGCAAAGGGTGCAGCTGCCCAGGGCCCAGTTTCTGTTGAGGGGCCCAAGAGTCCTAAAAAAAATGTTTATTTTTTTTTTGGTTCATACCAGACTGCTGATGTGACATGGGGAACACACACATTCAGTCCAAATACTGTCACAGTCAAAAGTACTCTGCTTATATTTTTTTCTTGAAAAACTGTGCCAGACTGTGCTGGTGTAATGTGACATGCCAAACTATTGCCATGTGCTGTTTTAGATGTGCACTGTGCAGCACTGAATGCAAAGCCCTAACTCAGCATCCAGTCATTCCCACTGCATCAGAAAAGGTCCTACTGGGGTTACCAATGTTACCAGGTAACTGCTCTGGTGGTGGGGATTGTTTCTGGGTAGGGCTGACTGCAGGCGCATGCAGCAGAAAGCTGGAGAGGCAGGCAAGTGAGGATTTGAGCATCTTTGCAGCTGCATACACTGCTCTCTTCAGTCTTGAGGCTGTGTGACTCATCTCACACTGTATCCATGCAGCCTTGGGCAGACAACATCCAGTCTGCTGGTCCCCTTAGCCCTGCTCTTTCTGCGGTGGCCCTAAGATCAACTAACTGAAGTTTGTTAGGGGAACAATGCTTTGTAGAAAGGTGTCAGTGGGAAGAATAAGTAAGTGCACACACGCCCCTCCCCCATGCAGCATTGTCTAGTGCAGGGTGATAGGGAACTTGTTCCTAGCAAAGAAGTGACATGTGCTGCTGTGGCTGATGTATAGTGTCATGCTGATACTTCACACATTAATGTAAGGTTTATTTTTATAGTTTTTGTTTTCTCTCTGTCTCAGATTTTACAGCTTCCCATAGTAGTTCTGCTGTTCCAGTCAGTTATATTTGTCTGCACCTCCATGCTTCCTCCTCAGTCTTTACCTTGCTTTGCTCCTGTTGGCTGCCCTAAATCTCTTTAACCAGCTAACATCACACCAGAATCACATTCAAAAGAATATTAAATGAATCCACAGTGGAGGAATTTATATATTTATTTACTTATTAGTACTGCTTAGGTCCATTTTCACATATTGCAATTTATTTCATTTTTTTAAATGATTAGCCCAGCAGTGGATGATCCACTGCTTGGCTAATAATTAAAAAAAATAAAAAAAAATAGATTTAGTTGTTTTTTGGGATGTTGGGGTGGAGAGCGAAATTGCATGGGGTAGGGGCCCAAGAAAATGTTTGCCCAGGGTCCAGTCAATATTAAAGACAGCCCTGAGCACAGTTATCTCAGGTTCAAATTTCCATAATTATAATTTCTTATGTAAATAACCACTTAAACTTATAAGATATGCTAGCTTTAATACTGGTGTAATACAGTCAGTTAACTTGAGTATCAGCATCTTTACTTAAACCACTTACTCTTCTCTCACTCACCTCACCATATAGCCCTCTCACTTTAGAAAGCTCCGCCCCTCCCCTTCCCCATCCTTCTTTGCGCGGCTCTTGTCCGCTGTACTCCATTACCCAATACCCTTTTCACTAACTCAGCTCATCCTATATGCACTTTAAAATCCCTATGGAATCATATAATTATTAATTGGCCCTAAAGTAATCTTCCGGGTAACTAATAATCTCCATAAGTGCTCTCTTTCATTTGGCCTATGAGATACCTAAGCTGTAGCTACTATAATACAATTTAAACTATAGAAAATGAGTTCCCACTCACATAGACTCAACATTAGTTTAGACTATATTTCTTTGCATCTTTATTAAAACTGACCCACATAGCATACTCCATTAGTTGGTTTTACTATAACTCAATGACAGATATTTGATTTTTCATGTAAAAAAAAGAAAAAGATTAACTATTTAAAATCCAGAAAAACACATCTTTTCAATTTGTAGAATTCTTATATACTCCTATTCTGGCAATAAAAGGACAGCTCTCAATGGCTAAACAATTCAGTAAATAGTGATTACAAACAACATTGCAAGTAAAAAAACAAAATGTATGCTTACCTGATAAATTTATTTATTTCCAGATATGGTGAGTCCACGGCTTGAGTAATTACTGTTGGGAATATCACTCCTGGTCAGCAGGAGAAGGCAAAGAGCACCACAGTTAAACTGTTAAGTATCACTCCCTTACCCAAAACCCCCAGTCATTCGACCGAAGGGAAATGGAGAAAAAGGAGTAACACAAGGTGTAGAGGTGCACAAGGTTATAGTCAAAAGAATAACTGTCTTAAAATAAAGGGAGGGACCGTGGACTCACCATATCCGGAAATAAATAAATTTATCAGGTAAGCATACATTTTGTTTTTCTTTCCGAAAATATGGTCCACGGCTTGAGTAATTACTGTTGGGAACCAATACTCAATCTAGAGGACATTGATAAATAGGGAGGGACAACACAGGCAGTCCTAAACAGAAGGCACCACTGCTTGAAGAACCTTTCTCCCAAAAGAAACCTCAGCCGATGCAAAAGTATCACATTTGTAAAATTTGGAAAAAGTATGTAGAGAAGACCAAGTTGCAGTCTTGCAAATTTGTTCCACAGAAGCTTCATTTTTGAAAGCCCAAGAAGAGGAAACCGCTCTTGTGGAATGAGCCGTAATTCTCTCAGGAGGCTGCGATCCAGCAGTTTCATAAGCCAAATGAATTATACTTCATAACCAAAAAGAAAGAGCAGTAGCAGTGGCTTTCTGAGCTTTACATTTCCCAGAGAAACAGACAAAGAGGGCAGAGGACTGGTGAAAATCCTTAGTCGCCTGTAAGTAGAATTTAAGAGCACGTACAACATCCAAATTTTGTAACAAACGTTCTTTGGAAGAAGGATTAGGACACAGAGAGGGAACAACAATTTCCTGGTTTTTATTTCTATTAGAAACAAACTTAGGAAGAAAACCTAACAGTATGAAGAACCGCCTTATCGGCATGAAAAATAAGATAACGGGAATCACACTGCAGAGCTGAGAGTTCTGAGACTCTTCGAGCAGAAGAGATAGCAACAACAAACAAAACCTTCCAAGATAACAACTTAATGTCTATGGAATGCAGAGGCTCAAACGGAGCCAGCTGTAAAACTTTAAGAACAAAGTTAAAGCTCCAAGGAGGAGCAACAGACTTAAAGACAGGCCTGATTTTGACCAAGGCCTGACAAAAAGATTGCACGTCTGGCACGTCCGCCAAACGTTTATGTAGTAAAACTGATAAAGCAGAAATCTGACCATTAAGGTTACTGACTGATAATCCCTTCTCCAGGCCTTCCTGAAGAAAAGATAAAATTCTAGGAATTCTAATTCTACTCCAAGAGTGACCCTTGGATTCACACCAATAAAGATATTTATGCCATATCTTATGGTAAATCTTTCTAATAACAGGATTGCGAGCCTGAATCATGGGGCTTGCAAGCCTGAATCATGGTCTCAATGACCTCAATCACGCTTAGACAGATTTAAGCATTCAATCCCCAAGCAGTCAGCTTCAGAGAAACGAGATTTGGATGAAAGAAGGGACCCTGAATCAGAAGGTCCTTCCTCAGAGGTAGTCTCCAAGGTGGGAGAGATGACATCTCCACTAGGTCTGCAAACCAGATCCTGCGAGGCCACGCAGGGGTTATTAGAATCACCAGCGCCCCCTCCTGTTTGATACGAGCAATGACTCATGGAAGGAGAGCAAACGGAGGAAACTGGTATGCCAACCTGAAAAACCCAAGGAACCACAAGAGCATCTATCAGAATGGCCTGCGGATCTCTTGATCTTGAACCATACTTTGGAAGCTTGGCGTTCTGACGGATGGCATCAGATCTAACTCCAGCACCCGCCATTTGAGGACTAAGCTGGAAAACACCTCCGGATGGAGTTCCCACTCCCCGGGATGAAAAGTCTGTCTGCTCAGAAAATCCGCTTCCCAGTTGTCTACTCCTGGAATGTGGATGGCAGATAGACCGCAATTGTGGGTCTCTGCCCACTGAAGAATCTGAGTAACCTCGTTCATGGCTAAGGAACTCCGAGTTCCTCCCTGATGATTGATGTAAGCCACAGAGGTTATGTTGTCTGACTGGAACCTAATAAACTGGGCTGAGGACAACTGAGGCCAAGCCAATAGAGCATTGTAAATCGCCTTCAACTCCAAGATGTTGATGGAAAGAGCAGACTCCTCCCAATTCCAAAGGCCCTGTGCTTTTAACAAGTTCCAGACTGCTCCCCAGCCCAGCAGGCTGGCGTCTGTGGTCACGATCACCCAGGATGGTCTCCGAAAGCATGTGCCCTGAGACAGATGTTCCTGAGAAATCCACCACATGAGAGAATATCTTGAAGACTGATCTAACTCTATTTTCTGAGACAGATCCACGTGGTCGCCATTACGTTGTCTGAGCATGCACAACTAGAATGGAATGGAATGGAGCAAAAGGAATGATGTCCATGGAAGCCACCATCAGACAGATTACCTCCATACATTAAGCCACTGAAGGATGACCAGTAGCCTGAGGAAATGATTTTGTTTTTTCTGACCTCCGTCAGAAAAATCTTCATCAATATGTTCCCTAAGAACACTACTCTTGTAGCAGGGAAAAGGGAACTTTTTTTACAGATTCACATTCCATCCATGGGAACGAAGAAAAGACAACAATGTCTCTGTGTGAGATTTTGCTTGTTTAAAAGATGGCGTCTGAACCAATATCATGTCATCCAGGTAGGGTGCCACAGTAATTCCACGAGAACGGATCACTGCCAAAAGAGCCCCCAGAACCTTTGAAAAAATTCTGGGAGCCATGGCTAGACCAAATGGAAGGGCCTCAAACTGGAAATGTTTGTCCAGAAAGGCAAATCTCAGTAATCTGTGATGGTCCCTGTGAATAGGAACATGAAGATATGCATCTTTTAGGTCTATGGTTGTCATAAACTCACCCTCTTGTACTAAAGGAAGAATGGAGCTTATAATCTCCATCTTGAAGGATGGAACTTTGAGAAACTTGTTTAGATACTTCAAGTATAGAATGGAACGGAAAGTTCCCTCTTTTTGGGAACCACAAATAGGTTAGAGTAGAACCCGAGACCTTGTTCCTGCACTGGAACTGGAACTATCACTCCCAGGGAGGAAAGATGTTGTATACATTTCAAGAACGCCTCTCTCTTTATCTGGTCTGCAGATAATCTTGATAGAAGGAATCTGCCTCTGGGAGGAAAAGTCTTGAATTCCAATTTGTAACCCTGGGATACTATGTCCACAGTCCAGGAATCTGGGACATCTCGTATCCAGGCTTGAGAGAACTGAGAAAGTCTGGCCCCCACCTGATCCGATTCTGGATTGGGGGCAAACCCTTCATGCTGATTTGAAATCAGCTGTGGGTTTCTTTGATTTTTTCCCCCTGTTCCAAGACTGATTGGGTTTCCAAGAAGACTTGGATTGTTCCTGCTTGGAAGAAGAAGGCGAAGGCTTTCCTCTGAAGTTACGAAAGGAAAGAAAATTACTCTGACGTCCTTTAGGCATATTCTTCTTATCTTGAGGTAGAAAAGACCCTTTTCCACCCCATAATATCAGAGATAATTTCTGCCAAACCAGGTCCAAACAAGGTTTTGCCCTTGTAAGGAATCGTCAGAAGCTTGACTTTAGAGAAAACATTTGCAGACCAGGATTTCAACGATAACACCCTGCGGGCTAGAACAACGAAACTAGAAGTGTTAGCTTCTAGTCTAACTGTCAGGGTTTTTTCCCTGTTGTTTGCCATGTGCTGCTGGCAGCCATTTTACTCACCTCTCTTCCTGACTATGGTGCATTGTGGGTATGCTGATAATTTCCTACACTTCCTTTTATGGCCAGACTGGTGTGCATCATCCATGTGAAACAGGATGCAGTCTCAGAATTGTGATGTCATCACTTATTATTTAAAGGGCCTCTGTTCAGTATGCTTTGCCTTTGCGTTGTCTCAGACCTGTTTGTGAGAGTTCCTGTGTATTACCTGGCTGCCTGACATCCTTCCTGGTTCCTGATCCCTGGCTTGTTCCTGACTCTGCTGTTTTCCTTGTTCCTGATTCCGGCTCGTCTGACTATTCGCTTTGGCTCCTGACTCGGATCGTCTGACTACCAGCTCTGGTTTTGTCTCCTGGCTTGTTATTTGACTTGTGGACTTTTTATTATTTTTTGCTATGAATAAAGGTGTGACTATTTTTGCACTTCTCGTCTCAGTCTGATTCCTGGCACCCTGACACTAACAACCTGTAAAATGGCATCTGCAATAAAGGAATTTGACAACTTAAGAGCTTTAATCCTATCTTGAATTTCATCCAAGGAAGTCGCTACTTGAAGAGAATCAGACAAGGTGTTGAACCAATAAGATGCTGCACTAGTCCCAGTGGCAATACACACCGCAGGTTGCCATTGGAGACCTTGATGAACATATATCTTTTTCAAATAAGCCTCCAGCTTCTTGTCCATCGGATCCTTAAAAGAGCAGATATCCTCAATAGTAGTAGTGGTTCTCTTAGCCAGAGTGGAAATGGCTCCTTCAACGTTGGGTACAGTATACCAAGGGTCTTTATTGGAGTCCTCGACAGGAAACATTTTCTTAAAAATAGGAGAAATGGAAAAAGACACCCCTGGTTTCTCCCATTCCTGTGAGATAATCTCCCTAGCACAGCCCGGCACAGGAAAAACCTCTGAAGTGGAAGGTTCATCAAAGAAACTATTAAGTTTACTAGATTTCTTAGGGTTGACAACGACGGGGTATCTGAGTCATCTAAAGTAGCTAAAACCTCCTTTAACAATACACAGAGGTGTTCAAGCTTAAATCTGAAGGAATAAATAAAAAGAGAGAAGCGCTCAACCTGGGAACGAACAATAGCATAATAGCTTGTTCTATGGCAAGTTACCACCCTAGAAGCAGCCTCTTTTTGCTCAATATGTGCCTTTCACAGAGAAGAACTTTCCTGTAACATATCAGTCTGATCCTGACTTCACAGTACAGTCCAGCCCCGAAATACCAGGCAATCCCTCTCTGAACAAGAGAAACAGCAAAACCCCAGACGTACGTTTCGGCCTATTGTGGGCCTCGTCAGTGAGGTGCAGCCATATCCTTCTAGGCACACTGAGCAACGGGTCCACGTCTGGATTCCCGCATCACACTTAGGGAGACTTCCCCAAGTGTCATAATTTGCATAAATAAAAAGAGAGAAGCGCTCAACCTGGGAACGAACAATAGCATAATAGCTTGTTCTATGGCAAGTTACCACCCTAGAAGCAGCCTCTTTTTGCTCAATATGTGCCTTTCACAGAGAAGAACTTTCCTGTAACATATCAGTCTGATCCTGACTTCACAGTACAGTCCAGCCCCGAAATACCAGGCAATCCCTCTCTGAACAAGAGAAACAGCAAAACCCCAGACGTACGTTTCGGCCTATTGTGGGCCTCGTCAGTGAGGTGCAGCCATATCCCTCTAGGCACACTGAGCAACGGGTCCACGTCTGGATTCCCGCATCACACTTAGGGAGACTTCCCCAAGTGTCATAATTTGCATAAATAAAAAGAGAGAAGCGCTCAACCTGGGAACGAACAATAGCATAATAGCTTGTTCTATGGCAAGTTACCACCCTAGAAGCAGCCTCTTTTTGCTCAATATGTGCCTTTCACAGAGAAGAACTTTCCTGTAACATATCAGTCTGATCCTGACTTCACAGTACAGTCCAGCCCCGAAATACCAGGCAATCCCTCTCTGAACAAGAGAAACAGCAAAACCCCAGACGTACGTTTCGGCCTATTGTGGGCCTCGTCAGTGAGGTGCAGCCATATCCCTCTAGGCACACTGAGCAACGGGTCCACGTCTGGATTCCCGCATCACACTTAGGGAGACTTCCCCAAGTGTCATAATTTGCATAAATAAAAAGAGAGAAGCGCTCAACCTGGGAACGAACAATAGCATAATAGCTTGTTCTATGGCAAGTTACCACCCTAGAAGCAGCCTCTTTTTGCTCAATATGTGCCTTTCACAGAGAAGAACTTTCCTGTAACATATCAGTCTGATCCTGACTTCACAGTACAGTCCAGCCCCGAAATACCAGGCAATCCCTCTCTGAACAAGAGAAACAGCAAAACCCCAGACGTACGTTTCGGCCTATTGTGGGCCTCGTCAGTGAGGTGCAGCCATATCCCTCTAGGCACACTGAGCAATGGGTCCACGTCTGGATTCCCGCATCACACTTAGGGAGACTTCCCCAAGTGTCATAATTTGCATAAATAAAAAGAGAGAAGCGCTCAACCTGGGAACGAACAATAGCATAATAGCTTGTTCTATGGCAAGTTACCACCCTAGAAGCAGCCTCTTTTTGCTCAATATGTGCCTTTCACAGAGAAGAACTTTCCTGTAACATATCAGTCTGATCCTGACTTCACAGTACAGTCCAGCCCCGAAATACCAGGCAATCCCTCTCTGAACAAGAGAAACAGCAAAACCCCAGACGTACGTTTCGGCCTATTGTGGGCCTCGTCAGTGAGGTGCAGCCATATCCCTCTAGGCACACTGAGCAACGGGTCCACGTCTGGATTCCCGCATCACACTTAGGGAGACTTCCCCAAGTGTCATAATTTGCATAAATAAAAAGAGAGAAGCGCTCAACCTGGGAACGAACAATAGCATAATAGCTTGTTCTATGGCAAGTTACCACCCTAGAAGCAGCCTCTTTTTGCTCAATATGTGCCTTTCACAGAGAAGAACTTTCCTGTAACATATCAGTCTGATCCTGACTTCACAGTACAGTCCAGCCCCGAAATACCAGGCAATCCCTCTCTGAACAAGAGAAACAGCAAAACCCCAGACGTACGTTTCGGCCTATTGTGGGCCTCGTCAGTGAGGTGCAGCCATATCCCTCTAGGCACACTGAGCAACGGGTCCACGTCTGGATTCCCGCATCACACTTAGGGAGACTTCCCCAAGTGTCATAATTTGCATAAATAAAAAGAGAGAAGCGCTCAACCTGGGAACGAACAATAGCATAATAGCTTGTTCTATGGCAAGTTACCACCCTAGAAGCAGCCTCTTTTTGCTCAATATGTGCCTTTCACAGAGAAGAACTTTCCTGTAACATATCAGTCTGATCCGGACTTCACAGTACAGTCCAGCCCCGAAATACCAGGCAATCCCTCTCTGAACAAGAGAAACAGCAAAACCCCAGACGTACGTTTCGGCCTATTGTGGGCCTCGTCAGTGAGGTGCAGCCATATCCCTCTAGGCACACTGAGCAACGGGTCCACGTCTGGATTCCCGCATCACACTTAGGGAGACTTCCCCAAGTGTCATAATTTGCATAAATAAAAAGAGAGAAGCGCTCAACCTGGGAACGAACAATAGCATAATAGCTTGTTCTATGGCAAGTTACCACCCTAGAAGCAGCCTCTTTTTGCTCAATATGTGCCTTTCACAGAGAAGAACTTTCCTGTAACATATCAGTCTGATCCTGACTTCACAGTACAGTCCAGCCCCGAAATACCAGGCAATCCCTCTCTGAACAAGAGAAACAGCAAAACCCCAGACGTACGTTTCGGCCTATTGTGGGCCTCGTCAGTGAGGTGCAGCCATATCCCTCTAGGCACACTGAGCAACGGGTCCACGTCTGGATTCCCGCATCACACTTAGGGAGACTTCCCCAAGTGTCATAATTTGCATAAATAAAAAGAGAGAAGCGCTCAACCTGGGAACGAACAATAGCATAATAGCTTGTTCTATGGCAAGTTACCACCCTAGAAGCAGCCTCTTTTTGCTCAATATGTGCCTTTCACAGAGAAGAACTTTCCTGTAACATATCAGTCTGATCCTGACTTCACAGTACAGTCCAGCCCCGAAATACCAGGCAATCCCTCTCTGAACAAGAGAAACAGCAAAACCCCAGACGTACGTTTCGGCCTATTGTGGGCCTCGTCAGTGAGGTGCAGCCATATCCCTCTAGGCACACTGAGCAACGGGTCCACGTCTGGATTCCCGCATCACACTTAGGGAGACTTCCCCAAGTGTCATAATTTGCATAAATAAAAAGAGAGAAGCGCTCAACCTGGGAACGAACAATAGCATAATAGCTTGTTCTATGGCAAGTTACCACCCTAGAAGCAGCCTCTTTTTGCTCAATATGTGCCTTTCACAGAGAAGAACTTTCCTGTAACATATCAGTCTGATCCTGACTTCACAGTACAGTCCAGCCCCGAAATACCAGGCAATCCCTCTCTGAACAAGAGAAACAGCAAAACCCCAGACCTACGTTTCGGCCTATTGTGGGCCTCGTCAGTGAGGTGCAGCCATATCCCTCTAGGCACACTGAGCAACGGGTCCACGTCTGGATTCCCGCATCACACTTAGGGAGACTTCCCCAAGTGTCATAATTTGCATAAATAAAAAGAGAGAAGCGCTCAACCTGGGAACGAACAATAGCATAATAGCTTGTTCTATGGCAAGTTACCACCCTAGAAGCAGCCTCTTTTTGCTCAATATGTGCCTTTCACAGAGAAGAACTTTCCTGTAACATATCAGTCTGATCCTGACTTCACAGTACAGTCCAGCCCCGAAATACCAGGCAATCCCTCTCTGAACAAGAGAAACAGCAAAACCCCAGACGTACGTTTCGGCCTATTGTGGGCCTCGTCAGTGAGGTGCAGCCATATCCCTCTAGGCACACTGAGCAACGGGTCCACGTCTGGATTCCCGCATCACACTTAGGGAGACTTCCCCAAGTGTCATAATTTGCATAAATAAAAAGAGAGAAGCGCTCAACCTGGGAACGAACAATAGCATAATAGCTTGTTCTATGGCAAGTTACCACCCTAGAAGCAGCCTCTTTTTGCTCAATATGTGCCTTTCACAGAGAAGAACTTTCCTGTAACATATCAGTCTGATCCTGACTTCACAGTACAGTCCAGCCCCGAAATACCAGGCAATCCCTCTCTGAACAAGAGAAACAGCAAAACCCCAGACGTACGTTTCGGCCTATTGTGGGCCTCGTCAGTGAGGTGCAGCCATATCCCTCTAGGCACACTGAGCAACGGGTCCACGTCTGGATTCCCGCATCACACTTAGGGAGACTTCCCCAAGTGTCATAATTTGCATAAATAAAAAGAGAGAAGCGCTCAACCTGGGAACGAACAATAGCATAATAGCTTGTTCTATGGCAAGTTACCACCCTAGAAGCAGCCTCTTTTTGCTCAATATGTGCCTTTCACAGAGAAGAACTTTCCTGTAACATATCAGTCTGATCCTGACTTCACAGTACAGTCCAGCCCCGAAATACCAGGCAATCCCTCTCTGAACAAGAGAAACAGCAAAACCCCAGACGTACGTTTCGGCCTATTGTGGGCCTCGTCAGTGAGGTGCAGCCATATCCCTCTAGGCACACTGAGCAACGGGTCCACGTCTGGATTCCCGCATCACACTTAGGGAGACTTCCCCAAGTGTCATAATTTGCATAAATAAAAAGAGAGAAGCGCTCAACCTGGGAACGAAGGCCCATAGGAGGCCGAAACGATCGTCTGGGGTTGTCATGTTCCTTGTTCAGAGGAGAATTGCCTGGTATTTCGGGGCTGGACTGACCTTACTTGGCGGGATCAGACTGATATACTTCAGGAAAGTTTTCTTCTGTGAAAAGCACACTGGTCTAAAAGAGGCTGCTTCCGGGTGGTAAATCGCCATAGAACAAGCCACTGAGCTGTTGTTCGTTCCTGGTAGAGCGCTTCTCTCTTTGTATGCAAATTATTATGACCCTGGGGAAGTCTCCCTATGGGTGATGGGGGAAACCAGACGTGGACTCCTTGCCCAGTGTGCTTAGAGGAATGTGGCTGCACCTCACTGACGAGGCCCATAGGAGGCCGAAACGATCGTCTGAGGTTGTCATGTTCCTTGTTCAGAGGAGAATTGCCTGGTATTTCGGGGCTGGACTGACCTTACTTGGCGGGATCAGACTGATATACTTCAGGAAAGTTTTCTTCTGTGAAAAGCACACTGGTCTAAAAGAGGCTGCTTCCGGGTGGTAAATCGCCATAGAACAAGCCACTGAGCTGTTGTTCGTTCCTGGTAGAGCGCTTCTCTCTTTGTATGCAAATTATTATGACCCTGGGGAAGTCTCCCTATGGGTGATGGGGGAAACCAGACGTGGACTCCTTGCCCAGTGTGCTTAGAGGAATGTGGCTGCACCTCACTGACGAGGCCCATAGGAGGCCGAAACGATCGTCTGGGGTTGTCATGTTCCTTGTTCAGAGGAGAATTGCCTGGTATTTCGGGGCTGGACTGACCTTACTTGGCGGGATCAGACTGATATACTTCAGGAAAGTTTTCTTCTGTGAAAAGCACACTGGTCTAAAAGAGGCTGCTTCCGGGTGGTAAATCGCCATAGAACAAGCCACTGAGCTGTTGTTCGTTCCTGGTAGAGCGCTTCTCTCTTTGTATGCAAATTATTATGACCCTGGGGAAGTCTCCCTATGGGTGATGGGGGAAACCAGACGTGGACTCCTTGCCCAGTGTGCTTAGAGGAATGTGGCTGCACCTCACTGACGAGGCCCATAGGAGGCCGAAACGATCGTCTGGGGTTGTCATGTTCCTTGTTCAGAGGAGAATTGCCTGGTATTTCGGGGCTGGACTGACCTTACTTGGCGGGATCAGACTGATATACTTCAGGAAAGTTTTCTTCTGTGAAAAGCACACTGGTCTAAAAGAGGCTGCTTCCGGGTGGTAAATCGCCATAGAACAAGCCACTGAGCTGTTGTTCGTTCCTGGTAGAGCGCTTCTCTCTTTGTATGCAAATTATTATGACCCTGGGGAAGTCTCCCTATGGGTGATGGGGGAAACCAGACGTGGACTCCTTGCCCAGTGTGCTTAGAGGAATGTGGCTGCACCTCACTGACGAGGCCCATAGGAGGCCGAAACGATCGTCTGGGGTTGTCATGTTCCTTGTTCAGAGGAGAATTGCCTGGTATTTCGGGGCTGGACTGACCTTACTTGGCGGGATCAGACTGATATACTTCAGGAAAGTTTTCTTCTGTGAAAAGCACACTGGTCTAAAAGAGGCTGCTTCCGGGTGGTAAATCGCCATAGAACAAGCCACTGAGCTGTTGTTCGTTCCTGGTAGAGCGCTTCTCTCTTTGTATGCAAATTATTATGACCCTGGGGAAGTCTCCCTATGGGTGATGGGGGAAACCAGACGTGGACTCCTTGCCCAGTGTGCTTAGAGGAATGTGGCTGCACCTCACTGACGAGGCCCATAGGAGGCCGAAACGATCGTCTGGGGTTGTCATGTTCCTTGTTCAGAGGAGAATTGCCTGGTATTTCGGGGCTGGACTGACCTTACTTGGCGGGATCAGACTGATATACTTCAGGAAAGTTTTCTTCTGTGAAAAGCACACTGGTCTAAAAGAGGCTGCTTCCGGGTGGTAAATCGCCATAGAACAAGCCACTGAGCTGTTGTTCGTTCCTGGTAGAGCGCTTCTCTCTTTGTATGCAAATTATTATGACCCTGGGGAAGTCTCCCTATGGGTGATGGGGGAAACCAGACGTGGACTCCTTGCCCAGTGTGCTTAGAGGAATGTGGCTGCACCTCACTGACGAGGCCCATAGGAGGCCAAAACGATCGTCTGGGGTTGTCATGTTCCTTGTTCAGAGGAGAATTGCCTGGTATTTCGGGGCTGGACTGACCTTACTTGGCGGGATCAGACTGATATACTTCAGGAAAGTTTTCTTCTGTGAAAAGCACACTGGTCTAAAAGAGGCTGCTTCCGGGTGGTAAATCGCCATAGAACAAGCCACTGAGCTGTTGTTCGTTCCTGGTAGAGCGCTTCTCTCTTTGTATGCAAATTATTATGACCCTGGGGAAGTCTCCCTATGGGTGATGGGGGAAACCAGACGTGGACTCCTTGCCCAGTGTGCTTAGAGGAATGTGGCTGCACCTCACTGACGAGGCCCATAGGAGGCCGAAACGATCGTCTGGGGTTGTCATGTTCCTTGTTCAGAGGAGAATTGCCTGGTATTTCGGGGCTGGACTGACCTTACTTGGCGGGATCAGACTGATATACTTCAGGAAAGTTTTCTTCTGTGAAAAGCACACTGGTCTAAAAGAGGCTGCTTCCGGGTGGTAAATCGCCATAGAACAAGCCACTGAGCTGTTGTTCGTTCCTGGTAGAGCGCTTCTCTCTTTGTATGCAAATTATTATGACCCTGGGGAAGTCTCCCTATGGGTGATGGGGGAAACCAGACGTGGACTCCTTGCCCAGTGTGCTTAGAGGAATGTGGCTGCACCTCACTGACGAGGCCCATAGGAGGCCGAAACGATCGTCTGGGGTTGTCATGTTCCTTGTTCAGAGGAGAATTGCCTGGTATTTCGGGGCTGGACTGACCTTACTTGGCGGGATCAGACTGATATACTTCAGGAAAGTTTTCTTCTGTGAAAAGCACACTGGTCTAAAAGAGGCTGCTTCCGGGTGGTAAATCGCCATAGAACAAGCCACTGAGCTGTTGTTCGTTCCTGGTAGAGCGCTTCTCTCTTTGTATGCAAATTATTATGACCCTGGGGAAGTCTCCCTATGGGTGATGGGGGAAACCAGACGTGGACTCCTTGCCCAGTGTGCTTAGAGGAATGTGGCTGCACCTCACTGACGAGGCCCATAGGAGGCCGAAACGATCGTCTGGGGTTGTCATGTTCCTTGTTCAGAGGAGAATTGCCTGGTATTTCGGGGCTGGACTGACCTTACTTGGCGGGATCAGACTGATATACTTCAGGAAAGTTTTCTTCTGTGAAAAGCACACTGGTCTAAAAGAGGCTGCTTCTGGGTGGTAAATCGCCATAGAACAAGCCACTGAGCTGTTGTTCGTTCCTGGTAGAGCGCTTCTCTCTTTGTATGCAAATTATTATGACCCTGGGGAAGTCTCCCTATGGGTGATGGGGGAAACCAGACGTGGACTCCTTGCCCAGTGTGCTTAGAGGAATGTGGCTGCACCTCACTGACGAGGCCCATAGGAGGCCGAAACGATCGTCTGGGGTTGTCATGTTCCTTGTTCAGAGGAGAATTGCCTGGTATTTCGGGGCTGGACTGACCTTACTTGGCGGGATCAGACTGATATACTTCAGGAAAGTTTTCTTCTGTGAAAAGCACACTGGTCTAAAAGAGGCTGCTTCCGGGTGGTAAATCGCCATAGAACAAGCCACTGAGCTGTTGTTCGTTCCTGGTAGAGCGCTTCTCTCTTTGTATGCAAATTATTATGACCCTGGGGAAGTCTCCCTATGGGTGATGGGGGAAACCAGACGTGGACTCCTTGCCCAGTGTGCTTAGAGGAATGTGGCTGCACCTCACTGACGAGGCCCATAGGAGGCCGAAACGATCATCTGGGGTTGTCATGTTCCTTGTTCAGAGGAGAATTGCCTGGTATTTCGGGGCTGGACTGACCTTACTTGGCGGGATCAGACTGATATACTTCAGGAAAGTTTTCTTCTGTGAAAAGCACACTGGTCTAAAAGAGGCTGCTTCCGGGTGGTAAATCGCCATAGAACAAGCCACTGAGCTGTTGTTCGTTCCTGGTAGAGCGCTTCTCTCTTTGTATGCAAATTATTATGACCCTGGGGAAGTCTCCCTATGGGTGATGGGGGAAACCAGACGTGGACTCCTTGCCCAGTGTGCTTAGAGGAATGTGGCTGCACCTCACTGACGAGGCCCATAGGAGGCCGAAACGATCGTCTGGGGTTGTCATGTTCCTTGTTCAGAGGAGAATTGCCTGGTATTTCGGGGCTGGACTGACCTTACTTGGCGGGATCAGACTGATATACTTCAGGAAAGTTTTCTTCTGTGAAAAGCACACTGGTCTAAAAGAGGCTGCTTCCGGGTGGTAAATCGCCATAGAACAAGCCACTGAGCTGTTGTTCGTTCCTGGTAGAGCGCTTCTCTCTTTGTATGCAAATTATTATGACCCTGGGGAAGTCTCCCTATGGGTGATGGGGGAAACCAGACGTGGACTCCTTGCCCAGTGTGCTTAGAGGAATGTGGCTGCACCTCACTGACGAGGCCCATAGGAGGCCGAAACGATCGTCTGGGGTTGTCATGTTCCTTGTTCAGAGGAGAATTGCCTGGTATTTCGGGGCTGGACTGACCTTACTTGGCGGGATCAGACTGATATACTTCAGGAAAGTTTTCTTCTGTGAAAAGCACACTGGTCTAAAAGAGGCTGCTTCCGGGTGGTAAATCGCCATAGAACAAGCCACTGAGCTGTTGTTCGTTCCTGGTAGAGCGCTTCTCTCTTTGTATGCAAATTATTATGACCCTGGGGAAGTCTCCCTATGGGTGATGGGGAAAACCAGACGTGGACTCCTTGCCCAGTGTGCTTAGAGGAATGTGGCTGCACCTCACTGACGAGGCCCATAGGAGGCCGAAACGATCGTCTGGGGTTGTCATGTTCCTTGTTCAGAGGAGAATTGCCTGGTATTTCGGGGCTGGACTGACCTTACTTGGCGGGATCAGACTGATATACTTCAGGAAAGTTTTCTTCTGTGAAAAGCACACTGGTCTAAAAGAGGCTGCTTCCGGGTGGTAAATCGCCATAGAACAAGCCACTGAGCTGTTGTTCGTTCCTGGTAGAGCGCTTCTCTCTTTGTATGCAAATTATTATGACCCTGGGGAAGTCTCCCTATGGGTGATGGGGGAAACCAGACGTGGACTCCTTGCCCAGTGTGCTTAGAGGAATGTGGCTGCACCTCACTGACGAGGCCCATAGGAGGCCGAAACGATCGTCTGGGGTTGTCATGTTCCTTGTTCAGAGGAGAATTGCCTGGTATTTCGGGGCTGGACTGACCTTACTTGGCGGGATCAGACTGATATACTTCAGGAAAGTTTTCTTCTGTGAAAAGCACACTGGTCTAAAAGAGGCTGCTTCCGGGTGGTAAATCGCCATAGAACAAGCCACTGAGCTGTTGTTCGTTCCTGGTAGAGCGCTTCTCTCTTTGTATGCAAATTATTATGACCCTGGGGAAGTCTCCCTATGGGTGATGGGGGAAACCAGACGTGGACTCCTTGCCCAGTGTGCTTAGAGGAATGTGGCTGCACCTCACTGACGAGGCCCATAGGAGGCCGAAACGATCGTCTGGGGTTGTCATGTTCCTTGTTCAGAGGAGAATTGCCTGGTATTTCGGGGCTGGACTGACCTTACTTGGCGGGATCAGACTGATATACTTCAGGAAAGTTTTCTTCTGTGAAAAGCACACTGGTCTAAAAGAGGCTGCTTCCGGGTGGTAAATCGCCATAGAACAAGCCACTGAGCTGTTGTTCGTTCCTGGTAGAGCGCTTCTCTCTTTGTATGCAAATTATTATGACCCTGGGGAAGTCTCCCTATGGGTGATGGGGGAAACCAGACGTGGACTCCTTGCCCAGTGTGCTTAGAGGAATGTGGCTGCACCTCACTGACGAGGCCCATAGGAGGCCGAAACGATCGTCTGGGGTTGTCATGTTCCTTGTTCAGAGGAGAATTGCCTGGTATTTCGGGGCTGGACTGACCTTACTTGGCGGGATCAGACTGATATACTTCAGGAAAGTTTTCTTCTGTGAAAAGCACACTGGTCTAAAAGAGGCTGCTTCCGGGTGGTAAATCGCCATAGAACAAGCCACTGAGCTGTTGTTCGTTCCTGGTAGAGCGCTTCTCTCTTTGTATGCAAATTATTATGACCCTGGGGAAGTCTCCTATGGGTGATGGGGGAAACCAGACGTGGACTCCTTGCCCAGTGTGCTTAGAGGAATGTGGCTGCACCTCACTGACGAGGCCCATAGGAGGCCGAAACGATCGTCTGGGGTTGTCATGTTCCTTGTTCAGAGGAGAATTGCCTGGTATTTCGGGGCTGGACTGACCTTACTTGGCGGGATCAGACTGATATACTTCAGGAAAGTTTTCTTCTGTGAAAAGCACACTGGTCTAAAAGAGGCTGCTTCCGGGTGGTAAATCGCCATAGAACAAGCCACTGAGCTGTTGTTCGTTCCTGGTAGAGCGCTTCTCTCTTTGTATGCAAATTATTATGACCCTGGGGAAGTCTCCCTATGGGTGATGGGGGAAACCAGACGTGGACTCCTTGCCCAGTGTGCTTAGAGGAATGTGGCTGCACCTCACTGACGAGGCCCATAGGAGGCCGAAACGATCGTCTGGGGTTGTCATGTTCCTTGTTCAGAGGAGAATTGCCTGGTATTTCGGGGCTGGACTGACCTTACTTGGCGGGATCAGACTGATATACTTCAGGAAAGTTTTCTTCTGTGAAAAGCACACTGGTCTAAAAGAGGCTGCTTCCGGGTGGTAAATCGCCATAGAACAAGCCACTGAGCTGTTGTTCGTTCCTGGTAGAGCGCTTCTCTCTTTGTATGCAAATTATTATGACCCTGGGGAAGTCTCCCTATGGGTGATGGGGGAAACCAGACGTGGACTCCTTGCCCAGTGTGCTTAGAGGAATGTGGCTGCACCTCACTGACGAGGCCCATAGGAGGCCGAAACGATCGTCTGGGGTTGTCATGTTCCTTGTTCAGAGGAGAATTGCCTGGTATTTCGGGGCTGGACTGACCTTACTTGGCGGGATCAGACTGATATACTTCAGGAAAGTTTTCTTCTGTGAAAAGCACACTGGTCTAAAAGAGGCTGCTTCCGGGTGGTAAATCGCCATAGAACAAGCCACTGAGCTGTTGTTCGTTCCTGGTAGAGCGCTTCTCTCTTTGTATGCAAATTATTATGACCCTGGGGAAGTCTCCCTATGGGTGATGGGGGAAACCAGACGTGGACTCCTTGCCCAGTGTGCTTAGAGGAATGTGGCTGCACCTCACTGACGAGGCCCATAGGAGGCCGAAACGATCGTCTGGGGTTGTCATGTTCCTTGTTCAGAGGAGAATTGCCTGGTATTTCGGGGCTGGACTGACCTTACTTGGCGGGATCAGACTGATATACTTCAGGAAAGTTTTCTTCTGTGAAAAGCACACTGGTCTAAAAGAGGCTGCTTCCGGGTGGTAAATCGCCATAGAACAAGCCACTGAGCTGTTGTTCGTTCCTGGTAGAGCGCTTCTCTCTTTGTATGCAAATTATTATGACCCTGGGGAAGTCTCCCTATGGGTGATGGGGGGAAACCAGACGTGGACTCCTTGCCCAGTGTGCTTAGAGGAATGTGGCTGCACCTCACTGACGAGGCCCATAGGAGGCCGAAACGATCGTCTGGGGTTGTCATGTTCCTTGTTCAGAGGAGAATTGCCTGGTATTTCGGGGCTGGACTGACCTTACTTGGCGGGATCAGACTGATATACTTCAGGAAAGTTTTCTTCTGTGAAAAGCACACTGGTCTAAAAGAGGCTGCTTCCGGGTGGTAAATCGCCATAGAACAAGCCACTGAGCTGTTGTTCGTTCCTGGTAGAGCGCTTCTCTCTTTGTATGCAAATTATTATGACCCTGGGGAAGTCTCCCTATGGGTGATGGGGGAAACCAGACGTGGACTCCTTGCCCAGTGTGCTTAGAGGAATGTGGCTGCACCTCACTGACGAGGCCCATAGGAGGCCGAAACGATCGTCTGGGGTTGTCATGTTCCTTGTTCAGAGGAGAATTGCCTGGTATTTCGGGGCTGGACTGACCTTACTTGGCGGGATCAGACTGATATACTTCAGGAAAGTTTTCTTCTGTGAAAAGCACACTGGTCTAAAAGAGGCTGCTTCCGGGTGGTAAATCGCCATAGAACAAGCCACTGAGCTGTTGTTCGTTCCTGGTAGAGCGCTTCTCTCTTTGTATGCAAATTATTATGACCCTGGGGAAGTCTCCCTATGGGTGATGGGGGAAACCAGACGTGGACTCCTTGCCCAGTGTGCTTAGAGGAATGTGGCTGCACCTCACTGACGAGGCCCATAGGAGGCCGAAACGATCGTCTGGGGTTGTCATGTTCCTTGTTCAGAGGAGAATTGCCTGGTATTTCGGGGCTGGACTGACCTTACTTGGCGGGATCAGACTGATATACTTCAGGAAAGTTTTCTTCTGTGAAAAGCACACTGGTCTAAAAGAGGCTGCTTCCGGGTGGTAAATCGCCATAGAACAAGCCACTGAGCTGTTGTTCGTTCCTGGTAGAGCGCTTCTCTCTTTGTATGCAAATTATTATGACCCTGGGGAAGTCTCCCTATGGGTGATGGGGGAAACCAGACGTGGACTCCTTGCCCAGTGTGCTTAGAGGAATGTGGCTGCACCTCACTGACGAGGCCCATAGGAGGCCGAAACGATCGTCTGGGGTTGTCATGTTCCTTGTTCAGAGGAGAATTGCCTGGTATTTCGGGGCTGGACTGACCTTACTTGGCGGGATCAGACTGATATACTTCAGGAAAGTTTTCTTCTGTGAAAAGCACACTGGTCTAAAAGAGGCTGCTTCCGGGTGGTAAATCGCCATAGAACAAGCCACTGAGCTGTTGTTCGTTCCTGGTAGAGCGCTTCTCTCTTTGTATGCATATTAAATCTGAAGGATACCACCTCAGTCTCAGGAGAAGGAATTATACTGTCCGAATCTGAGATTTCACCCTCAGAAAGTCCTGATGTATCTTCCTCATCAGACTTATTAGAAAAGGCAACTTGGGAAGCAGAACTGAGGATAGGCACCTTACTTTCTGAATTTCTAGATTTCCTCTTGCGTTTTCCCTGTAATCTGGGAATGGCAGCTAATGCCGCAGATTCCACTGAAGATACCTGGGCAGCAATTTATGCTTTTTAATAAACTCCTCTAGGAGTTATAGAGGAACCGCAGGGCACTGCATGTGACGCCATTGAGGCTTGGGACATCCTGAGAGACATTAGGCTCAAAAGTTTTACCTTTATTTTGCAAGGTTTTCTTGACACATAAAGAACAAAATTTCATAGGAGCTGCAATTTGTGCATCTAAACAAAATAAGCATGAATTCATGAGAGCAGACTCTTGCTCCATATCCGACATGTTGTGAAACAGTAAATAAACTTGTACGGATGATTTTTAATGATTTTAATATTCAATTAAAATAAGCCAAGGAAAAAATACACTTTAAACTTTATCCCAAATTAGGATCGATCCCCAGCTAAAATTATGTGAGAAAAGTTAAGAAAAAACATTTAAGTAACATCAAATAAACTTCTAAATGACCCCTCAGGCAACCCCACACCTCAATTATTGAGGTGCCTTACCGCAACTTATTTAGACCGGATCATCCAGATAGGGAGAAAATAACTACTTTTTCTTCAGAAACATTATGAAGTAAAGCCGGTCATGTGACCGCAACTGCCGTTATGTTGTCTGACTTTGAAATAACTGCTGCGACACAGAGAGGCACTAAAACTAGCTTCCTGGTACATTGAGTACCAGAATTAACCGGTTTTTCAAACCTGACTGTTTCAAATGTTGCATCATTTTATTTTAAAGTAATGGGACAATGAATAAGCTGCTGAAATAGAAAATTCAGCCTTACTTTCAGTTTAAACTTGAATTGTTTTATCAAGTAAATATATGTCAGAAAATAAAGCCTACAAAAAAACATTTTACATTTCTTTTTAAAAGAGTTTAAATGTTAGTCTCACGCATGCTACAGTGCCTGCTTCATGTAACCCATACAACAGGATTATCTATGTCCCAATAAAAAAGCAGTGTCTTTTAATTTGTTAAGTGCATGGTCTCTCCAACTGGAAGAAAAAGCACTTACCTGCTCTGCTGTCTGGCATGTAGACATTTACAAGATATGAGAAGACACAGTTCTTCCCAGAGACCTTTGAAAAAGAAAGAACAGAGAAGCCAACTCTGGCTTTCTAAACTAGGGCAGCAATTGTTAGGAAAATGCAGTAAGTACCTCTTTACAAGTTCCTAACTGTTTTAAAGCCACCACTACCTTGCTTGTAGATGAAATCAAAATTTTTCTTCAGACACCTAAACTTCTCCTCCTCTATGGCATGCACCAAAGGCACAGAGAATGACTGGGGATTGTGGGTAAGGGAGTGATACTTAACGGTTTCACTGTGGTGCTTTTTGTCTCCTCCTGCTGTCCAGGAGTGATATTCCCAAAAGGTAAATACTCAAGCCGTGGACTCTCCAAGAAAGACCTCCATAGGTGTTCACAAAAATACTGAAAGGTCCCAATCCCTATTAAATCCGAAAGGTTCAAGTGTACCTAACTTGTGTATCCAGAAAGTCTCACGTTTTCTCAACATATGGTTATATAAAGATGGTGTTAATCATTATGTTTGATTGCATGACTAAGGGAGCAATCCCGAAACGTTGTTTGCTGTTTATTTGTATGTTTCCTTCAATAAAGAATACCAAGAAAATTAAACAAATTTAAAAATAACTCAACATTCCTAATATTCCTTTATCAGTAGCCATTATTTTTGTAACACATGATCCTGAGCAGGAAGCATTTGTCCTCATAACATTTGATATTTATAATTAAATGTTCTATATATGTTCTAATTTTTGCTTGATCAACTTATTTGGCTTCTATCTATCTATTGGGTTCTTGAAAGCGCGACAATTCACCCGTAAGGGTCTCAAGGCGCTGAGGGTTGCAGTTCAGTCGAAGAGCCAGGTCTTGAGGTCCTTTCTGAACTTAGTTAGGGCGATAGCTTATCTGAGGTGCAGCGGGAGGTTGTTCCAAGTCTTGGCTGCCAGGTGAGAAAAGGATCTGCCTCCCGCTGTGGTTTTCCTTATGTGTGGAGATGACTGCGAGGGTTTGGTTGGAAGTTGTGTAGAAGGTAACGCGGTGGTTCAAGTATTAGGGACTGATGTTGTGGAGGGCCTTGAATGCGTAGGTGAGAAGCTTGAAGGTTATTCTTTTGTTAATGGGGAGCCAGCGTAGGTCCCGCACGTGTTTGGTGATGTGGCATTGATGAGGGATGTCAAGGATTAGTCTGGCCGAGGCATTCTGGATACACTGTAGTCTCTTTTGGAGCTTGATGGTGGAGCCGGCGTAGAGTGCGTTGCCATAGTCCAGTCGGTTGCTGACGAGGGTGTGGGTGACAGTTTTCCTAGTCTCAGTTGGGATCCATTTGAAGATCTTTCACAGCAGGTGTAGTGTGTTGAAGCATGCAGAGGAGACAGCGTTGATTTGTTGGTCCATGGAGAGGGATAAGTCCAGGATGACGCCTAGATTTTGTGCATGGTCAGTGGGGGTTGGAGGGTGTCCGAGAGCTGTGGGCCACCAGGAGTTATTCCAGGCGGATGTGGTGGGACCGAGGAGGAGGACTTTGGTCTTGTCTGCGTTCAGCTTTAGGCAGTTGTAGCTCATCCAGGTGGTGACTGCTGTCAGCCCTTCGTGGATGTTTCTCTTGGCGGTGGTGGGGTCACTGTTGAGTGAGATGATTAGCTGGGTGTTGTTGGCGTAGGAGACGATGTTGAGGTCATGTCATCTGGCGAAGGGGCCATGTAGATGTTGAATAGGGTGGGGCTCAGCAAAGAGCCTTGGGGTACACCACAGCTGATTTCTGTGGGCTTGGAGGTGAAGGGTGGGAGTCTAACTTCCTGGGTTCTGCCGGTGAGGAAGGAGGTGATCCATTCCAGAGCTTTGTCGCGTATGCCAGCGTCGTGTAGGCGGGTGCGGAGGGTGAGGTGGGAGGTCTAGGAGAATGAGTGCAGTGGTCTCTCCTCGGTCGAGTAGGGCAAGGATGTCTTCTGTGGCGGCGAGGAGGGTGGTCTCGGTGCTGTGGTTGCTCCCGAAACTGGATTGGGAGGGGTCCAGTGTGTGGTTGGCCTCGATGTGGTCAACGAGTTGCGCGTTGATGGACTTCTCGATGACTTTGTCCGCAAAGGGGAGCAGAGAGATTGGGCAGTAGTTCTTCGGATCATTGGGGTCAGATGTGGTTTTTTTCAGTAGGGGTTTTAATTCTGCGTGCTTCCAATCATCCGGGAAGGTGCCGGTTTCAATGGAGCAGTTGATGGTGCTGCAGAGCTCGGGGGGGATGGTGTAACTCGCTTTGTTGAATATGTGATGCGGGCATGGGTCTGAGGGTGCTCCGGAGTGGATCAATCTCATTATTCTGATGGTGTCCTCTGTGGTGAGGGGGCTCCAAATGGTCCGTGGGGGGTAGGCGGTGGTGTATTTGGGTGAGGTATCAGTGGGAGTTGGTGGGTAGGTGGTGGTGGGTGAGTTCTGGGGCGCGAAGCTGTCATAGATGTCGACGATCTTGTGGTGAAAGTACGTTGCAAGGTTATCGCAGAGGTCCTGGGAGGGCGGGATGTCGTTGGTGTCACTGTTGGGATTGAAGAATTCTTTGATGACTGTGAATAGCTCCTTGCTGTTGTGGACGTTGGCATTGATTCTATCTTGGATGGCTGTCTTCTTGGTGGTTTTGATGAGGTGGTGGTGGGTAGTGATGGCTTCTTTGTAGGCCGTTTATTCGCAAGGGTCTTGCTGGATTTCCAGGTCATTTCCAATCATCTGCAGTGGCGTTTGGAGACCTGGAGGGCCAGGGTGAACCAACTAGCCTTTAGTTTAGAATGTCATTTATAACAATTATCATGACAGCCACGTAGAATTTGATGCTATACAAAAGCTATTGCATTAATAAAAATGGATGTAAGATTTATTGAGGCAGGTTTTATATAATGTTTTGTGTATTATTTAAAGGGACAGTAAACACCAAAAATGTTATTGTTTAAAAAGATAGATAATTCCTTTATTTGCCATTCCCCAGTTTTGCATAACCAACATTGTTATATTAATATACTTTGACCTTTGTAATAACCTTCTATCTAAGCTTCTGCAGACTGCCTACTTATCTCAGATCTTTTAACAGACTTGCATTTCAGGCAATTAGTGCTGACTCAAATAATTTCACGGGTGTGAGCACAATGTTATCCATATTGCACACATGAACTAATGCCTTCTAGCTGTGAAAAACTGTCAAATGCATTCAGATAAGAGGCAGCCTTCAAGGGTTTAGAAATTAGCATATGAGCCTTCCTAGGTTTAGCTTTCAACTAAGAATACCAAGATAACAAAGCAAATTTGATGGTAAAAATAAATTGGAAAGCTTTTTAAAATTACATGCCCTAAAAATAGCAGCAGCCGAGAAAAAACACAAAGGGGAAACCTTGGCAAAACTCTCCATGAGTCTTCGTAGGATTTCTGACGAGCATAAAGTAAACCCCACAATCGCGCTGTCCAAACAGTTAACGGACTTCAAGACACGGATAGTCCAACTCGAGACCGAGAGGTCAGACGTGAGGCTCCTTCGGCTTAAAGAAATCTATTACCACAAAGGTAATAAAGCCGATAGACTGCTTGCTAATAGGCTACGCCAAAAAACTGCAGCAGCACGCATTCCTCTGCTGAAAGTGGAAGGACAATGTGTTACGAAACCCACAGACATTGGCAGCGCCTTTGCGGACTATTATGCTTCCCTCTATAATCTGAAACAGGGAGGCTTGATTCTTCCCCCAACACCTGAAATTATTGACACTTTTCTCTCCACCCTAAATCTTCCTTCGGTACCTCAGGACCGAATTGACTTCTTGCAGAACCCCATCTCGGTAACAGAGATTAAGATGGCTATTAAATCCCTCAAAGCTTTCAAATCGCCAGGGCCAGATGGCTTTTCGGACTTATTTTACAAAAAATTTCAAACTCAGCTGATCCCCATTTTAGGGCGTCTCTTTGCGCTGGCAAGTATGCGGGGAACCTTTCCGGCTGAATTTTTACAGGCCACTATTATCACCCTCCCGAAACAAGGGAAAGACTCGACGCTCTGCGGAAGTTATAGGTCTATTTCATTGCTGAACCTTGACGTTAAGCTATACGCCAAAATTCTGGCATCACACCTTAACTCTTTGCTACCTGGGCTGGTTGACCCCAATCAGGTGGGCTTTGTTTTGAAACGTCAAGGACCTGATAATACCAGAAGACTCCTGAATGTCTATTTTGAGGCCCATAGACTGCACCTGCCCTGTGTCACCCTGTCGTTGGATGCTGAGAAAGCCTTCGACAGGGTGAACTGGGGATATATGTTCGCTGTGTTGCAGAGATTCGGTCTTCCGGAGCCTTTTATCACGGCGATCGCGGCGCTGTATTCTAATCCGTCGGCAGTGGTTAAGGGTCTGGGATTTTGCTCCGAACCTTTCTCAATAACAAATGGCATGAGACAAGGGTGTCCATTGTCCCCACTCATATTTGCCCTTATGATGGAGCCGTTGGCTGAAGCTATCCGTTCTTGTCCCCAGATCAGAGGGGTCAGTATACACAGAGCAGAAGACAGCATTGTTTGCTGACGATTTAACAGTACTTATATCTGACCCTCTTACTTCTTTGCCTCACCTGTTTTCTCTATTGGAGAAATTTGCCTTAGTTAGCTATTACAAGCTAAATGTTCTTAAAATGGAAGCTTATGCAATAAACATCTCGGACGAGACTCTTAACACACTAAAAAACACATACAAGTTTTTGTGGTCCACATCACATGTCAAACATCTTGGTGTCTACCTATCCCATAATAAACCGGCTATGATTGACTTAAATTTTGCCCCCTTGCTATCAAATATCGAAAAATCTACTGAAACATGGAATGTTCCCTCATTGTCGTGGCTGGGTCGGATAGCAGCTTTCAAAATGAGCCTTCTCCCGAAACTTACTTATTTGTTTCGCTCTTTACCCATCCCAATTCCTAGATCTACAATCTACAAGTTCCAACAATTGTGCAATAAATTCATATGGCGTAATAAGGTCCCGAGACTCGCTACTAACATTTTGCAACAGCCCCTGTTGGCTGGTGGGGCGGCTGCTCCCAATATTTTAAAATATCATGAAGCTGCCAGGCTATCCCATGTGACTCAATGGGGTTCGACTTTGAAGAGTCGGTGGGCTGAAATTGAACAGGCATCCCTCCCGGTAGGGTATACTCTGAGAGATTTGCTGTGGATTCCCAAACATTCCAGGCCGCCAGCTCTTTTTGTTAACCCTATCATTATATCGAGTCTAAAGTTTTGGGATAAGATTCGTAATCTTCCCACTATTGCACCTCACCCCTCGCCATCTCACTCACTGAGAGGACTGCTACTGTCTCTGCCTGACACTCACCCCAATCTTTGGTTTGCTTTGGGTTTAACCAAAATAGCAGATCTCTATATAGGAGATAAATTACTTACTTTCCAAGGCTTCCTCCGGAGGTTTAGTCCACCTCCTCTCCTACACTTTGAGTTCTGGAGACTGCGTAGCTTCCTCACATCGTGGGGCTTTGATAAAGGACCTTTGAGAACCAAAACTGTCTGGGAGATAAGATGGGATTCACCGTCTCCCCCTACAAGACTCCTATCTCTCTCATACCTTGTACTCATGAATCCTCCGATTTTCTATAAATCCCCTCCAATAAGACACTGGGAATCCTCCCTAGCTGTTTCGCATGAACCACAACAATGGCGGGTTGCAGTCCAGCTCACCAAAAAAGCTATACACTGTACAACTTTGTACGAGCTGTTTCTCAAAGTTTTGCTTCAATGGCATATGACCCCTATCCGCCTATTTAAAATCTTGCCCGCTAATTCCCCCAAGTGTTGGAGGGGGTGTGAGGCTTTGGGGACCCCCCAACATATTTGGTGGTCATGTCCACAGATCCAGCCGCTCTGGCAAAAGGCAATCCAATATTGTACTTCTGGGGGCATCCACATACCCATATCATCAAGTGTATGTCTATTTCACATTCTGCCCACGCAGTTGACCCTACCTCAGAAATTATTTTGTATCTACCTATTCTTAGCCATTAAACTAGCTATAGCCCGAATGTGGCTTCAGCGTGTCTCACCTTCTTGGGAACAGGTGGTTGATATCTTAAAATTTGTTAAGAAAATGGAATCATATGTCTCCCACATTCATGGGTCAGAAGACCTCCAGATCAAAACCTGGGCATATGGCCTAAAATAAATCCTACTGCAAGCACTATGGGGAACTCATAGTTCCTGGACACTGTACTACCCCAACACTGTATGAACACTCCTACCCATTCCCACCCCTATCCTCTTTCCTAGAATGAATCTGCTTCGCTCTTATCTCCCTCCTCCTCTTTCCCCCCCCCCCCCCTTTTTTTTTTTTTTTTTTTTTTTCCTCTCTATCTTATAGCTTGGCACAGTCCTTAAGTGGTTCAACTAATATGTTTTATTTATAATATACCATAGTTAAATTATGATGTTGGTAAGAACAGCTATGATATGACCTTTTGTAAAATGTGAAAAATGCTGATCTATTTGGACAATTGGCACTGTGACTGTCTCTCCATGGAAAACCGGCCTATAGCACCCCCACCAACCCCCAGCAACAGTTGTAATATAAGCATATCAGTTACTTGCCAAACTGCTCTTGTTTATTCCTACACCTCTGCCTGTCTGAATTAGCCAATGATAGCAAATATCAACTGAGTGAGCTGAGGCTGAGTGAGCACAATATGGCGACTGGCAGTGACCATGAGTGGCGAGGAGGGCTGCTGCAGACTAGTTTTGTTACCTTTTACAAAATGCACATCATATATCCTCCATGATGCTGAATGTAATGCATTATATAGGAATGCTACAAGAGAAACAAAAGGCCAGAGCTCCCAAAGGTTGAAATTACTAAAAAAAACCACAGGCCAATTGGGAGCTCTGATGTTCCCTAAGACCAACTCCTCATGGGCGATTTATAAAAATTCAAATTTTCTCAGTGCAGACTGAGGGGTTGATTTATTAAATGTCGAGCGGACATGATTCGCTGTAGCAAATACGCTGTCCACACTTAAAGGGACAGTCTACACCAAATTTGTTATTGTTTAAAAAGATAGATAATCCCTTTATTACCCATTCCTAACAAAGTTATATTAATACATGTTTTACCTCTGTGATTACCTTGTATCTAAGCCTCTGCAGACTGCCCCCTTATCTCAGTGCTTGTGACTGACATGCAGTTTAGCCAATCAGTGCAGACTCCTAAATAACTCCACAGGAATGAGCACAATATTATCTATATGACACACATGAACTAGTACTGTCTAACTGTGAAAAACTTTCAAAATGCTCTGAGCTAAGAGGCGGTTTTCAACGGTTTAGAAATCAGTTTGAACCTACCTAGGTTTAGCTTTTGAAAAATACCACCAAGGGAACAAAGCAAATTTGATAATAAAAGTAAATTGAAAAGTTGTTTAAAATGGCATGCCCTATCTGAATCATGAAAGTTTAATTTTGACTAGACTGTCCCTTTAACATTGCACAAGCATTTCCGGTGAAATGCTTTTGTAATGCCGCCCCCGGGTCACTTGTGGCCAATCGGCCGCTAGCAGGGTCCGTCAATGATCCTGATCGGACCGGATGGTGATGATTTCAATCCGCCACCTAAAAGGGCGTGAACTGGATAAGGAGCAGCCGTCTTAAGACGATGGGCCTCCGAAGCAGCATCCGCTGCTTAATAAATGGAGCACAGAGCCTCCACCATATCCAGTCCACACAGCTGCAGGCTTCATTGTGTAAAGGGTCCAGATATAGTAATTACTTTACAAAGGTAAGATTTCAATTTCATTTTTATTTATTAAACTTTAAAGGAACAGTATATACAGTTGTTTTGCATAATAAACACATGATAAAAAGACAATGCAATAGAACTTAGTCTGAACTTCAAATGAGTAGATTTTTTTTTCTGACAAATTTCAAAGTTATGTCTACTTCCACTCCCCCCTGTATCATGTGATAGCCATCAGCCAATCACAAATGCATATAAGTATATTCTGTAAATTCCTGCACATGCTCAGTAGGAGCTGGTGACAAAAAATTTAATTATAAAAAACCTGTGCATGTTTTGCTAATGGAAGTTAATTGGAGTTGTTTAAAATTACATGCTGTATCTGAATCATGAATGTTTAATTTTGACTTGAGTGTCCCTTTAAGTGGAAATAGAGAGATTTTTTTAAATTTGTTTTTAAATAGAAGTTATAAGTATTTATTTTAGCTATGGAATGAAAAAATGTGCCACATATATTATATTGTTATGGGAAACAGTTACATTTATAATGATTCATGCAGCATTAAAGGGACACTGAACCCAACATTTTTCTTTTGTGATTCAGATAGAGCATGCAATTTTAAGCAACTTTCTAATTTACTCCTATTATCAATGTTTCTTCATTCTCTTGATATCTTTATTTGAAAAAAAAGCATCTAAGCTTTTTTCTTGATTCAGAACTCTGGACAACAGTTTTTGATTGGTGGATGAATTTATCCACCAATCAGCAAGGACAACCTAGGTTGTTCACCAAAAATGGGCCGGCATTTAAACTTACATTCTTGCATTTCAAATAAAGATACCAAGAGAATTATGAAAATTTGATAATAGGAGTAAATTAGAAAGTTGCTTAAAATGTCATGATCTATCTAAATCTCGAAAGAAAAAAATTGGGTTCAGTGTCCCTTTAAACGTTGCGTACAATTTGTAGGTCATCTAAATGGCTTTAAAAGTTGCTCAACAATAAAGGACTCAGGAACACAGTCTTTATTTTTACAGAAATATGTTCTTAGTTTTTATTAGGCCAAATCAGAACAAAAAACATTGCATTGTAATTGCTATTTTGGCTGTTTGTAACATGGCAATACTCCAATGACATGTAACAAGGGAATCTGAGATAAGAGAACATTTCCTTAGTGACAAAAAGGTACCCGTTTCCTTTAGAACTGTTTTGGTAAAAGCCAAATAGGTTATTGAAAGAATCATTTTGACAAAGTGATCTCATTAATCAGCATTAGTAGAGTTTAAAACAGAATGTGTACTTATTCATGCCAATATTCTTTACTTAGAAAAAGTATATATAAGTCATAGAAACATTAAAGGGACAGTAAACCTACCAAATAATGTTATATAATTCTGCACATAGGGCAGAATTATATACCATTAGCTTATCGCCAGCTTTCAAAAGCAAATAACTGCAGAGATATTTTACTACGAAAATGACCAGACCAGAGCGGGAGCGAGCAACATTCAGTTTAATGGTGCGATTGGGCGCGTGCCCGCAATGCGCTTAGGAAAAAACAGACCCGCTCAGTAGAGCCAGGAGCGGCGTTCTGTAAAATGTATTTTCTTAGTAAAATATCTCTGCAGTCCTTTGCTTTAGAAAGTTGGTGCTAAGCTTATGTAATATAAGTCTGCACTATGTGCAGAATTATATAACATTATTTGGTAGGTTTACTGTCCCTTTAATAAAGGCAGCAAGTTTCTTAACCCTTTCACTACAGTGCCCAGCAATATCATAGCATTGTGTGGAAGCAATGTATATGGCTCTTGTTGCAGTTAAACTTTATTCATATGTTGGGTTTTATTTTTTCAAACAGGCTATTAAGAAATAGTTTTGCTTTGATGGAGACATAACAAAAGATGGTACAGAGCTACATAATGCATAAAAAGTTGTTGTTGTCATTTTGTGATAGTGGACATGGTAAAGACCAGAATGCTAGTCAATTCCTAAATATTAAAATCAACCACTTGTACCCCCTCAGGCATGCTTCTTCATACAGACACAAACACATACATTATAGATATATATATAATTTATTTATTTTTCCTCCATTTTGGGGGGCGAACAAAAGCCTGGTTGAAACGAGAAATTGGCTCAACACTTAGGGCTCCAATGTACTAAGAGGCGGGCGGACAGCTTCTCAACTTGCGAAGCTGTCTGCCTTTGCTACATACGGGCAGTGGATCTGTTCATTCCCTGGCCCATATGTATTATTAGATTACACTCATCGCAGTGTGTAATGCGCGCAACTGAAGAGGCTGTCAATCACCGAGAGCAAGATGCTTCGTAGATGGAGCCCTAAGAAACACAGCTTCTAACCACAGTTTAATTAATTAATAATTTATTAATTATAACAAAAGTTGCTAGCAGGAACAAAGGGGGTTAAATTGCCTGTGACTCATAAGCTGCAGGAAGCCCTTGACCAGTACAGGAGCACATCAAAGAAACTTTCTTCCATTAAAAATAAAAAGACCTAAATGAGGTTAAATGGACACTGAACCCAAATGTTTTCTTTCGTGATTCAGATAGAGTATGATAGCAATCCTATACTGCTGTCGCATAGCTGTCTACCAGGAAGTTGAACAAACCAAATAAACCTATTTCAATGGATGTTTTTTTTAAAACATCTAAATCAAACAAACTGCTTGGAAAAAAAAAATATGGATCAAGAAGAAGATATAGATTCTGACCAGGGTTCACAGTTAGGAGACACAGACCAGACACCAGCAACAAAAGCTGACTTACAAGAATTAGTTTCAAAAAAGGATATCAATGCAAACTTTGAAAAGCTCTGGAGCAAAATTGATAATTGACATACTTCAGTCACTGCCAGCTTGAAAGATATTAAAAGTGATATAGCAGAAATGGGGAACAGAGTGGAAACTCTAGAAAATATTCCGGATATGCTAACGGATGATATAACCATGACCTCAACTACCTTGTCATCGCAACAACAACAAATACAGGATCTCCAGGAAAAAAGCGAAGACTTGGAAAATAGGGGGAGGAGATGCAACTTGCAATTTAAGGGAATTCTGAGTCAGCCACAGCAAAGGAATTACCCTCTTATCTCCAACAATTATTGCACTCAATTACTGGGGACTCCTTGGAAGATGAAATCCAAATAGAGAGTGCACATAGGGCGCTTAGACCGAGACCAAAAGATGTTTTCCCACTGAGAGACATAATAATCAAATTCTCGAGATTCCCAGGTAAAGAAAGAATAATGCAAGCTGCTAGACAAAAGCACACGTTTAAATTTCATGGCAATATAGTCCAATTTTACCAAGATTTGTGTGTCCGCACTCTGCAACGCAGAAACCTATTGAGGCCATTTACCACTCTGTTAAGGAAACATCAAGTACCATATCGATGGGGCTTTCCCTTTGCGCTCCACATCACAAAAGATAACAAATCCCTCAAAATTAGAACATCTGAAGAGATTCAAGTTGTAAAATTTTAGGCCTGAAGGTGCCAGAGATGCCAGCACTAGAAGATTTGTCAACAGCACCAGCAAGGCAAGAGTTACAAAGTCCATCCCATAAAGCTAGATGGACCAGAGTCAATGGGGGGGGGGGGGGTTGGGGGAATTCAAGACCTGAACAGATACTTAGGAGGATTCAACTGGGAAAATTAGTAACCCCAGAGATGTGGGGAAATCGTTGGTAATGTATGTATTTCCTTATTTCAGGTGTTAGTATGATGTACAAACTTCCAGTCCAAATAGACCCTAGAAATGGGCAGTTGGTTATATAAATGTGGACATATTGTTAATTTAGGATTTCTTTAATCTTTACTTGATGCTTGGACAATGACTTAGTAAAAGAAACAATTGCCATCAATATCAAGATAAGAAAATGGATTTGAGTATTCAAATTCATACAACTTAAGGTGCTTGTGTTTATTCTTCTTAATGCACTGTTTATGTTCTACGTTATGTTTATATATAATTCATATTATTGTTTATTGTTATTTAATATGTCACCATTTCAAACATACACAACAATTTCACGAGATACTGAGTATATCCACATGGTTACTGAGAGCATTAGTTTCTAATTTCGGGGGGACAGGGGAAAAGTTGAGAGATGGTAAGCGGGAAGCAGGTATTTCATCATCTCTAAGAATTTACAACCTTCTACATAGCATTGGATATATTATGTCTGTGAGAGAGAGTGGGGAATGCATATTTATTAAAAGGTATAGAGCAATCAAAATTATTTCACTGTTTTAATGTCTCTCCCTAATATCAACCTTATCTCACATAATGTGAGAGGGCTTAACTCAAACATAAAAAGGAGAACAGCTCTATCCCAATATAAAAGACTATACACAAATATTATCTATCTTCAGGAAACCCATTTTACTAAATTCCTTATACCCAAATACTGGTCCAAATCGTTCTCACATCATTATCACTCAACAACAAATTCTAAAAAGAGGGGGGTCTCGATTTTAATACACTCTTCATTACAATTCAATCACAAAGAGACTATATTAGATAAGGAAGGCAGATATTTAATAGTTCAGGGTCAGATTCAAGGTATAGATATATTACTATGCAACATATATGCCCTTAATGACAACCAATTATCGTTCTTTACATCTATATCTCACTTGCTCACAGGTTGGTCTAAAACACGGATAATATTGGCAAGGGATTTCAATATAGATCTGCAAGAACACTCAAACAAACAGCCCCTAATACAGAGCAATAAACTGCCAGACAAGATCTATGGCCAAAAGGGGTTTGAATTGTTAGCCCCGCACACTCTCATAGACTCTTGGAAGTCTTTATATGGGATTACTTTAGATTCTACTTATTATTCTGCAGCATATAATAGTTATTCTAAATTGGATTATATCTTTATTAGTCAGGTTCTTCAGCCCATTATTAGCACGGCCGACATTCATGTGTGTGTATGGTCAGATCATTTGATTATTCAATTGCAGTTAGGTGAATTGCATGACCCTAGTAGAGTGAAAACTCGGACGTATGACCCTTCCTGCTTAAAGAATCCCATAACCAAAACTAACTTATTGAAAGCCATAGGGGAATATCGGCAGATTAATTTAAACACTACTAACAATTCTACAATGGTATGGGCTGTGCATAAAGCGGTGGTTAGGGGACTTCTCATTAAAGAATAGGTGTGTTACAATAAAAGAACGAAAGCACACATCTCACTATTGCACTCAGAAATAGATAGACTAGAAAAAGAACACAAGATTACAAAGGCTAACTCTATTCGTTAATCTCTACAAACCAAAAGACAAAGACTAGCTACTTTTCTGAATGACAATTCAATTAAAACAGCACATAGACTGAAAACAAACTATTTTTTGACAAATACCTCGCTAACATAATAAGAGATAATTACCAAACTATGTCATTCCCATGAAGGAAGATGGACTGAAAAAGTGTGTAAACAAAATATGTGGCAAATCTTACTACACAATAGTCCTGTATATGGAGCCCTTCAAAAGGTACGTGTCACATATAAAGTAAGGGTGAGCAGGGTCGGTGCAAGGATTTTTCTCTACACAGGCGAAGGTACATTTTGACGCCCCCCAGACAATATTAATAACATAAGGACTAGTGAGGCTAGCGGGAGCCTAACAAAAACCATAACGCACTTGCACTGCAGTTAGCGCAACACTTGTAATTTAGCCGAAAGATGGATAAGCTGTCTGCGAATCTAATTACAATTTAGAGAGGCACACCATTTAAATGTAGCATAAGATAAAACACAACTAAAAAAATTAAATTTCAGTTTGAAGCATGAACAAATAGTATTTCACATAAGCAAATAATGTGATTATGAGGATAGTGTTGCAACTGATACACTGTCTGCAATCCAAAAGGCCGTCCTGCAATTTCACAATTAGATCAGCACATCACTAATGCCATTAAAAGGATGCTCCTTAGCAGCATTCTCTCTAAGGCCAGTTTTCTGTGCTGCCCAGCAATGAAACAGTTAATTGGATCAATTAACAAACATTTATATAATGCAGACTGCAAGGTGTGGTTCACTAATTAACCGTTTCATTGCTGCTCACAAAACTTGCCTTAATGGGAACACTGCTCCTGAGCATGTGCCAGCAGGCCAAGTGATAAACTGTTGAGCCTAGAGCCTAGGAGTACCTTAAAGGGACATGAAACCCGTTATTTATTTTTTTAATGGTTTAGAAAGAGCATGCAATTTTAAATCACTTTCTAATTTACTTATATTATCTAATTTGATTCATTCTCTTGATATACTGTGCTGAAAAGCATATCTAGATAGGCTCAGTAGCTTCTGATTGGTGGCTGCACATAGATGCCTCGTGTGTTTGGCGTCTGTATCACAAAAGAATATTTTTGGGTTTCATATCCCAATAGAGTGTCTAATGTTTAAAAAAATGGAGCACCTATTGACTTTGAAGTTAAGAATTTTTACAGTGAAAGATCAAGTATAATAAATGGTGCCTATTACTGCATACTTGACATACAATATGAAATGGAAGTAAGCTTTGGGTAATTCATTTGAGACCAGTCTTGCACAGTGTCAATGAAAAAAATATACACACATAGGATGGTAATAAAGCAATAAAGCAGTTCACATTTATGACATAAACTAAAATAAACAGCAATTAAAGAACATCAATCTGGTATCCACTCAGTTTTAATACAAGGCCAAATTCCACATTTGCAGTGGACTTATTATAATAGCCCCCACTCAATTGCTCAAGTGGAGCTCTTCTTTGAGTAAATCGTGTTTGAGATTTCATGGAACTAAGTGCCACAATGCAGAGTGCTACAGTGCGCTGTTACTGTACAGGGCCAGATATCTCATAATTGCCAATTGCCAAGAAGGTGGAGCATGGCGAGTCAACTAGTGAACTCCTTTGTTCCTTTCTAGGGAAGGCCAGGTTATATAAAATAACAGAAGATGATAAAGATAGTCTAAATAGAGAAATTACGTACTCAGAAATTGCTAAAGTTATTAAAGAGCTCAAACCCGGAAAAGCCCCAGGCCCAAATGGCTTTACAGGCGAATATTATAAGCTGTTCACTTTCACACTAATTCCCCATCTAGTGAAATTCTCAAATCATGTAATGGAAGGACATGACCTCCCTAAAGAATTGCTACAAGCCAAAATTATAGTATAACCTAAGCCAGGGAAAAATCCTAAATTATGATTCAGTTACAGGCCTATATCCTTAATTATTCAGGACATTAAAATTGTGACAAAAGTATTGGCCAACAACTTAAGCTAATTTTACCAACGGTAATACACTCAGACCAGGTAGGGTTATTCAAAGAGAGAGAAGCCCCAAACAACATACGACAAATGACAGCGGTGATGGACTATCTGACTGAAAAAAAGTGCCTTCTCTGCTACTATTATTGGACGCAGAGAAGGCATTTGACAGAGTGGACTGGACTTTATATGAGAACCATCTTAGAGGAGATGGGCTTTGGGGGATCCTTTATTACCGCTATCAAAATGTTAAATTCTAAACCGACAGTCTTTGTACTCAATTGGACATCAATCGAGTACATTTCAGATTCGGAACGGCACCAGGCAGGGATGTCCACTGTCTCCCCTCCTATTTCCTCCTATTTGCCTTATGTATAGAACCACTAGCAATCACGATTAGAAACTCTCCAACATTACAGGGTTAGAGACAGGTCCCATTAACCATAAAATTACTTTATTCGCAGATGATGTTTTACTGACTTTGACGAGACCGTTGATCTCGCTCCCCAATCTCTATTCAACTTTACAAGTTTTTTCAGCTATATCGGGATACAAAATTAATAGAGACAAATGTGAGGCTCTACCAATTGCATTACCCAAAATTACGGCAAAAATTATTGAGACCAATTTTGACTTTAAGTGGGCCAAACAATCAATCCAATATTTGGGGATACATTTAACCACACATTCTACACTTTGATACAAAGCGAATTATACTCCACTATACCAAAGGATAAGAGCGGATGTTAACAAATGGCAGAAAGCAAATTTTTCTTGATATGGTAGACTATCCTCAATAAAAATGAACATACTTCCAAGGCTAAGGTACCTATTTAGAGCCCTACCTATTAAAATTAACAAACTAGATATTGAGTCTCTCCAATCAGTTTTACATGGGTTTCTTAGAAGCAAAAAACAGGGCAGAATACCTTTTCAAGTCCTAACATGACATAGGGTGTAGGTGTCCCGAATCTTTGGGATTATTACTATGCTGCGAAACTAGCACAACTTTCCTTACTGGGAAAAAGGGGGAAATGTGATTTTGCCTAGACTGGAATCTCACTTGGGAGGCTATGAGTCTCCGGAGGAAATCATATGGGGTGAGGCGAGTGAGGGGAGAGGATTTAAGCTAGGGATCACAGAAGTGTCAAGACATACTTGGGTAACACTGACCAAAAAATTCAATTTGCTGTCATCTAATTCCCTTCTGATACCACTGAAATCTATTATACCAAAAGACTGTAGGCCTCTCGTGGATAAGTGGGCTAACAAGGGACTCTACAGAGTAGCAGACTTTGTCTCTAACAGGACTCCTCTCACATATGCCCAGCTTCAAGTTAAATTAGATAGTTTGCCCCTGCGATGGTTCTTATACTTGCAGATCACCACAGGTATAAGGAGTCATCTTTCGGTGGCACCACAGTTACCCACTACAACACTAGAACGTATATGCACATCTCTAGATAGACCAAAATATTCTATATATCACTCCTATACCTAAGTATTCAAACTGCTAAGAATAACACTAAATCTTCAGTCATTTATAAATGGGAAAATGATTTAGCAAGAGAGGAAGACACTAACGTTTGGGAACAAACCCTTTTCCAATCTGGTAGAGGATTGCTTAGTGCAGATTTAAAAGAAAATATTATAAAGACCTCTTTCCAGTGGTATCTTACACCACTTAGAACATCTCATCTAACTAATGATGGTTCTAGATATTGCTATAGGGGATGTATGGCAATTGGTACTTACATGCATATGTGGTGGGATTGTCCAGGAGTCAGAGCTATATGGTCTATACTTTCTATGCTAATAAGTAAGCTGTTAAGCAACGGTATAGTTCTTACTAAGTAGCAAGCTTTAATACATGAACGAAATCCTGGATTAAATTCTTCCATTAACACGTTTGTCAGAATATTATGTACCATTACTAGAACCAGTATTGCTAAGTATTGGAAAACAGGGGTGCTGGAGTGGCCAGAAAAATAACTAAAATAAAACACACATTCTCAATGTATGAATCTGAAGCCCACATACAAAATAATATAGACTCCTTTAGTAAAGTGTGGTTCTATTGGATACTCCAGGGAGACAATGTATAATATTGGCAAAGTTGAGAGGTGGGGACCTTTGGTAGGGCCAGGGAGATGTAACCAAGGACATTCCCTTTAAGAGTACTATAATTGAAAACATACAACAGAAAGTGTTAGTGAAATTTGCTTTTATGACTTATAAAGTACAGGATTATTTAATACTATGTGGATGACTCGGAACACAAAATGGTGACAAAGTTCTTTGTTTTATGTTAAGTTATGTTTATTGTTGTTATAATTCATTTTACAAATCTCTTAATCTCTGGTGGTAGTATATTAGCAAATGTCAAGCGGGAAGATATTGTTTGTATTACACCCATGTTGGACACAGTGACATTTAATGTAGCTGATAAAATCTTCAATAAAAATTATTTCTATCTTAAGTCAAAACCTAAAGGTACTGTATAGTTATGTTTATTGTATCTACAGTAAATGTAGGGATTTTAAAAAGGCATTATAGTAGTGATGAAACTCAGAAATTTTAGCACCAGATTTCTCTCCCTCATTTATATACAGTATCTCACAAAAGTGAGCACACCCCTCACATTTTTGTAAATATTTTATTATATCTTTTCATGTGACAACACTGAAGAAATGACACTTTGCTACAATGTAAAGTGGTGAGTGTACAGCCTGTATAACAGTGTCAATTTGCTGTCCCCTCAAAATAACTCAACACACAGCCATTAATGTCTAAACCATTGGCAACAAAAGTGAGTACACCCCTAAGTGGAAATGTCCAAATTGGGCCCAAAGTGTCAATATTTTGTGTGGCCACCATTATTTTCCAGCACTGCCTTAACCCTCTTAGGCATGGAGTTCACCAGGTTGCCACTGGAGTCTTCTTCCACTCCTCCATGACGACATCACGGAGCTGGTGGATGTTAGAGACCTTGCTCTCCCCCACCTTCCGTTTGAGGATGCCCCACAGATGCTCAATGTGGTTTAGGTCTGGAGACATGCTTGGCTAGTCGATCACCTTTACCCTCAGGTTCTTTAGCAAGGCAGTGGTCATCTTGGAGGTGTGTTTGGGGTCGTTATCATGTTGGAATACTTCCCTGCGGCCCAGTCTCCAAAGGGAGGGGATCATGCTCTGCTTCAGTATGTCACTGTACATGTTGGAATTCATGGTTCCCTCAATGAGCTGTAGCTTCCCAGCACTCATGCAGGCCCAGACCATGACACTCCCACCACCATGCTTGACTGTAGGCAAGACACACTTGTCTTTGTACTCCTCACCTGGTTGCTGCCATACACACTTGACAGCATCTGAACCAAATAAGTTTAACTTGGTCTCATCGGACCACAGGACATGGTTCCAGTAATCCATGTCCTAAATCTGCTTGTCATCAGCAAACTGTTTGTGGGCTTTCTTGTGCATCCTTCTGGGACGACAGCCATGCAGACAAATTTGATGCAGTGTGCGATGTATGGTCTGAGACAGACTGACCCCCCACCCCTTCAACCTCTGCAGCAATGCTGGCAGCACTCATACGTCTATTTCCCAAAGACAACCTCTAGATATTACGCTGAGCATGTGCACTCAACTTCTTTGGTCGACCATGGCAAGGCCTGTTCTGAGTGGAATCTGTCCTGTGAAACCTCTGTATGGTCTTGCCCACCGTGATGCAGCTCAGTTTCATGGTCTTGGCAATCTTCTTATAGTCTTGACATCTTTATGTAGAGCAACAATTCTTTTTCTCTTGTTAAGTGTATTCAGTCCACGGGTCATCCATTACTTATGGGATATATTCCCTTCCCAACAGGAAGTTGCAAGAGGATCACCCAAGCAGAGCTGCCACACAGCTCCTCCCCTCACATGTCATATCCAGTCATTCTCTTGCAACTCTCAACATAGTAGGAAGGCTGTGAGAGGAGTGTGGAGTTTTTATACTTAATTATTTCTTCAATCAAAAGTTTGTTATTTTAAATGGCACCGGAGTGTGCTGTTTTTCTCTCAGGCAGTATTTGGAAGAAGAATCTGCCTGTGTTTTCTATGATCTTAGCAGAAGTAACTAAGATCCACTGGCTGTTCTTGCACATTCTGAGGAGTGGGGTAACTTCAGAAAGGGAATAGCATGCGGGGTCCCCTGCAAATGAGGTATGTGCAGTAAAATATTTTTCTAAGGAATGGAATGGACTAAGAAAATACTGCTGATACCGATGTAATGTAAGTACAGCCTTAAATGCAGTAGTAGCGACTGGTATCAGGCTGATGAATGTATGTGCAGTAAAATAATTTTCTAAGGAATGGAATTTGACTAAGAAAATACTGTTAATACTGAAGTAATGTATGAGCCTTAACTGCAGTAGAAGCGACTGGTAGCAGGCTTATTGATAACACTACATAACCTTTAAAATGTATGTTTAAAACGTTTACTGGCATGTTAATCGTTTTTGTGAGGTACTTTGGTGATAAAACTTATTGGGGCATGATTTTTTCCACATGGCTGATGTATATTTCTGCATAGAAACGGTTAACTGAGGTTTCCCACTGTTGTAATATGAGTGGGAGGGGCCTATTTTAGCGCTTTTTTGCGCAGTAAAAATTCAGTCACAGTCTTCCTGCTTCTTCCTCATTGATCCAGGACGTCTCTAGAGAGCTCAGGGGTCTTCAAAATTCATTTTGAGGGAGGTAATCAGTCACAGCAGACCTGTGACAGTGTGTTTGACTGTGATAAAAACGTTAATTGTTAAATTGATTATCCGTTTTTGGGTATTAAGGGGTTAATCATCCATTTGCTAGTGGGTGCAATACTCTGCTAACTTAATACATTTACTGTGAAAATTTGGTTGCTATAACTGATTTGGTTCATTGTTATTTCAACTGTGACAGTTTTTTTGTGCTTCTTAAAGGCGCAGTAGCGTCTTTTATATTGCTTGTAAATTTATTTGAAAGTATTTTCCAAGCTTGCTAGTCTCATTGCTAGTCTGTTTAAACATGTCTGACACAGATGAATCTGTTTGTTCACTATGTTTGAAGGCCAATGTGGAGCCCCATAGAAATATGTGTACTAAATGTATTGATGTCAATTTAAATAAAAGTCAGTCTTTATCTGTAAAGAAATTATCACCAGACAACGAGGGGGAAGTTATGCCGACTAACTCTCCTCACGTGTCAGTACCTTCGCCTCCCGCTCAGGAGGCGCGTGATATTGTGGCGCCAAGTACATCAGAGAGGCCCATACAAATCACTTTGCAAGACATGGCTACTGTTATGACAGAGGTATTATCTAAATTGCCTGAATTAAGAGGCAAGCGCGATAGCTCTGAGTTAAGGACAGAGCGCGCTGATGATGCGAGAGCCATGTCCGATACTGCGTCACAATTTGCAGAACATGAGGACGGAGAGCTTCATTCTGTGGGTGACGGATCTGATCCAGGGAGACCGGATTCAGAGATTTCTAATTTTAAATTTAAGCTTGAGAACCTCCGTGTATTGCTAGGGGAGGTATTAGCAGCTCTGAATGATTGTAACACAGTTGCAATTCCAGAGAAAATGTGTAGGCTGGATAGATACTATAATGAACAAAAACAGATCCGGCGAATTTCTTTGAAAAAAAGTGGTAAGTTTATTCTTTAAAAGAAAAATAGGACAAAATATACTCAGAAGACAGGGGAAGTTAAAAATAAGAAAAATATGCCGTTACTCAACAGCAGCCAGTCGGTCTTACGCGTTTCGGCTGGTAGAGAGCCTTATTCATAGACCATACAGACTGTTCCGTTAGCACCCTTAAATGGGCTGGTCCATTAGAAAATTAAGGGTGTTCAGCTGTTGAGTAAGGAATATTTAATTCAAAGGATAACGACATAGACATTATGACAACTGATATGCAATTACTTGATATGCATAATACATATATAGTCACTATAATGAATGACTGTCAAATTGAGAATACACATAAAGTCACTTTTGTAAATGACTATCATATTTCTAGATATTGTATCATGTGTGAAAAGGGGATATTTGCACCCAAAAATAAATTTCAATAAAATGCCTCATAAACCCTCATATTACAGAACATATTACATTTGCTAAACCTCGCACTACCAAGTATTCTTTGCTTATAACTTGAATTTTAGATTTATTTTAAGTTTAAGAATAAGGTGCTATTTGGTCAAAGAAATGTGTGTATATAGATACTATAACGTATATGCAAAAAGGGGGGGGACATTTACAACTAAAATTAGTTTCAAAATAAGGCCTCATGAGCCCTCATATTGCAGAACTGATTACTTTTATTAAATCTAGCAATACCGAGTATTCATTGCTTATAATTTGAATTTTAGATTTATTTTAGATTTCAGAATAAGGTGCTAATTGGTCAAAGAAATGTATGTATGTATACATGCGACATAGACTAACTGTCACATATTGTGAACATTTATATATTATATGCTTGTGTAATATATATGCAGAAAAATATTTTCAATGAGGTTGGTTCTAAATTTCTTATTTGTGTTGCCAATGGTTTATAATATCACCTATTGCATTAAATCCCTTTGGACGTCTTGTTTGCAATGTGAAAATCCAAAAAGCCTCTCTATGTAGTAATTTCTGCATTCTGTCTCCTCCCCTAGGGGTATGTACAATACTTTCTATGACCTGCCATTTGAAACTACTGACTATTTTGTTGTGCTCATGGATAAAGTGATGTACCAGATCTGACACTTCTATGTTTTTATCTATGTTGTTTAGATGCTCCCTAATACGTGAGCGTGCTTCGCGTGAGGAGCACCCCACGTATTGTTTGTTGCACAATGTGCATTCAACAAGATAAATAACATATTTGGTGCGGCAATTTGTGCAGCTTGTTGAAAGAAATACTCTCTGGGTAGTCTTAGACTGGAATCTATCCGTTATAATTGCATGACTACAAGCTATGCAATTTAGAAAGTGACACTTGAAATGTCCCTTAATGAGCAGCCAACTACTACCTGTTGTAATCGGTTTTCTTAGTGAGCTTGGAGCCACAATATTACCTATTGTGCATCCCTTTCTGGATATACAGTTTACTCCATCTTTGGCCACATCCTGTAAACTATCTTCTCCTGCTAATACTGGTAAATGCTTGTTAATAATGTGACATATTTCTCCAAACTGAGAACTATAATTAGTAATAAACTTAGTTTTATTACTGTCAAATTTGGCTCGAGGGTTTCCCTGTACATTTTGAAACATTTGTGACCGATCCAGTCTACTAACCTCTAAGTATGCTCTGTTGATTACTTTGGTAGAGTAGCCTCTATCTTGAAGTTGTTGTTTTAACACTTCTGATTCCTTAATAAAATTAGATTCTAAGGAACAATTCCTTTTCAATCTAATAAACTGGCCTTTTGCCACCCCAAAGCCTGTATGCCTGGGGTGGCAAGACTTAGCATGAAGAATTGTATTAGAAGCTATTGGCTTTCTATAAAGTGTATTACTAACACTATGACTAACAGCATCTCCTATTAGATAGACATCCAGATAGGGAATAACTTCCTTTTCAAAACTGAATGTAAAATGTAAATTGATACTGTTATCGTTAAGATACGCAACAAAATTTTCCATTTCCTGTTTATTACCTAGCCACACAAACAACAGATCGTCTATGTATCGTTTATACGATCCTATTAGGTGTCTATATGGATTCATTTCTCCAAAGACGTGGGACCTTTCCCACCAGCCCATGAAGATATTCGCATAGGCTGGGCCAAATTTAGCTCCCATAGCGGTCCCACGCCTTTGGAGAAAGAAACAATCACCAAACTTAAAATAGTTGTGGCTCAAAAGAAATTCCAAAGTTTTAAGGATATATCTTTTCAATTTTGGGTCATAGTTGCTGTACATATCCAAAGAGTAGGAGACTGCTTCTAAGCCATAAAAATGTGGAATGCAGGAATAAAGGCCCACCACATCCACAGTGAGCCAAGAGCATTCCTTGCTCCAAGCAACCTGCTGTAAGCAGGTTAAAAGGTGTGTGGTGTCTTTAAGGTAGGAAGGCAATTGCTGTACAATGGGCTGCAGGAGGGATTCAATCCACCCAGATACTTTTTCAAAAAGCGAACCTATCCCTGAAACAATAGGTCTTCCTTTCACCTCCTCCAAGGATTTATGCACCTTGGGGAGGTGATGGAAGATAGGGATAACTGGGCAGTCCACATATAAATAATTGAACGTGTCCTGATCAATAATACCCTCCTGCAGTCCATCGTCCAGCAAATCCATGAATTGAAGTTTAAATATATTAGTTGGATCACGGGGGAGAGGGAGGTACACCTCTTCATCTGTGATTTGCCTTTCTGCCTCACCTATATAGGCTTCTCTGTCCAGTACCACGATGCTGCCCCCCTTGTCTGCTGCCTTGATCACTATATCATCCCTTTTACTTAAGGTATCCAAGGCTAATTTCTGTGCTCGTGTAAGATTAGGGGGAGCAGCATTGTGGTATTTAGACAGAGTTAGCAGATCCTCTTCCACCCTCCGATGAAAGGCCTCCAAAAAGGGGCCCCTCTCTCTAGTAGGGTAAAAGACTGAACGTGGCTTAAAGCCATTGTGTGTAGTCTTCAGAAAATCATTTTGAATATTAGATTCAAGGTTAAGGCCATGTAGGGAGAGATAGTCACAAGCCTCGTCGAAGTCCATAATATCCATAATTGGACTTAATTCATTGGTAAGGTTCCAAACATCAGCATTAGATGGGGTGTCGGTGTCTGGCACATGCTGGTCTCTGCCCCAAAAGAATTTTTTGAGAGTTAGATCTCTAATCAAACGATTTAGATCCACAATAGTCTCAAACACATTAAAATTTGTACTAGGGACAAATCCCAGACCCAAACCTAGAACCGACATCTCATCATTATTTAAAGTGGACTTCGAGAGGTTAATGATTCTTATATTTGGTATTTGTTGTAGCGTCCCCTCCCCCTGCGGTTGTTTTGAGGATTTTTTCCTCGTCCTCTTCCTCTTCCTCCTCCCCCTTCTGTTTCCATCCCCACCTGTCCTAAAGGGTACTTCATAGGCTGACTATTTTTTAGACATGATTTCGTAGGTACATTCATAATTGGGGTGTCACTTTCAGTATCACTCAGGAATTCCCTTTGTCTAGAATCTATATTATCATGGGCTGTATCTCTTTGGCTAATATTTCTAGTTATTACCGGTTCAGACCTAGTTGTTGTGGTGTCCCCTTTATTACGTGTGATTTTATTTTTCTGTTTTGGTCTAACTATTTGTTCATCTTCCTCAGATTGGTCACTAGAACCACTCCTTGAGGAGCAGCCTGATTGCTCATTCTCAGTACCCTCTGAGTCAGAAAAAGTAACCTTTTTCTCCTGACCACCATATTTATGCTTGTTGTTACCCCACCTCCTTCTATGTCTGGTATTCTTAGAGTTAGTGTGCCAGATATAAACTTTATTATTAAGGTAATCTTCATTGTCACGATTAAATTTTCTCAACTTAAAATTGTCAAGTTCCAATCTAAATTTGTCCACACTTTCTTTCAAAACTGTGTCAAGATCATTGTATTTCGGATGGTCCACAAACTCATTCAGCTGCAACTGTATCCCAGCTATATCATCTCTAATTTTAGTGAGTTGTTTGTCCTTGTATTTAATAATAAGACCCATCAATGCTTTTGAGCACTCTGACAGTGCTGCATTCCATTCGTTAATGAAAGCGTAATCGTCCACTTGAAAGGCAGGAAATTTACTTAGACGTAGGCCTCTAGGTATCAGCTCAAGTAACAAATATTTCTCTAGGGCCCTCTTATCCCACCAAATGCGGTATTCTTGTATAAGAGTACACTCCATCAGTAAAAAGATGTCACTGATATTAAGGGTCTCGTGCTGTCTTATGAAAGTGTCCTCCATTGTCAGTCTATTAGTATCCATATCAGTTAATGGTTGTAATGAAAAAAAATTCATATTGCCCCTTGAGTATAGTTGCCCTTGTGTAAACAGAAAAAAGAGAAAATGTCCAAATGATAAACACAGAAATAACACTTCCAAAGAAATTTTGTTTCCAGACAGAGAAGGAAAAGCACAAATTAGTCAATTTAACGAAAAAGTCTCTCTGTTGTTGGACTCAAAGTTATGGTTGTGTATTAGATTCAGTCATAATGAATGAGTGTAGAATATATATATAAACGTAACAGGTACACTGCCCAGAAAAATGGAAATGAACACAAGTATGCGGTTTCCCAAGTAACATGTAACAGCGATATATCTCACCAACTTTTGGTAAGTCTGGAACCAGGCCAGTCCGCTGTGATCCGTGATCCGTCTGTGTCTGTGTCAAATCCCTCAGGCGTGTTTCCTTTTTTTTGCGATCAGCTACAACCCCGTCTCCACCGGGGACGCCACTCCATGCGGCTCTGAACGCTGTACGTGTGCCGTCTAGCACGCTGCACTCGTGTCCTCTTGCTATGACGTCTGTTCCGTGCGCAACCCTGGACCAGGTCGCTCTGCCACCAATCAGAAACTCAAGCCGGAAGCAACAAACTACTCCAATGAACAAAAACAGATCCGGCGAATTTCTTTGAAAAAAAGTGGTAAGTTTATTCTTTAAAAGAAAAATAGGACAAAATATACTCAGAAGACAGGGGAAGTTAAAAATAAGAAAAATATGCCGTTACTCAACAGCAGCCAGTCGGTCTTACGCGTTTCGGCTGGTAGAGAGCCTTATTCATAGACCATACAGACTGTTCCGTTAGCACCCTTAAATGGGCTGGTCCATTAGAAAATTAAGGGTGTTCAGCTGTTGAGTAAGGAATATTTAATTCAAAGGATAACGACATAGACATTATGACAACTGATATGCAATTACTTGATATGCATAATACATATATAGTCACTATAATGAATGACTGTCAAATTGAGAATACACATAAAGTCACTTTTGTAAATGACTATCATATTTCTAGATATTGTATCATGTGTGAAAAGGGGATATTTGCACCCAAAAATAAATTTCAATAAAATGCCTCATAAACCCTCATATTACAGAACATATTACATTTGCTAAACCTCGCACTACCAAGTATTCTTTGCTTATAACTTGAATTTTAGATTTATTTTAAGTTTAAGAATAAGGTGCTATTTGGTCAAAGAAATGTGTGTATATAGATACTATAACGTATATGCAAAAAGGGGGGGGACATTTACAACTAAAATTAGTTTCAAAATAAGGCCTCATGAGCCCTCATATTGCAGAACTGATTACTTTTATTAAATCTAGCAATACCGAGTATTCATTGCTTATAATTTGAATTTTAGATTTATTTTAGATTTCAGAATAAGGTGCTAATTGGTCAAAGAAATGTATGTATGTATACATGCGACATAGACTAACTGTCACATATTGTGAACATTTATATATTATATGCTTGTGTAATATATATGCAGAAAAATATTTTCAATGAGGTTGGTTCTAAATTTCTTATTTGTGTTGCCAATGGTTTATAATATCACCTATGCGGTGCCGGTGTGTACTGACGTTTTTCCTATACCTAAAAGGCTTACAGAAATTATTAGCAAGGAGTGGGATAGACCCGGTGTGCCCTTTTCCCCACCTCCTATATTTAGGAAAATGTTTCCAATAGACGCCACTACACGGGACTTATGGCAGACGGTCCCTAAGGTGGAGGGAGCAGTTTCTACTTTAGCTAAGCGTACCACTATCCCGGTGGAGGATAGCTGTGCCTTTTCAGATCCAATGGATAAAAAATTAGAAGGTTACCTTAAGAAAATGTTTGTTTAACAAGGTTTTATCTTACAGCCCCTTGCATGCATTGCGCCTGTCACTGCTGCTGCGGCATTCTGGTTTGAGTCTCTAGAAGAGGCCATTCGCACAGCTCCATTGGATGAAATTATGGACAAGCTTAAAGCACTTAAGCTAGCTAATGCATTTGTTTCTGACGCCATTGTACATTTAACTAAACTAACGGCTAAGAACTCCGGATTCGCCATCCAGGCGCGCAGAGCGCTATGGCTTAAATCCTGGTCAGCTGACGTGACTTCTAAATCTAAATTGCTTAATATTCCTTTCAAAGGGCAGACCTTATTCGGGCCCGGCTTGAAAGAAATTATTGCTGACATTACTGGAGGTAAGGGTCATACTCTTCCTCAGGACAGGGCCAAATCAAAGGCCAAACAGTCTAATTTTCGTGCCTTTCGAAACTTCAAGGCAGGAGCAGCATCAACTTCCTCCGCTCCAAAACAGGAAGGAACTGTTGCTCGTTACAGACAGGCCTGGAAAACTAACCAGTCCTGGAACAAGGGCAAGCAGGCCAGAAAACCTACTACTGCCCCTAAGACAGCATGAAGAGAGGGCCCCCTATCCGGAAACGGATCTAGTGGGGGGCAGACTTTCTCTCTTCGCCCAGGCGTGGGCAAGAGATGTCCAGGATCCCTGGGCGTTGGAGATCATATCTCAGGGATATCTTCTGGACTTCAAAGCTTCTCCTCCACAAGGGAGATTTCATCTTTCAAGGTTATCAGCAAACCAAATAAAGAAAAAGGCATTTCTACGCTGTGTACCTCATAGTAATGGGGGTGATCCACCCAGTTCCGCGGACGGAACAAGGGCAAGGATTTTACTCAAATCTGTTTGTGGTTCCCAAGAAAGAGGGAACCTTCAGACCAATTTTGGACCTAAAAATCTTAAACAAATTCCTAAGAGTTCCATCATTCAAAATGGAAACAATTCGAACCATCCTACCCATGATCCAAGAGGGTCAGTATATGACCACAGTGGACTTAAAGGATGCCTACCTTCACATACCGATTCACAAAGATCATTATCGGAACCTAAGATTTGTCTTTCTAGACAGGCATTACCAGTTTGTAGCTCTTCCCTTCGGGTTAGCTACGGCCCCGAAAATTTTTACAAAGGTTCTGGGCTCACTTCTGGCGGTGCTAAGACCGCGAGGCATAGCGGTGGCTCCGTACCTAGACGACATTCTGATACAAGCGTCAAGTTTTCAAATTGCCAAGTCTCATACAGAGATAGTTCTGGCATTTCTGAGGTCGCATGGGTGGAAGGTGAACGTGGAAAAGAGTTCTCTATTACCACTCACAAGGGTTCCCCTCCTAGGGACTCTTATAGATTCTATAGAGATGAAAATTTACCTGACGGAGTCCAGGTTATCAAAACTTCTAAATGCTTGCCGTGCCCTTCATTCCATTCCACACCCGTCAGTAGCTCAGTGCATGGAAGTAATCGGCTTAATGGTAGCGGCAATGGACATAGTACCATTTGCGCGCCTGCATCTCAGACCGCTGCAATTATGCATGCTAAGTCAGTGGAATGGGGATTACTCAGATTTGTCCCCCCTACTAAATCTGGATCAAGAGACCAGAGATTCTCTTCTCTGGTGGCTTTCTCGGGTCCATCTGTCCAAAGGGATGTCCTTTCGCAGGCCAGATTGGACGATTGTAACAACAGATGCCAGTCTTCTAGGTTGGGGCGCAGTCTGGAACTCCCTGAAGGCTCAGGGATCGTGGACTCAGGAGGAGAAACTCCTCCCAATAAATATTCTGGAGTTAAGAGCAATATTCAATGCTCTTCTAGCTTGGCCTCAGTTAGCAACACTGAGGTTCATCAGATTTCAGTCGGACAACATCACGACTGTGGCTTACATCAACCATCAAGGGGGAACCAGGAGTTCCCTAGCGATGTTGGAAGTCTCAAAGATAATTTGCTGGGCAGAGTCTCACTCTTGCCACCTGTCAGCGATCTATATCCCAGGCGTGGAGAACTGGGAGGCGGACTTTCTAAGTCGCCAGACTTTTCATCCGGGGGAGTGGGAACTTCATCCGGAGGTCTTCGCTCAACTGATTCATCGTTGGGGCAAACCAGAACTGGATCTCATGGCGTCTCGCCAGAACGCCAAACTTCCTTGTTACGGATCCAGGTCCAGGGACCCGGGAGCGGCGCTGATAGATGATCTAGCAGCCCCTTGGGTTTTCAACATGGCTTATGTGTTTCCACTATTTCCTCTGCTCCCTCGACTGATTGCCAAAATCAAGCAGGAGAGAGCATCGGTGATTCTGATAGCGCCTGCGTGGCCACGCAGGACCTGGTATGCAGACCTAGTGGACATGTCGTCCTGTCCACCATGGTCTCTGCCTCTGAGGCAGGACCTTCTAATTCAGGGTCCTTTCAACCATCCAAATCTAATTTCTCTGAGGCTGACTGCATGGAGATTGAACGCTTGATTCTATCAAAGCGTGGCTTCTCGGAGTCGGTTATTGATACCTTAATACAGGCTCGGAAACCTGTTACCAGAAAAATTTACCATAAGATATGGCGTAAATATTTATATTGGTGTGAATCCAAGAGTTACTCATGGAGTAAGGTTAGGATTCCTAGGATATTGTCTTTTCTACAAGAGGGTTTAGAAAAGGGCTTATCTGCTAGTTCGTTAAAGGGACAGATTTCTGCTCGGTCTATTCTTTTACACAAACGTCTGGCAGAAGTTCCAGACGTTCAGGCTTTTTGTCAGGCTTTGGCTAGGATTAAGCCTGTGTTTAAGACTGTTGCTCCGCCATGGAGCTTAAACTTAGTTCTTAAAGTTCTTCAAGGTGTTCCGTTTGAACCCCTTCATTCCATTGATATTAAATTTTTATCTTGGAAAGTTCTGTTTTTGATGGCTATTTCCTCGGCTCGAAGAGTCTCTGAGTTATCTGCCTTACATTGTGATTCTCCTTATCTGATTTTCCATTCAGACAAGGTAGTTCTGCGTACTAAACCTGGGTTCTTACCTAAGGTAGTTTCTAACAGGAATATCAATCAAGAGATTGTTGTTCCATCATTATGTCCTAACCCTTCTTCAAAGAAGGAACGACTTTTGCATAATCTGGACGTAGTCCGTGCCCTGAAGTTCTATTTACAGGCAACTAAAGATTTTCGTCAAACTTCTTCCCTGTTTGTCGTTTACTCTGGACAGAGGAGAGGTCAAAAAGCTTCGGCTACCTCTCTCTCCTTTTGGCTTCGTAGCATAATACGTTTAGCCTATGAGACTGCTGGACAGCAGCCCCCTGAAAGAATTACAGCTCATTCCACTAGAGCTGTGGCTTCCACCTGGACCTTTAAGAATGAGGCCTCTGTTGAACAGATTTGCAAGGCTGCGACTTGGTCTTCGCTTCATACTTTTTCAAAATTTTACAAATTTGACACTTTTGCTTCTTCGGAGGCTGTTTTTGGGAGAAAGGTTCTACAGGCAGTGGTTCCTTCCGTTTAAAGTTCCTGCCTTGTCCCTCCCATCATCCGTGTACTTTAGCTTTGGTATTGGTATCCCATAAGTAATGGATGACCCGTGGACTGAATACACTTAACAAGAGAAAACATAATTTATGCTTACCTGATAAATTTATTTCTCTTGTAGTGTATTCAGTCCACAGCCCGCCCTGTCTTTTTTGAGGCAGATCTAAATTTTAATTAAAACTCCAGTCACCACTGCACCCTATGGTTTCTCCTTTCTTGTCTTGTTTCGGTCGAATGACTGGATATGACATGTGAGGGGAGGAGCTGTGTGGCAGCTCTGCTTGGGTGATCCTCTTGCAACTTCCTGTTGGGAAGGGAATATATCCCATAAGTAATGGATGACCCGTGGACTGAATACACTACAAGAGAAATAAATTTATCAGGTAAGCATAAATTATGTTTTTTCAGATCCTCAGAGAGTTCTTTGCCATGAGGTGCCATGTTGAACTTCCAGTGACCAGTATGAAAGAGTGTGAGAGCGATAAAACCAAATTTAACACACCTGCTCCCCATTCACACCTGAGACCTTGTAACACTAATGAGTCACATGACACCGGGAAGGGAAAATGGCTAAGTGGGCCCAATTTGGACATTTCCACTTAGGGGCGCACTCACTTTTGTTGCCAATGGTTTAGACATTAATGGCTGTGTGTTGAGTTATTTTGAGGGGACAGCAAATTACACTGTTATTCAGGCTGTACACTCACTACTTTACATTGTAGCAAAGTGTCATTTCCTCTGTGTTGTCACATGAAAAGATATAATAAAATATTTACAAAAATGTGAGGGGTGTACTCACTTTTGTGAGATACTATATATATATATATATATATATATATATATATATATATATATATATATATATATATATATATATATATATATAATTATATACAGGTATAGATAAATAAATAGATATATTTAGGTATATCTATCTAAAAATACTTAGAACATATTCCCCTATGTGAAGAACATTGCAATGTGAAATATTTACAGTACATACACAGGTAAACACTATTAAATATGGATATTGCATAAATGCACTTATATATATTGAAATAGTATACATACATATTCTACATTAGTGTGAGTTAGCTGGTGGCTGGTGCCTACACACATTTGTCTTTTCTGATTGGCTGACTAGATGTGATCAGTTAGATCCCAGTAGTGCACTGCTGCTCCTTTAACATAGAATATCAAGAGAATGAAGCAAATTTGTTAATAGAAGTAAATTGCAAAGTTGTTTAAGAAATGGTATGTTCTATCTGAACCATGTCCCTTTAAGTAATTTGTTCTCATTGGATTTCGCATTTCTTTGAGGTACCCACACAAATTATACATTGATTTTTTTAGTTTGGGATGAAGCGATCATATTAAAAAACAATATAAAAAAATAAATTTTCTTTAGAATGTATTGTAAACAGCATGGGAGGTATTTTGTATATGTAAAAAAAAACAACAACAAAAAAACTCACGCTGCTTCATAACCTGTCTGCCTGCTCTGAGGTGGCGGACAGAAATCAAGAACTGCTGGTGCAATGATAAATGCAGACAGCGCATGCTGTTGGAATTTATTGATGTGCAGCGGACATGATACGCTATATCGGATCATGTCCACTTGCACCATAATAAATAGGCCCCTAAGGCTTTGGGTAAGAAAAACATTATGTAAGTGCTTCATTTTATTGTTTAAAGGGATATGTTTATGCCTTATTACCAGAGGGTACATATTACAGTAATATTGAATTAGCTTTGATGTCTTTAGTTTCCCTGTCTGCTGTATCATATGACAGCAATCAGCCAATTACAGACTCAAATAGGCATACGAGTTGCAAATGTTCATTAAGAGCTGGCTTCTCATAAAGTGTGCCAATAAGACTGTGTGCACTCCACCAAGAATGAGGGGCTATCCTTTAACAATTGTTTATTTGCATTAACTCATTTAAAGGCAGAGGCTTCTGTTATACTCCTACAAATCAACAATGTCTCCATAGGCTGTAACAAAGCTGCAAAGTGTGTTAAATAAAATGTTATACACTGTTGCCAACAGTGCTGCCATATAGTATTCAAACCTACACACCCCTGAGTCTACCTAGCTATGCTCTTCAACAAAGCAGACCAAGATTACAAAGTACATTTAAAGGGACAGTCTACACCAGAATTGTTATTGTTTAAAAATATAGATAACGCCTCTACTACCCATTCCCCAGCTTTGCACAACCAACATTGTTATATTAATATACTTTAAAACCTTTAAACCTCTAAATTTCTGCCTGTTTCTAAACCACTGAAGACAGCCTCTTATCACATGCTTTTTATTAGCTTTTCACAACAGGAGAGTGCTAGTTCGTGTGAGCCATATAGTTAACATTGTGCTCACGCCCGTGGGTTATGCACTGCACTAAATGGATATATTGCAAGTCAATAGATAATAAATAAAAAGTCATGTGATCAAGGGGCTGTCAGAAAAGGCTTAGATACAAGGCAATCACAGAGGTAAAAAGTATATTTATATAACAGTGTGGTTATGCAAAACTGGGGAATGGGTAATAAAGGGATTATCTATATATTTAAACAATAACATTTTTGGAGAAGACTGTCCCTTTAATGATATAGTAAATAGATTTTCCCAAGCTGTCTCTCAATAATGAAAGTTTAATCTTAGCTTTAATCTCCCTTTATTGTTGTATTACTCACCTGTAGTCACTGCCATACCTCTTAATTTTTCGAAATATAAGAATGCCAGAATTAGAAACAAAATTGAACCAGTTCCAGAAATCAATTGTACTAGTGGCTTAATAGCTTGGTTTTATTTCCAGGAAAAAAGAAGGTCAAATGTCTCATTTTCTAAACAAAAAGAACAAAACTTAGTTACACTAAAAATCAAGCATTTATTTTATAAGATTTTAGGAATGTGACTGGGGTTTATAAATACGCAGTGTACCTTCTGCAGATGCGGAATTTCAATAAAACTAAAGTGCTGATATCCAGAGATTGTGGATGTTGGTATTCAACTTTATCACTACTAGGATTTACAAGGATACTCTGAACAAAAGGTACAATTGCAATGACAAAGTTTGACATCAAGAACAATATAACTGACTATGAACTATGTAGCTGGAGAGTTTTTATATGTTTGTATTTGTATTAAAGCATATCTGTGTGATCAATAATGCCTCAAAAACCTGTATTCTCATATGGGGGTCGATTTATTAAGCAGCAGATGCTGCATTAACGCACTATCGTTTTCTTTTAGGTGGCAGACTGAAATCATCCTGATCCAATACAATCGGGATGATTGACGGCCCCTGTTAGCAGCCGATTGGCCGTGAGTGAGCAGGGGCGGCATTGCACAAGCATTTCACCAGAAATGCTAGTGCAATGTTAAATGTCGACAGCGTATGCTGTCAGCATTTAGCGAGGTCAAGCAGACATGATTCGCTACAGCGAATCATGTCTGCGCGACCTTTGGTAAATCGACCCCCAGTAGTGGACCTACTCAACAGAGGGCCCTGGTGCAAACTTTTTTTTGGCCCCCAAAGGTAACGCAGTAGTAAGCAATAATGATAATAGACATAGGTAGATTATAGATAGGTAGATGGACCTACATTCTGCACTGATAAAAGACTCCGCTGCATTTTGATTATACACATTCTGCACATGCCTATGTATAGATTCTGGGCCCCTACCTAGCACTTGGGCCTGGTGCCACTGCACCTGCTGCACCAATGGTAGTTCCGCCCTCTGAATCTCACCAAAAAGAAGCAACTATCTGCCAGGGTTCATTAGAAATTCTAATAGTACAGTCAAGTGCTCACTGGAACTCATAACTTCACAATTTAAAACAGTGATGGGACCACATAGCAATATTTTAGAAGCCTCAAGGGGCACTTAAAAAATGTTTGTTATCATATGAAAGAGAATGTTGTCTGAACTTAGGAGCTCAAATCAGTCTCTCATAGAACTATGGGGTTTGATTAAGAAGACATGGCCCTCGAAGGACACAATCTTTTGGCATTCTTTGGCTTCAACATATCAGAGACTCATGGGTAGAATTATTGCATGACTGTGGTATATTTTTGTATGGCTTATAAAGAGTATTCATCTGGGAGGATTTAGCATAATCCCAGGAAGTCTGCTGCCAGTCACAGAGCATACCGCTTCTATAACATTTGTAACATACCCCATTCTGTTTGAGGGTCCATAATTTGAGCAGAGGTTCTATTGTTTTTATTTAACTGCAAAGATAGAGATTAAACTTACTGCACTCTATGTTGAGTTCTTGGTGCACTTATTTTCATATATCATTCTTTTTAAAATAGTTTAAAAACAGAATATGTTGCCCTGCCCTCCCCACTTCATAAAATTGTTGCATACAGAGGAAAGCAGAAAAAACACCTAGACCATAAGCTGCCAACATTTAAAAAAAAAAAAATCCAAGCAGGTTACAGGAGTATTGACAAACTACTGTTCAACTGCTCCGCCCACTCAATTCTGCAATCAAAACACACCCATTTGATATCAGTAGTATAATTTAGAATTATACATAGTTTACTATAGAGGTTACAGCACCAAGCTCTAACACCTACCCCATAATATTGACAAACAATACCAGTCTCAGGAACACATTCTGGGCATATGGTTATTGTTACAACAATGCATAAAAAATAGGCAGGGTTGAGCTGAGTGCTTAAAGACACACAGAACTGAAGTGACACAATACTACCTGTCCTAATAGCTAGCAGCAATGCTTACTAAATTATGCTGGACTCCTAATGACACTCTGAGGGCAAAGGTGCAGGGAGGAGCTATATTGCAGTGTGTCAAATTACTATAAACAGGAGGGGAGACACAGCTAACACTCAGTGCAGCATATCTTACTGTGTGATTAAGCCCATCACTGGACTGGGTGAGCTGTTGGGGGCAAATAATTTTTATATTATTTAGTCTGACAGCAGTTTTCATATTTTTGCACTGTGTGTTGGAAGTTGTGTATGTTTAAAATCTAAAATCAGTAAGCTGAGGACAATAAAAAGTGCTAAAATATATGATTACATCTTTACATTATTTAAATTGACAGTAAACAAATTATCTACAGTAGTAGCCAAGTAATTACCTTACCTAGTGTGGAGGAGCTGTTTGTAAATGTTTATCTTCTGATTTGTGGAAGTGTAAACATCGATCCCTCAGAGAAGGTGCAGCAAGGAGTCCCTGCCATGTACTAGCTGCATGCACAGCCTCACAGGCAGCTCTACACCATTAAAGGGACAGTCAAGGCCAAAAAAAACTTTTATTTTTCAAATAGGGCATGTGATTTTAAACAACTTTCCAATTTACTTTTATCAACAATTTTGCTTTGTTCTCTTGGTATTCTAGTTGAGAGCAAACCTAGGAAGTCTCATATGATAATTTCTAAGCCCTTGAAGGCCGCCTCTAATCACATGCTTTTGTATTTGCTTTTCACAACAGGGGAGAGTAGTTCAGGTAAACCATATAGATAGCATTGTGATCACGCCCGTGGGTTGTGGCAGACACTGCACTAATTGGCTAAAATGCAAGTCAATAGATAATAACTAAAAGTCATGTGATTAGGGGCGGTCAGGAGATGCTTAGATACAAGATAGTCACAGCAGTAAAAAGTGTATTAATATAACTGTGTTGGTTATGCAAAACTGGGGAATGGGTAATAAAGGGATTATCTATCTTTTTAAACAACAAAAATTCTGGTGTTGACTGTCCCTTTAACTTGTGCCACACATGACACAGTTCAGCTGCAGCCCTCCAAATCTCCTGGAGGGGACATTTCCAGGGACAAAAAATCCAGGGAAATACAACAAAATCCAAAGACTGTCCTCGGAAATCAGGAACTATTGGCAACTATGCTAGACCAGTCAATTTACTTACAAACAAAAAATGTGTTTTTATAAAATGGGGGTGGTCAATTTAAATTCAATTTTAATTACTTTTTTTTTCTCCATATTTTTTTAGTTTTAGATCAATTAATTAAAAAGACATGAAACACAAGTTTTTTTAAGCAACTTTCCAATTTACTTCTATTATCAAATTTGCTTCATTCTCTTGGTAACATTTATTAAATGAGTAGCAATGCACTACTGGGAGCTAGCTGAACACATCAGTAATCCAATGATAAGAGGTATATATGTGTAGTCACCAATCAGCAGCTAGCTCCCTGCTTTAGAGCCAACAACGGATACCAAGAGAACTAAGCAAATTGGATAATAGAAGTAAATTGAAAAGTTGTTTAAAATGGCATTATCTATCTGAATCATGAAATACATTTTTTGGGTTTCATATCCTTTAATGCCTGTATATTTTGTATGTATGAGTACATTTGGCTGACATATGTTCAGGCAGTCATTATAAATTGCAATTATTGAGGACATATGAATAGACTAGATAACTCAGGAGATATAGAGTTGCTCTGCTATACTGAAGTTTGAAGGTTCAAAACACACTCAAAGGGCTCGATTTATCAAGCCCTTCCCTCCCTTCGACTGCAGGATCTCACAAGGGAACCTGACCGCTGCTTCCTACCCTCTTCTCCACCTCTTAGGTGGAGATTGACAGCTCCTGCCCATGTGTGATTGGCTGTGCATGGGCACAAAAGCATAATTTATGTAAGAACTTACCTGATAAATTCATTTCTTTCATATTGGCAAGAGTCCATGAGCTAGTGACGTATGGGATATACAATCCTACCAGGAGGGGCAAAGTTTCCCAAACCTCAAAATGCCTATAAATACACCCCTCACCACACCCACAATTCAGTTTAACGAATAGCCAAGTAGTGGGTGTCAAAGAAAGGAGTAAAAAGCGTCAACAAAGGAATTTGGAAATAATTGTGCTTTATACAAAAAAATCATAACTACCATAAAAAGGGTGAGTCTCATTGACTCTTGCCAATATGAAAGAAATTAATTTATCAATTAAGTTCTTACATAAATTATGTTTTCTTTCATGTAATTGCAAAGAGTCTATGAGCTAGTGACGTATGGGATAGTAATACCCAAGATGTGGAACTCCACAGAAGAGTCACTAGAGAGGGAGGGATAAAATAGCAGCCATTTTCTGCTGAAAAAAATTAATCCACAACCCAAAATATAAGTTTATTCTCATAATGAAAAGAAAAAACTTACACATAAGCAGATGAATCAAACTGAAACAGCTGCCTGAAAAACTTTTCTACAAAAACTGCTTCAGAAGAAGCAAATACATCAAAACGGTAGAATTTAGTAAATGTATGCAGAAGACCAAGTTGCTGCTTTGCAAATCTGATCAACTGAAGCTTCATTCTTAAAAGCCCACAAAGTGGAGACTGATCTAATAGAATGAGCTGTGATTCTCTGAGGCGGGGCCTGACCCGACTCCAAATAAGCCTGATGAATCAAAAGCTTTAACCAAGATGCCAAGGAAATGGCAAAAGCCTTCTGACCTTTCCTAGAACCAGAAAAGATAACACATAGACTAGAAGTATTCCTGAAATCTTTAGTATCTTCAACATAATATTTCAAAGCTCGTACCACATCCAAAGAATGTAAAGATCTCTCCAAATAATTCTTAGGATTAGGACACAAAAAAGGGACAACAATTTCTCTATTAATGTTGTTAGAATTCACAACCTTAGGTAGAAATTTAAATGAAGTCCGCAAAACTGCCTTATCCTGATGGAAAATCAGAAAAGGAGATTCACAAGAAAGAGCAGATAATTCGGAAACTCTTCTAGCAGAAGAGATGGCCAAAAGGAGCAACACTTTCCAAGAAAGTAGTTTAATGTCCAAAGAATGGATAGGCTCAAACGGAGGAGCCTGCAAAGCCTTCAAAACCAAATTAAGACTCCAAGGAGGACAGATTGATTTAATGACAGGCTTAATATGGACCAAAGCCTGTACAAAACAGTGAATATCAGGAAGCTTAGCAATCTTTCTGTGAATTAAAACAGAAAAAGCAGAGATTTGTCCCTTCAAAGAACTTGCAGACAAACCCTTATCCAAACCATCCTAAAGAAACTGTAAAATTCTAGGAATTCTAAAAGAATGCCAGGAGAATTTATAAGAAGAACACCATGAAATATAAGTCTTCCAAACTCGATAATAAATCTTCCTAGAAACAGATTTATGAGCATGTAAAATAGTATTAATCCCCAAGTCAGAGAACCCTCTATGACTAAGCACTAGGTGTTCAATTTCCATACCTTCAAATTTAATGATTTGAGATCCTGATGGAAAAACGGACCTTGAGACAGAAGGTCTGGCCTTAATGGAAGTGGCCAAGGTTGGCAACTGGATATCCGAACAAGATCTGCATACCAGAACCTGTGAGGCCATTCTGGAGCTACCAGCAACACAAACGATTGTTCCATGATGATCTTGGAAATCACTCTTGGAAGAAGAACCAGAGGTGGGAAGATATAAGCAGGTTGGTAACACCAAGGAACTGCAAACGCATCCACCGCTTCTGCCTGAGGATCCCTGGACCTGGACAGGTACCTGGGTAGTTTCTTGTTTAGATGTGAAGCCATCAGATCTATTTCTGGAAGACCCCACATCTGAACAATCTGAGAAAACACATCTGGATGGAGCGACCACTCCCCTGGATGTAAAATCTGACGGATGAGATAATCCGCTACCCAATTGTCTATACCTGGGATATGAACCACATAAATTAGACAGGAGCTGGATTCCGCCCAAGCAAGTATCGGAGATACTTCTTTTATAGCTTGGGGACTGTGAGTCCCACCCTGATGATTGACATATGCCACAGTTGTGATATTGTCTGTCTGAAAACAAATGAACGGTTCTCTCTTCAACAGAGGCCAAACCTGAAGAACCCTGAAAATAGCACGGAGTTCTAAAATATTGATTGGTAACCTCACCTCTTGAGATTTCCAAACCCCTTGGGCTGTCAGAGATCCCCAGACAGCTCCCCAACCGGAAAGACTTGCATCTGTTGTGATCACAATCCAGGTTGGACGAACAAAATAGGCCCCTTGAACTATACGATGGTGATCTAACCACCAAGTCAGAGAGAGTTGAACATTTGAATTTAAAGGGACACTGACCCAAATTTTTTCTTTTGTGATTTAGATAGAGCATGCAATTTTAAGCAACTTTCTAATTTACTCCTATTATCAAATTATCTTCATTCTCTTGGTATCTTTAGTTGAAATGCAAGAATGTAAGTTTAGATGCTGGCCCATTTTTGGTGAACACACTGTGTTGTTCTTGCTGATTGGTGGATAAATTCACCCACCAATAAACAAGTGCTTTCCATGGTTCGGAACCAAAAAAATAGCTTAGATGCCTTCTTTTTCAAATAAAAAAGCAAGAGAATGAAGAAAAATTGATAATAGGAGTAAATTAGAAAGTTGCTTAAATTTGCATGCTCTATCTGAATCACGAAAGAAAAAATTTCGGTTCAGTGTCCCTTTAAGGATATTAATTGTGATATCTTTGTATAATCCCTGCACCATTGGTTCAGCATACGAAGCTGCAGAGGTCTCATATGAAAGCGAGCAAAGGGGATTGCGTCAGATGCTGCAGTCATGAGACCTAAAACTTCCATGCACATAGCTACTGAAGGGAATGATTGAGACTGAAGGTTCCGACAAGCTGAAACCAATTTTTATCGTCTCTTGTCTGTTAGAGACAGAGTCATGGACACTGAATCTATCTGGAATCCTAAAAAGGTGACCCTTGTCTGAGTAATCAAAGAACTTTTTGGTAAATTGATCCTCCAAGCATGTCTTTGAAGAAACAACACTAGTTGATTTGTGTGAGATTCTGCAGAATGTAAAGACTGAGCTAGTACCAAGATATCATCCAAATAAGGAAACACTGCAATACCCCGTTCTCTGATTACAGAGATTAGGGCACCGAGAACTTTTAAAAAGATTCATGGAGCTGTCGCTAGGCCAAATGGAAGAGCAACAAATTGGTAATGCTCGTCTAGGAAAGAGAATCTCAGAAACTGATAGTGGTCTGGATGAATCAGAAAATGAAGATATGCATCCTGTAAGTGTATTGTTGACATATAATGCCCTTGCTGAACAAAAGGCAGAATAGTCCTTATAGTCACCATTTTGAAAGTTGGCACTCTTACATAATGATTCAAAATTTTCAGATATAGAACTGGCCTGAATTAATTTTCTTTCTTTGGGACAATGAATAGATTTTAGTAAAACCCCAGACCCTGTTCCTGAAACGAAACTGGTATGATTACCCCTGAAAGCTCCAGGTCTGAAACACACTTCAGAAAAGCCTGAACCTTCACTAAATTTGCTGGGATGCGTGAGAGAAAAAAATCTTCTCACAGGAGGTCTTACACTGAATCCTATTCGGTATCCTTAAGAGACAATACTCTGAATCCATTGACTTTGGACAGAATCTGCCCAAATGTTTTGGAAGAATCTTAATCTGCCCCCTACCAGCTGAGCTGGAATGAGGGCCGCACCTTCATGCAGACTTGGGGGCTGGCTTTGATTTCTTAAACAGTTTGGATTTACTCCAACTTGAAGAAGGTTTCCAATTGGAACCAGATTGTTTGGGGAAGGATTAGGTTTCTGTTCCTTATTTTGTCGAAAGGAACGAAAATGGTTAGAAGCTTTAGATTTACCCATAGGTCTTTTATCATGAGGCAAAAAAAAAAACTCCCTTCCCCCAGTGACAGTTGAAATAATCGAATCCTACTTAGAACCAAATAACTTATTACCTTGGAAAGAAAGAGATATTAATCTAGACTTAGATACCATATCAGCATTCCAATATTTAAGCCACAAAGCTCTTCTAGCTAAATACATAGATATAACATCAATTTTGATGATATCAAAAATGGCATCACAGATAAAATGATTAGCATGTTGAAGCAAGCGAACAACAAAAAAATTGATGCAGCTGCAACATCAGCCATATAAATGGCAGGCCTGAGAAGATAGCCAGAATATAAATAAGCTTTCCTTAGATAAGATTCAAGTTTCCTATCTAAAGGGTCTTTAAAAGAAGTACTATCTTCCATAGGAATAGTAGTATGTTTAGCAAGAGTAGAAATAGCCCCATCAACTTTGGGGATCTTTTCCCAAAACTCCAATCTAACTGCTGGCAAAGGATTCGATTTCTTAAACCTTGAAGAAGGAATAAAAGTACCACCAGGCCTATTCCATTCCTTAGAAATCATATCAGAAATAGCATCAGAATCTGGAAAAACCTCTGGAGTAACCACATTAGGTTTATAAACAGAATTTAAATGTTTACTAGTTTTAATATCAAGAGGATTAGTTTCCTCAATATCCAATGTAATCAACACCTCTTTTAACAAGGAACGAATATACTCCATTAAAAATAAATAAGTAGATTTGTCAGTGTCAATATCTGAGGAAGGATCATCTAAATCAGATAGATCCTCATCAGAGGAGGATAATTCAGTATGTTGTCGGTCATTTGAAAATTCATCAACTTTATGAGAAGTTTTAAAAGATCTTTTACATTTATTAGAAGGCGTGATGGCAGACAATGCCTTCTAAATCGCATCAGCAATAAAATCTTTTATATTCACAGGTATATCATGTACATTAGATGTTGAAGGAACAACAGGCATTGTACTATTACTGATGGACATATTCTCTGCATGTAAAAGCTTATTATGACAACTATTACATACCACAGCTGAAGATATAATCTCCACAAATTTACAACAAATGCACTTAGCTTTGATAGAACTGTTATCAGGCAGCAGGGTTCCAACAGTGGTTTCTGAGACAGGATCAGATTGAGATATCTTGCAAATGTAAGAGAAAAAACAACCTATAAAGCAAAATTATCAATTTCCTTATATGGCAGTTTAAGGAATGGGAAAAAATGCAAACAGCATAGCCATCTGACATAGAAAAAGGCAAGAGGCATATATAAATGGGGTTTTAAATAATGAAATTGCTTGGCGCCAAGTATGACGCACAACGCAAACTGAAATTTTTTTGGCGCTGCCAACAACCCGGAAATGACACACTCGCAAAATTGTAGACGCAATCTTGTGCAAGGAACTCTGCGTCAACTAAGACGCCGGAAATGACGAATTTGCGTCATCGGACGTACCTTTGTGCCAAAAAAAATCTCACACCAAGAATGACGCATTTTTCGCCCTCACAAGCCTAATTTTGCCTGTGAAATTTAATGAAAATGCAGTCAATTGAGAAAAGACTAAATCCCAGGTAAGAATTTTTTTTCCAAAATATGTTTTTTCCCTAATATGAAACTGATAGTCTGCAAAAGGAAATATACATAAACCTGACTCATGTATAAGTACAATATTTAGAACTTTATATTAATGCATAAAATGCCAAACCATAGCTGAGAGTGTCTTAAGTAATGAAAACATACTTACCGAAAGACACCCATCCACATATAGCAGATAGCCAAACCAGTACTGAAACAGTTATCAGTAGAGGTAATGGAATATGAGAGTATATCATCGATCTGAATAAGGGAGGTAGGAGATGAATCTCTACGACCGATAACATGCCCGCCAAAGGAGAACTGCCTTTGATTGATAAATCGAGCCCTAAGTGGTTACTTTTAAATAGCTTGTCCTAATACAAAAATAACAAAACTTAAAAAGATACTTATAGCTAATGTACATAACAGATTGTATACATTGCAAACATACAAGGCAAACAAAAATGTGAACCAAACACCATACACAAAAAATAATTCCAAACAGTGTGGAAATGTACAATATATTTTCCACATGGATGACAGAAACTCTTTTTTTAAAGTTTATTTTTTTCCAAAATAGCTTAAAAACATATGCAAATGAGCTGCCATTTATAGTTTCACAAACACACATCAAAATAGGTGAACCCATCCCAATTATGTCACTTGATTAACTTCTTCAACATATGCTTTATCATGGATGCAGCTTTTTTAAGAATCCTTAAAGGGATAGTAAACCCCAAAATGTTCTTTAATGGTTCAGATAGAACATACAATTTTAAACAACTTTCCAATTTAATTCTAGTATCAAATGTTCTTCATTCTCTTGTTATTCATTGCTGAAGGGACAGCATTGCACTACTGGCAGGAAGCTGAAAATATCTATTTAGCCAATCACAAGAGACAAATGTGTGCAGGCACCAATTAGCAGCAGCTCCCACTAGTGTACGATTCATTTTTTAACAAGGGATACTAAGAGAATGAAGCACATTTGAAAATAGAGGTGAATTTAAAAGTGTCTTAAAATGACATGCTCTATCTGAATCATGGATAGATAACATTCCAGTGGGCCAAAGCTTAAGAGTAAGGAATAACTGCTCCAGGATCTCAGACTTTGATAATCAAATAGAATCTCTGATTGATAAATTCAAAGACAGAGGCTATGATGATGAGGTCATAAATAAAGCTGTGGTAAGAGCAAGGAACACAGACAGAAAAAGCCTCCTCTCATATAAACAAAAACCCACCAATAATGACTCTGAAATAATTAATGTCCCATTCATAACTGAATACAATGAAGATCATAGAATTATGCGAAAAATTCTCAATAAACACTGGCCCATATTAAAAGCTGACCCTATAGTTGGAGATTCACTCCCACAGAAACCAAGACTGATTTTTAGAAAAACTAGAAATTTCAAAACACTACTTGCACCTAGCACATGTACAAGAACAACTAAAAAACCGATCCTTACACAGAAAGATCTACAAGGAGGGACAATATCAGGTTTTTTTCCCTGCTATTCTTGCAAGGCTTGCAAGCATAGTGATAAGAGAAAAATAATACATATCCCAAAATCAAATAAAGAAATTACGATTAAGGACTGTATTAGATGTACCACAAAAGGAGTAATTTACATTTTGAGGTGCACATGCAATCTGATATATTTCGGGGAGACCAAACGAATGATCAGAGATAGGATCAGGGAGCATTTATTATGCATTGAGAAAGGAATGGTGGACACCAACTTATATAAGCATTTCAAGTCAATACACAAAGGGAATACCAAAGATTTGAGTTATTGGGGAATAATACAGGTGAAACAAAACTGGAGGGGAGGCAATATAGAGAAAGCTCTAAAAATCAAAGAAGCAGAATTGATTTATAAATATAACACCTTGTTCCCTGCCGGTCTGAACTCTGAGTTAGACATTTCTCCTTTTCTATTTGACTAAAAATTAGTCTGCACAAATAAACATGACACCATATTATTTAGCAGGTTCTATCGATATTCTCTCCTATTATATTTTTGACTCTCCCCCCTAATTTTATTCTTTTCTTTTTTCTTTTTTCTTTTTTCGTTTTATTACTATTTTCCTTGTTCTATATATAAAGATTTTGCTTTTAATTAAGAAACCCTTTTGAGGGAGTGGGAATACCAATTGCAAAACTCCCTAAAATTGTATGTATATATGTTTTTATATATGAGTTGCCTTAGCCTAGTGTTGCCAATACCACCTTTAAAAATATGACTACCTTAAAATCTAAGACCGCCTTAGCTTCAATCTCCCAGGTGGAATTTGACCAATGGGAAGCAAGCTACACCATTAAAAGAAGATACACCTGTTGCAGACAAGTCATCTTGAAAAAGCCCTGCAGAGGGAGAAACGCGTTGATGTACTGCAACTAAACCTAAGCTAATACTTGCCATTTAAAAGTGAGCAATACTGCTAACACTGTTAGCCATTTCCGATTTTACCACTAGACCTTAACGGGTCATTTCTGGACATTACTCTTACTACGTTCTTGGATTTGGGATGTACCGCAACTAAACCAAAGCTACTTTTTGTCACTTAAAAGTGTGCAAGACTGCTAACACTGTTAGCCATTTCCAACTTGCCACTAGACCTGTAACGGGTCAACTCTGGACACTACTTTATACTACATTCTTGGATTGGGTATCCTGCGTGCTATTTGGCACTAAGTGCAGGATTATTCTCTTCGTTTGAACGCTACATTGGAGCAAAAGAAGCCAAGAAACAGTGTAACTTACTAACATCGCATTTACACCAATCAGAAAGTGTTTTCAGGACAGCGCCCTCAATAGTGACGTCATTACGGCCGTACAACGAGTCACGGAGAAGACTGATTGTGCACTCGTCTGGGTAAGCCCCTGTCTTGCTAGCAAACCAACTCCCAATTGAAAAGTTAAGTGTGGATTTGGACTATCTTTGCTGTACTATGAACTTTATATTGCAAGTCTAGTCTTATATTAAGTGATGGCAACTTAAATGTAGAAATTGTTTTTATTTACGGAGACGTCCGTTTTTACATTTTTATATCACCTAATGTGAATAAATCTATGTTTCTTTAGACATTCATCTACTTTGTTTATTTTCTCTCTCTAATAAGTCTCACAGTAATATAACTTATCACCTTTAGCTTTTAGCGTTCCTATCTATTTTTCACTCATATGTTCTATCTGAATCATGCAAGATTCATTTTGACTTTCCTATCCCTTTAATAATAAACTTAATCAAGACTCCAACCATATAATAGACCTGATCTTCCTCAGATACTATTAAACCTGCACCAGGTGTAACCTAATTGTAGCCATCCAGCTATCATGCCAAGCAGTGACCCCCTATAGCCACCACCCTTGTCACATTGACCCTTATCAGGAATAACTCCAAATACAATAATAGGTAGTGGGACCCTCATCCCTATTAACCCTAACTGTAATCACTGTCCCTGCACCTTGATCCCAACCCTCTGTAGTAACAATTAATACAACCCTACAACCACAATCAGCACCCAGAGCTACATTTACCTTACTGTAACATAAATGTTATTATGCCAATGTGGAGTAGCTTGTACAAAGTTAATTCACAGGATACCTCCTTAGTGGTTCAATCCCAAACCACATATACTACCAAACATAGGCATATAGCTAGTCCGGATCAATACATGACTGCAATCTGAAGTGTTTCACTTGACTTTTTTTTAGAAAGTTCATGTACAAGGTACAAATGTGCACAGTCACATACCACTGTATCCCAGCCATCCTGCCATCTGACGCTTTTCGCTTGCCACTTTCTCAAAGATAGTCCATAGCTATCTTTGAGAAAGTGGCAAGATGGCAGGATGGCTGGGATACAGTGGTATGTGACTGTGCACATTTGTACCTTGTACTTGAACTTTTTTAATATACAGAATAAAACATGTTTTTAACTGCTATCTAGCCTCAGTCCTCTAAGGGTTAATTTTCACTATACTTGATAATCCTCTATTTATTGATTCATGTAACTATAAATGCACTGACCCTTACCAGGTCCCGATTACTATAAAACCTAACTGTAACCCCTATCCTTTTCATGCCCATCTCAGGGCATACAGGTAAAATAAAATAGTTTTTTTGTTTTGTAATGGGATCATATACATGTATAACATATAAAATTACTACAACATACAAGGGAAAACATATACATTTTCTATTACATACATCTACAGAAAATATTTTGTGCCCTTTAAATTCTCCTTTCAACCCTTAAGAAAGTAATTGTAATTGTTTTGCTAAATGAAAAGGATTGCTTGTATCTAATCTTGGCACGTCTGAGTTCCTGCATATACTTGTAAGTCTCTAAAAAAATTATAACCTACTTTATAGCCGCAAGCTATACATGCAGGATCTTGCTAGTGTTTTATAAACTATAAAGGATAAATAATGGTTCTTTTTAATAATATGTTATAAATGTGTAAATTATAAGTATAGTATATAATGATAACATTCCTCAGCACTGAAGGTGAACACAAAACAGTAGAATGATTTAATCCAACTCAAGACAATGTACAAATTAAAAAAACTGAACCAGTTATATAGTTTAACCCTTTGGAGGAAGTTGGTTTTAAGGTCTGCCACACCGATGCCCCTGGGAAATGTTTATTTAAAGGAACATTTAAATAAAATGCATTTGTGTGACATGAAACCAAATTTTTCCTTTCACGATTCAGCACACAAATTTTAACAACTTTCCCATGTACTTCAATGATCTATTTTGCTTAGTTATCTTGATATCCTTTGTTGAGTATCATACCTAGGTAGGCTCAGGAGCTAGGAGCTAGCTGCGGATTGGTGGATGCACATATGTGCCTTGTCATTGGCCTACTGATGTGGTCAGCTAGCTCCCAGTAGTGCATTGCTGCACCGTCAAAAACAAAGGCAAGAGGTGTTGGAAACCTATGCTGTAAAATAACAAGAAAGTATAAATTAAACTTTTATGATTCAGATAGAGCATTATTTTAAAAAAACAACTTTCCAATGTATTTCCAGTTTTTTTTTTAATGCTTTCTGATGCACAAAACTTGTGCAAAGAGTTCACAGTAAATACGTATTAAAGTCTATGATTGGCTGATGGTTGTCACATTATACAGGGACAGGGAAATGAAAGGAAACTTTAAAATTAGACAGAAATTTTTTTTACTTCTTTTTAAAATTGCATATAATGAACATGCAATTTGCCATATTAAATGGACTTTTAAGTGTAATTATAGGGGTAAATTTATTAAAGTCTGGCAGACATGATATGCTGTCCGCCAGACATCGCTGAATGTGGACAGCATACGCTGTCTGTATTCAGCATTGCACAAGCAGTGCAATATCATCCCCTGCAGATTCACGGCAATGCAATGCAGCTAGCAGGAGTCGTCAATCAGCCCGATCGTATAGGATCGGGCAGATTGATGTACGCAGCCTCAGAGCTGGCGTATGAGCTAATGAACAGTGGTCTATAGATCGCTGCTTCTTAACTCCTGTTTCCAGCAAGCGGATGAATTGGCCCAATTCGGCCAATAATAAATTGACCCCATAGTGTAATATGAGAAAATGGAAGTCAACTACTTTGTGTAAATTGATGAGATTCTTTTGCTATAGGCACCATGTACTATGCAGTTATATGACTACTGCTTTCTACTCTCTACAAAAGTGCTTTCCAAACTGTGTGTCGGGACACACTAGTGTGTTGGCAGCAGTGTGTAGGTGTGTCCCTGCTTCAGCACAAGTTTTTTTAAATTATTATTTGTTTTTGAGGGGTTTCTGACTTTCCGCCTGCTTGCTACGCATATCACATGGTTGACACGTGATTGATACCTAGGGGGTCACAGATCATCTTATCCTATTGCCGCAGCTCAGTGGGAACTGAAACTATTCCAATTGGCGGCTTTGGCGGCACATTGCTCCTGACTGCACGTGTAGTCTCCTTAATTGGCTCCTGACTGCATGTGTAGTCAGTGAGTGCGACAGCAGTGTGTTTGCAGCATGGGCAGTAGTCAGTCAGACTCACCGAGGGTGGCAGCTTAAACACTGAGCTGAAGTCAGAAGTCAGTGGGGATTTTTTGCAGCTAGCTCCCAGTAGTGTATTGCTGCTCCTGCTCTTGATATATGGATAGGAAGTGGAAGCTTAAAAATGCTTGCTGATGAAATGCGAGTGTCTTTATCGAATATTCCACCAAATATTCAGAAATTGTGTTCATGCCATCAACCTCATACATCCCATTAAAATAATAAGTAGTTATTGGTGTAGTTATTTTTTAATTCTTGCACATACATACTGTTACTTGTAAATATATTTAGTTATTATATAATTTATGTATGTGTCCGTATCTCTTAAAACAAGTTAGTTTAACCTCCTTTTTGCTAGTACAACTGATTTACTGTGTCACAAAATTATATAGGGCTAAAAAGTGTGTCACCAAGATGAAAAGTTTGGAAAGCTCTGCTCTACACCATCTCTGAGGTGGCAGAGATAAATTCCCTGAACATGTTTGTTTGTGGTGATTGACAGATCATGTGAGAGCAGGGGGTGGCATTGCACAAGGAAGACATTGTGCTACAGTAAATCTGAACAGGGTCCACTGCCCGTTCACCACGAAGATGGGTAGACAGGATCCTTGTTCGTCTGCCTATAGTACATGGGTCATATATATTGGAGGATAGAGGGATCTCCTGCTAAAGGAGGGAACATCACATGCCATGAAAAACGATTTCCAATGTAATTTTCATCAAATTTGTTTTGTTCTCTTAGTCAGCTTTGCTAAATACTAAACCTTGATAGCACTCCATGACAGCAGTGTTTGCAACAAAGTTTGTAGAAATATTATACATCGTTGCAAATAAAGTGCTATGGACACTTGCACATCCTGAGCACCTATGAGACTACCATGGATTATTCTTCAACAAATGATATCAAGAGAACAAAGCATTCAAACAAATTCCAAACCCCTAATATACTACAATTAAAGGGACATGAAACCCAAAATTGGTCTTTCAAGATTCAGACAGAGCTTACAATTTTAAAATAGTTTCCAATTTACTTCTATTATCAAATTTGCTTTGTTGTCATGCTATTCTTCATTGAAGAGATATCCAGATAGGTAGCGTGCACACATGTGAACAATACATGACAGGAAATAGTACTGCCATCTAGTGCTCTTGCTAATGTATGACATTGTTGCAAAACTGCTTACATATAGTGCTGCCGACTTGTGCACACATCTGAACTTACCTTCCTGCTTTTCAACAAAGGATAACAATAAAACAAATAAAATTTGATAATAAAAGTAAAATGGAAAGTTGTTATAAATTGTTCTATGCGAATCATGAATGAAAAAATGTGGGTTGTATATATATATTATTTTATTTTTCTGAGTGTCTGCTGTATTTCTGATGCAGGCAGTCCCACCTACTCATACATTTGCCACAGTTGCATGTGATGGTTATATGCAAACTATTTTTAAGAATACTGAAAAGTTGAACAAACCAAATTAATAACCTATTGTGTTTTATGCAGTTTCCTGTGTGTTTCCTTATAAGAAAAGTGCACAGTCAAGAGAATGACACATCTGGTTATTTAGTCCAAAGTTATTTGAAGGGCTACAGTTAATGGTGGCAATGCTGTAATGATTCATTTCCTCTACAAGTTTCCTCTCCTCCTGTTTCTTTGGATGGCATAGTCTTTTTCTCTCTATTTATTTATTCTCTCTCTCTCTCTCTCTCTCTCTCTAGGTCTTATACTAAAAGCACCAGCTTAATTGAAATGTGTTGATTAACAGAAGAGCAAAGCAAAGTTTTTAAAATGTCTCAAAAAAACATAATTTATGCTTACCTGATAAATTCCTTTCTTCTGTAGTGTGATCAGTCCACGGGTCATCATTACTTCTGGGATATTACTCCTCCCCAACAGGAAGTGCAAGAGGATTCACCCAGCAGAGCTGCATATAGCTCCTCCCCTCTACGTCACCCCCAGTCATTCGACCAAGGACCAACGAGAAAGGAGAAACCAAGGGTGTAGTGGTGACTGGAGTATAATTTAAAAAATAATTACCTGCCTTAAAAACAGGGCGGGCCGTGGACTGATTACACTACAGAAGAAAGGAATTTATCAGGTAAGCATAAATTATGTTTTCTCCTGTTAAGTGTGATCAGTCCACGGGTCATCATTACTTCTGGGATACCAATACCAAAGCAAAAGTACACGGATGACGGGAGGGATAGGCAGGCTCTTTATACAGAAGGAACCACTGCCTGAAGAACCTTTCTCCCAAAAATAGCCTCCGAGGAAGCAAAAGTGTCAAATTTGTAAAATTTGGAAAAAGTATGAAGCGAAGACCAAGTTGCAGCCTTGCAAATCTGTTCAACAGAGGTCTCATTCTTGAAAGCCCAAGTGGAAGCCACAGCTCTAGTAGAATGAGCTGTAATTCTTTCAGGAGGCTGTTGTCCAGCAGTCTCATAAGCTAAACGTATTATGCTACGAAGCCAAAAGGAAAGAGAGGTAGCAGAAGCCTTTTGACCTCTCCTCTGACCAGAGTACACGACAAACAGAGAAGACGTTTGTCGAAATTCCTTAGTTGACTGTAAGTAAAATTTTAGGGCACGAACTACGTCCAGATTGTGTAGTAGACGTTCCTTCTTCGAAGAAGGATTTTGACACAAAGAAGGAACAACAATCTCTTGATTGATATTCCTGTTAGTGACTACCTTAGGTAAGAACCCAGGTTTAGTACGCAGAACTACCTTATCCGAATGAAAAATCAAATAAGGAGAATCACAATGTAAGGCTGATAACTCAGAGACTCTTCGAGCCGAGGAAATAGCCATTAAAAATAGAACTTTCCAAGATAACAACTTTATATCAATGAAATGGAGGGGTTCAAACGGAACACCCTGTAAAACGTTAAGAACAAGGTTTAAACTCCATGGCGGAGCAACAGTTTTAAACACAGGCTTACTCCTCGCCAAAGCCTGACAAAAAGCCTGAACGTCTGGCACTTCTGACAGACGTTTGTGTAACAGAATAGACAGAGCTGAGATCTGTCCCTTTAATGAACTAGCAGATAAACCCTTTTCTAAACCTTCTTGTAGAAAAGACAATATCCTAGGAATCCTAACCTTACTCCAAGAGTAACCTTTGGATTCACACCAATATAGGTATTTACGCCATATCTTATGGTAAATCTTTCTAGTAACAGGCTTCCTAGCCTGTATTAAGGTGTCAATAACTGACTCAGAAAACCCACGTCTTGATAAAATCAAACGTTCAATTTCCAAGCAGTCAGCTTCAGAGAAGTTAGATTTTGATGTTTGAAAGGACCCTGTATCAGGAGGTCCTGTTTCAGAGGTAGAGACCAAGGTGGACAGGATGACATGTCCACCAGGTCTGCATACCAAGTCCTGCGTGGCCATGCAGGTGCTATTAGAATCACTGATGCTCTCTCCTGTTTGATTCTGGCAATCAATCGAGGAAGCATCTGGAAGGGTGGAAACACATAAGCCATCCTGAAGTCCCAAGGTGCTGTCAGGGCATCTATTAGGACTGCTCCTGGATCCCTGGATCTGGACCCGTAACGAGGAAGCTTGGCGTTCTGTCGAGACGCCATGAGATCTATCTCTGGTTTGCCCCAACGTCAAAGTATTTGGGCAAAGACCTCCGGATGAAGTTCCCACTCCCCCGGATGAAAAGTCTGACGACTTAAGAAATCCGCCTCCCAGTTCTCCACTCCCGGGATGTGGATTGCTGACAGGTGGCAAGAGTGAGACTCTGCCCAGCGAATTATCTTTGATACTTCCATCATTGCTAGGGAGCTTCTTGTCCCTCCCTGATGGTTGATGTAAGCTACAATCGTGATGTTGTCCGACTGAAACCTGATGAACCCCCGAGTTGTCAACTGGGGCCAAGCCAGGAGGGCATTGAGAACTGCTCTCAATTCCAGAATGTTTATTGGCAGGAGACTCTCCTCCTGACTCCATTGTCCCTGAGCCTTCAGAGAATTCCAGACGGCACCCCAACCTAGAAGGCTGGCGTCTGTTGTTACAATTGTCCAGTCTGGTCTGCTGAATGGCATCCCCCTGGACAGATGTGGCCGAGAAAGCCACCATAGAAGAGAATTTCTGGTCTCTTGATCCAGATTCAGAGAAGGGGACAAGTCTGAGTAATCCCCATTCCACTGACTTAGCATGCATAGTTGCAGTGGTCTGAGGTGTAAGCGAGCAAATGGCACTATGTCCATTGCCGCTACCATTAAGCCGATTACCTCCATGCATTGAGCCACTGACGGGTGTTGAATGGAATGAAGGGTGCGGCAAGCACTTTGAAGTCTTGTTAACCTGTCCTCTGTCAGGTAAATCTTCATTTCTACAGAATCTATAAGAGTCCCCAGGAAGGGAACTCTTGTGAGTGGAACGAGTGAACTTTTCTTTTCGTTCACCTTCCATCCATGTGACCTTAGAAAAGCCAGTACTAACTCTGTATGAGACTTGGCAGTTTGAAAGCTTGAAGCTTGTATCAGAATGTCGTCTAGGTACGGAGCTACCGAAATTCCCCGCGGTCTTAGTACCGCCAGAAGAGCACCTAGAACCTTTGTGAAGATTCTTGGAGCTGTAGCCAATCCGAATGGAAGAGCTACAAACTGGTAATGCCTGTCTAGAAAGGCAAACCTTAGATACCGGTAATGATCTTTGTGAATCGGTATGTGAAGGTAAGCATCCTTTAAATCCACTGTGGTCATGTACTGACCTTCTTGGATCATGGGTAAAATTGTCCGAATAGTCTCCATTTTGAATGATGGAACTCTTAGGAATTTGTTTAGGATCTTTAAATCCAGGATTGGTCTGAAAGTTCCCTCTTTTTTGGGAACCACAAACAGATTTGAGTAAAACCCTTGTCCTTGTTCCGACCGTGGAACTGGATGGATTACTCCCATTAACAATAGTTCTTGTATGCAGCGTAGAAACGCTTCTTTCTTTGTTTGGTTTGTTGACAACCTTGACAGATGAAATCTCTCTCTTGGAGGAGAGTATTTGAAGTCCAGAAGGTATCCCTGAGATATTATCTCTAGCGCCCAGGGATCCTGGACATCTCTTGCCCAAGCCTGGGCGAAGAGAGAAAGTCTGCCCCCCACTAGATCCGATCCCGGATCGGGGGCCCTCAATTCATGCTGTTTTAGTGGCAGCAGCAGGTTTCCTGGCCTGCTTGCCCTTGTTCCAGGACTAGTTAGGTCTCCAGCCTTGTCTGTAGCGAGCACCAGATCCTTCTTGTTTTGGAGCAGTGGAAGTTGATGCTGCTCCTGCTTTGAAATTCCGAAAGGAACGAAAATTAGACTGTCTAGCCTTAGGTTTGGCTTTGTCTTGAGGCAGGGCGTGGCCCTTACCTCCTGTAATGTCAGCGATAATTTCTTTCAAACCGGGCCCAAATAAGGTCTGCCCTTTGAAAGGTATATTAAGTAATTTGGACTTAGAAGTTACATCAGCTGACCAGGATTTTAGCCACAGTGCTCTGCGCGCCTGAATGGCGAATCCGGAATTCTTTTTTTTTTTTTTTTTTAAATATTTTTATTGAGGGAAAAATGTTGGCAAACAAGTCAAACAATTGAGCAATATACAGTCACCTGCAAAGAGAAACAATAACAAGGTATCATATATAGAATACATTATAGGCTGCATAAACCAAGGTTAATAATATCAATTGTACTATTGAAAGACAAAGTAGGTAGATGCCAATGATAATCAAAACCTTCTCTGCAAAAATATGAGGCCTCTCTTGGGCCTCAAGCCATGAAAAGGGAAAATTTGTAGAAGGCTACCTAAAATAAGAGAGATCACTTATGGATCCCTTAACATTCACCTCATATTTTACATTTTCATGATGTTATAGCTGGTAACTAATAATACAGTAAAACAATTTTTACGGTGTATGAATAGGATGAACTTTAAATTGAGTAGGTTTAAGGCTGGGAGAGTTGTTAGATTTAAAACTTTTAACTCAATTTGTAAGTGAAGCTGATCATTTTGATTATGCTAAAAAAAAGAGGGATAAAGTCAACACTGTGGGAAAATGAAAAGCTGCAAGTAAAAAAGTAGAGATGGTTGCGGTACTAGTTAGAGAGACCGCGTAGATAGTCCTCCTGAATTAGGAGGCATATTATGATGGGGGGAGGGGAGGTGATATTATGGGGAGAAGGTGGTCATTATAGCGTACTAAGTTATTTGTATAGTAATTAGATAATAGATTAAGATTACTCCTAGGTCAAGGGAGCCATGGATTCTGTATTAACAAAATTGGCGAAGTGCATGGGATTTATTCGAAATGTAGTACATAGGGAGGGCATAAGTGGTAATTATAGAAATGCAGGACCTGCCTGCACTAGAAGCACTATGTTTAATAAGGATTAGGTGATGCAGTATATGAGAAGGGAGGGGAAGAGGGCCTGTAGGTATAGTAAGTAATATGGATTCATAGCTTACATTGTTACAATATTTGCAGGTAATCAGAAAGAATAAAGACATGGCTCTGTGTGTAATAGAACTAAGTCAGTGGGGGATCTTTACAGTAAAAAGAGGGAAAAAAAAAAAAAAAAAAAAAAAAAAAGACACACTAACTTGCTGAACCGTGGGAGACTGTCCCTATATTAATATGGGACCTCAAATTGGGGATAGAGCTAGCGACACACTCTGAGTGACTTAGATAAATATATAGCAGACCCCAGATCAAAGTCATGGTGTACTGCGCCTTCCTATATAAGCGTTTCTGTACATAGAAATGCACAAAGGTTATATAGACGTGTCTCCTCGGCCGCTGGGGACACGCCACTTGATATAAGGCACATATTTAAATGTAAATGTGAGGGGGCAGATAAAGGCACACTAGAAACATGATCCATGGTGAGCACTGATAGTAAGAGCATTCTTGTTCAGTCAGACTAGTAACATATCTATACATAAGTAACTCCACTCCACATGAATACTAATAACAATAATATATAACAAACAAGGGTATCAAGCTTGGGAAAGGTACAAATATGACAGGAGTATTTATGCAGATCTAACAGTGGTCTCATTTCTAAATGTATTACTACAGTATAACATAATGTACGCTCAGATATATGGGAATTAGAGCCTTATTTTCTAGTTAGCAGATATGTAATACAAAAGCAAAATTAAGCTAGAAATAGGGCAGAATCTGGGAGAATAAACCTATATCTGACGATTATCATTCTGTTTGAGAGGCTACGCATATTTGGTTTGTGATAGCTAATAAACATACACACTTTTATGCTACCTCTGGTTAATATGGGCAGCAGTAGGGAGAGGCTTGCTCCTCAGGTGCAGGAAAGTGGAGCATTGCTTAGTTCAAAAACTATAGGAACAGTAACATTTCTATTACCAGGCATGATGTTGCTAGGCTGCACTGCAATAAAGTTTTGAAAACATTTTACATATCTATGGTAGTGTATCTAGGGTCACATGCGGTCTCCCTGGTTGGTTCTGCGTAAACGGCTATAAGTATATTATAGCTATAGGGTTTAGTTGGTACAGGTGTCTGAACATGTTAAGTGCAATCTCTAAACAGACATTGTAAAACAGTACAGTTGTAACTCTGTAGAGGGAAATCCTAGAAATTTAAACACATAGACAGTACAGGAAATGTCCCAATGTCTCTTGAGTAAATTACCATGGGAAGAGCCAACAGTGCAAATATTAAAGCATTAGGTAGATTGAATGCACATCTGCAATATTCCGTGCCATTTGTAAGAAACATATATTAAAGCCAGGGACCTAATAAAAAAAAAAAAGAAAGATACAAGCATAAAGATGTATGTCCCCAGATAGAGCCAGTATTAACATAATGAAAAAAAGTGTCACTTTATTCTCTGTCGCTACAAATGTCTCTTATGGGACATAGATGGAAAGATGATTAGCAAAAACTGTGTCTTGCCCTTAGAGTCCAGTGTGATGGCAGGATCCACTGTATTCTGGGCTATTTGCGCTATGTCTCTTACCCCTCTCCAGTAGTCGTGAGCTCATACATAGTTAGTGTTCTCTACTGCAAGCATGTATTCACAAGTATGGACATCTGCAAGTGTATATGTAAACCCTCACAGCTTGTGGCTTACCACCAGGATCCCAATGTCTCAGCAGGGCAAATATGCAAACCCTCACAGCTTGTGGCCTACCATCTGGGTCCCAGTGACACAGCAGGGAGTGGATTATGCTGAGCGTTGCGCCATCCTGTAATGGAGTCGGTGGGTGTTGCCCCAAAGCATGGGGGAGAGCATGCAGGGATGCTAGAGCTGTATCTAAAGTTGCGCTGTGTAGCTTCAGAGACCCGCTGCCATGGTCGGATGTCGAGACCAGTGCAAGAGCTTCAGGTGGGGTTGTACTAGTATGTGGGGGGATTTCCATAGCCGCGGCAAGATTTACCTCCCTTCTAGCCTCTGGATAGCCAAGATGACCTGGATCTTTTGCTACGCCGCCGTCTCGATCCATTGTAGCTGTGTTACAGGCTGGGGGTGAGCGCCGGGGCCCCTTAGCGCCACCCCCACCGCAATCAGGCAGGACGGGCTCAGTGAAGTCGGGCTGCCGAAGTTGGTTACCGCCATCTTTGCTATGCGCAGCATATAGCTTGTCCGCCAAGGAAGCGTGGTGGTGTTCAAGTAAGAGCCGCAGCTCCTCCAAAAAGCAGGCCGAGATACTCATTTTGCGAGTTGGGGTGGAAACAGTGGGAAATATAGATTCAATTGCCATGCTAGATAAATGATCAGAGGGCCAAAGGATAGTGTTCTCAATATGGCGGCTCCCTCTCATAGCACCTCGGTGTAGGCCAGCCACAGTGATTCGGTGCAGTCTCACCGGACCTTTAAAAAGTAGATAGGAGCAATATAACAGTTCCTGGGTCTATCTACGTAGGTTTAGGTAATAAAGGGATGCTGTGATACATGAATAGACCCCTGAATTAGGATCTTGGGCCCGGGAGCTACACCAAGACACGTCCGGCCAGCACTGCAGTTGGCTCCGCCCCCCCGAATCCGGAATTCTTAGCCGTAAGTTTAGTTAAATGTACTATGGCTTCCGAAATGAATGAATTAGCTAGCTTAAGTATTCTAAGCCTGTCCGAAATGTCGTCCAGCGTAGCTGAACTAAGGTTCTCTTCCAGAGATTCAATCCAGAATGCCGCTGCAGCCGTGACCGGCGCAATGCATGCAAGGGGTTGCAATATAAAACCTTGTTGAACAAACATTTTCTTAAGGTAACCCTCTAACTTTTTATCCATTGGATCTGAAAAGGCACAGCTATCCTCTACCGGGATAGTGGTACGCTTAGCTAAAGTAGAAACTGCTCCCTCCACCTTAGGGACCGTTTGCCATAAGTCCTGTGTGGTGGTGTCTATTGGAAACATCTTTCTAAATATCGGAGGGGGTGAGAATAGCACACCGGGTCTATCCCACTCCTTAGTAATAATTTCAGTTAGTCTCTTAGGTATAGGAAAAACGTCAGTACTTGTTGGTACAGCAAAATATTTATCCAACCTACACATTTTCTCTGGTATTGCAACTGTGTTACAATAATTCAGAGCCGCTAACACCTCCCCTAGTAATACACGGAGGTTTTCCAGCTTAAATTTAAAATTTGAAATATCTGAATCCAATCTGTTTGGATCAGAACCGTCAGCCGCAGAATGAAGCTCTCCGTCCTCATGTTCTGCAAGTTGTGACGCAGTATCTGACATGGCCCTAGCATTATCAGCGCACTCTGTTCTCACCCCAGAGTGATCACGCTTGCCTCTTAGTTTTGGTAATTTAGCCAAAACCTCAGTCATAACAGTAGCCATATCTTGTAATGTTATTTGTAATGGCCGCCCAGATGTACTGGGCGCCACCATATCGCGCACCTCCCGAGCGGGAGATGCAGGTACTGTCACGTGAGGCGAGTTAGTCGGCATAACTCTCCCCTCGTTGTTTGGTGAAATTTGTTCAATTTGTACAGATTGACTTTTATTTAAAGTAGCATCAATACAGTTAGTACATAAATTTCTATTGGGCTCCACTTTGGCGTTAGCACAAATAGTACAGGTCTCATCCTCTGAATCAGACATGTTTAACACACTAGCAAATAAACTTGCAACTTGGAAATATTATTCAAGTAAAATACAATGAAAAAACGTACTGTGCTTAAGAAGCACTGAAAGATATATAACAGTTGAAAACAATAAACTTTGTAAAACAAAACACAATTTTAGCAAAGGCTTGTTCCCATTAGCAAAGAATAACTAACCCTGATGGCATAAAAAAGTTAAAGAATAAACGTTTTTTATCACAGTCAACTACAATCTCACAGCTCTGTTAGATTACTTCCCTCAAACAAGCTTTGAAGACCCCTGAGTTCTGTAGAGATAAACCGGAACATGCAGGAAAAAACAATGAGCTTCTGACTGAAATTTTTGATGCGTAGCAAAAGCGCCAAAAAAAGGTCCCTCCCCCTAACACACAACAGTGAGAGAGATCAGTAAACTGTCATAATTAGATCAAGCAACTGCCAAGTGGAAAAATAGTGCCCAAACATTTTATTCACCCAGTACCTCAGAAAATGAAAACGATTTTACATTCCAGCAAAAACGTTTACCATAAATTTGTAAAAAGCCAAATAGGCTAAAGTTTATATACACAGTGTAATTCCAGTGAAGTACCATTCCCCAGAATACTCAAATGTAAAATATACATACATGATATTATGTCGGTATGGCAGGATTTTCTCATCAATTCCATTGTCAGAAAATAAAAACTGCTACATACCTCTTTGCAGATTAAACTGCCCGCTGTCCCCTGATCTGAAGTTTACCTCTCCTCAGATGGCCGAGAAACAGCAATATGATCTTAACAACTCCGGCTAAAATCATAGTAAAAACTCTGGTAGATTCTTCTTCAAATTCTACCAGAGAAGGAATAACACACTCCGGTGCTATTAAAAAATAACAAACTTTTGATTGAAGAAATAAAACTAAATAAAATCACCATAGTCCTCTCACACATCCTATCTAGTCGTTGGGTGCAAGAGAATGACTGGGGGTGACGTAGAGGGGAGGAGCTATATGCAGCTCTGCTGGGTGAATCCTCTTGCACTTCCTGTTGGGGAGGAGTAATATCCCAGAAGTAATGATGACCCGTGGACTGATCACACTTAACAGAAGAAAAATTGTTTCCTTTTCTCTTAATCTAATATCACAAGGGTAGAAATGTAGTAATACAAAAGGTGCATTGCTCACAAGAACATCTTACATTCAGAAATCACATCTTTGCAGATCAGAAGAGGCTAGGGGGGAGGTTTGAAAAAATCCCTGAGAGCCATTCAACAATAAAATGTTCTGCTGCTTTGCAGTGCTGCTCCATATTTGACTGTTCTTTTCAAACATTACTTTGCTCTGGATGCACTGTGTTTAGGAAAACTTACACAGTGCAGCCAGAGCAAAACTCTGTTTGAAGAGAACAGTCTAATGTGGAGCAGTGCAGTGCTAATAGTTACTGCATGTGTCCTGTTCTTTCTGCAGACGTGCATTTACTGCAATAACATCTCAGATTACAGCATTCTCTGCCTTGGGGTGGAGGGTCTTTCCTGGTTTGGGGCTGCATTTCTGCCAGTTATATTGGCAATATTGTCTGAATTAATGGGATCATGAATGCCATTCCTTCTGGAAAGCGCCTGTTTGGGAATGGTTTTATTTTTCAGCATGATAACTATCCCAAGCACACTGCTAATGCAGTGAAATCATTATTTGGAGAGAAAACACGCTGATAAAACACTGACAGTCATGGACTGGCTTCCACAGAGTGGAGGTATGGAATCACCTGGAAAAATAAAGAAATAAAAGACAACCTAAATCTAAAGAAGAACTCTGACAGTGCTGAAAAAAAGCCTGGTATAATATACAAGAAGATTATTTCCGAAAACTTCAGGACAGTCTCCCCAAAAGAGTTCAAGATGTGTTTAGTGCCAAGGGAGGTCACACTAAATTCTGACTTTTACCTGAAGAAGCCATTTTGTTCTGAAATTTTTTTTTTTTTATATTTTGTGTACATATTTCCTGTATTTTTTGATTGTATCTTAATAAAGAAACGGAAAAATAAATATAGATGGTAATTAAAACTTAGCTAAAACAACAAACCTAATGGTGGCCAAACTTTTTTGGAACACACTCACCTCTTTACTAAGTTAGACACTTACTGGACTGATTCTATGGCTATTGAACTCTGGAACTGACTGAAGCCTGACCCATGTATTTGCCTCATCCCTTTGTTTGTACTAGAAATGATAAAGTATGAAGCAATGTTAGCACTTCCCTTCAGGTGCTCGCTGCCAGCCCCGGTTCTCCCAAACCGTGTATAGAAGCAGAAAGTGTTGAAAGTGGCGGTGCTTTGTCACCTCCAGGGAACCAAGCTGCCCACGTCCTCTGAGTCAACCTTGTTGCTTTCACCTCCAAAATAAAAGAGCTCACAATAGTGTAGCAGATTTCAGACAATGTGGTAGGCGCACAAACTGGTTCTACTCACAAGATTGCAGTTAAAATAAGCCCCTTTTATTAAAATCATTACAAAGGTGTCTTCAGGTGCAGCTTCAGGTTTTATTTAAAATACAGCTCAATGCGTTTTGACTAAAAGAAGCCTTTATCAAGGCTCTGACTATTGGCTTGTCTAAAGTGAGATTCAGACACTCTCTTGGGTTGGTTGCGGCATAGCCCTGATCTCTTCATATAAAGTAGAGCAGGTGGTAATTAGATTACCCAGGCATGGCAAAACCACTGCCATAAGCGCCTCTGAGTATTTAAACATAGAAAATGTAATAACACCTCAAGGGTAGAGAAGATGATGAGCTCTCTGTCTGCTGAAGTTCTCGGGCATAAATTCTGCCAAGGGAGATGCAGATAGCTAAGGATTCTGGTTGCAAACAGATGCACAGTACACAGCTTTCTGCAGAGCTTCAGTACTTTTCAGCCATCTTAAGTCACCACCTGCCAGAAGTCACTCATCTAAACATTATAAAACAAACATCTAGTTTGCTGTATTTGTTTTTCAACAGCCAAACCCCACCCACCATTTCCCTTATTTAGAAGAGCTAATCTGGACTTGAGTCTGCAGACAACAAGGCTAGATCATTATGTAGTATAAATTTAAAATTAATTGTTTTGCAGTTGTTATCTGTTAAAGCCAATTTGGAAAAAATATGTAGAAGGGAGGTTTAGCCTTGAGAGATCTGTAGGGGGTTCTCTACATCTGAGTACAAAACAAATAATGAAAGTATAGAGTAAAGTGGTTTACTATGCAGAACTAAACATTTTTATATTTAAATTTAGATGTGTTTACTATCCCTTTCTTGGTTTAGTGATTACATCACAAGTTGATTGATCCATTTTAATTGTGTTTGATACTTAAAGGTTATGTGTACAATTAACCAGTTGTGCTCCAAAACCACTGATATGTGTGTTTGTATTTTTTTGTCTTTAAAACCATCAACAATAATAAAACAGTATGTGTTACAGAGACTTCAGTAATGTATGTAATCACTTGGCCATGGTATCCACCAGTGTAGTAACCTTTGTTAATAATGTCTTTAAAAGCTGGCTATATTGTCCAATATTGATGAGGTTAGCGATCAAACAGACTGCTCAGTCAACAGAGAATACTTCCAGCTGTAGCATCACATGTTCACTAAAAGATACAAGCTAAAGCAATTAAGCTGCAGACACTTCATGAATGTTAGAGGATTTTCTTTTTTTGAAGTCATGCTGTAGAGGACATACTTTGATGTTTACACATGAGCTGCAAACCCTGCTGCCATAGCGAACTAAACACACATGAGCATCTATCCCTGCTGCCATAGAGAACTAAAGACTCAGGAGTTGCACACCCTGCTACCATAGAGTCCTAAAGACTCAGGAGTTGCACACCCTGCTACCATAGAGTCCTAAAGACACATGGGTTGCACACCCTGCTACCATAGAGTCCTAAAGACACATGAGTTGCCCCCCCCCCGCTGCCATAGAGTTCTAAAGACACGAGTTGCACACCCTGCTGCCATAGAGTCCTAAAGACACGAGTTGCACACCCTGCTGCCATAGAGTCCTAAAGACACATGAGTTGCACACCCTGCTGCCATAGATTCCGAAAGACACATGAGTTGCACACACTGCTGCCATAGATTCCGAAAGACACATGAGTTGCACACACTGCTGCCATAGAGTCCTAAAGACACATGAGTTGCACACCCTGCTGCCATAGAGTCCTAAAGACACATGAGTTGCACACCCTGCTGCCATAGAGTCCTAAAGACACGAGTTGCACACCCTGCTGCCATAGAGTCCTAAAGACACATGAGTTGCACACCCTGCTGCCATAGATTCCGAAAGACACATGAGTTGCACACACTGCTGCCATAGATTCCGAAAGACACATGAGTTGCACACACTGCTGCCATAGAGTCCTAAAGACACATGAGTTGCACACACTGCTGCCATAGATTCCGAAAGACACATGAGTTGCACACACTGATGCCATAGATTCCGAAAGACACATGAGTTGCACACACTGCTGCCATAGAGTCCTAAAGACACATGAGTTGCACACACTGCTGCCATAGATTCCTAAAGACACATGAGTTGCACACCCTGCTACCAGAGTCCTAAAGACACATGAGTTGCACACCCTGCTACCATAGAGTCCTAAAGACACATGAGTTGCACACCCTGCTACCAGAGTCCTAAAGACACATGAGTTGCACACCCTGCTACCATAGAGTCCTTAAGACACATAAGCTGCTAACCCTGCTACCATAGAGTCCTTAAGACACATAAGCTGCTAACCCTGCTGCCATAGAGAACTAAAGACAAATGAGCTGCAAACCCTGCTGCCATTGAGTCCTAAAGATGTGTGCACATTGCTAAAGAAAAAAGCAAATTTGATAACAGAGGTTGGAAACATTTTTTTAATCACTATATTACAAGTCAAACTCCCGTTATATATTTGATCTCTATTTACCCACAGAGGCACTGTTAATGGTCATTAATGGCTGTCAAAATAAAACATAAATTAAATGGGTTAATGTACATGGATATTGAAGTTAGATAGAGTGTTTTGTATTAATAAAAATGTTTAACTAAAAGATTACTCAGTGCTGCTCAGTTAACACATCACAATGGCAATCTGAATTGGAGATCTCCTTAGACAATGATTAATGAAATAGTCTCCAATACCCGGAAATCTTTTACATTCCCCCTGCTTTCTGGAGATGAATTTCAAGATACTTTCATAGTGGTACCTTACACCGGTTTTGGCGTAAAAAATATCCCTCTGTCTCTTCCTCTTTGTTGGAGTGGATGTAACACCCCAAGTAAGATTTTCCTTATGTGGAGGTATTGTCAAAAGCTTACCCCATTTTGTATTCCAAAATCTTATTAGTGCAAGTTTTGTATTGGCACCTTCTATAGCGCTGTTAATTAAAAGTTGCAATTATAAATGCAAAATTAGATCCTCACTCCTTCAAAATTGGTTGAAACAGTGCAGATTATTGATTAGATAAACTTAGCAACAATTCCTTGGTTATACGGCAGGAAGGGGGGGTTGTAGTGGTAATGTTAAAAAACCCTCTATGTAGAGGAAGCCCTTAGGCAATTACAAAATACCACTATGAAATACTTAGGAAAGATCCAACTAAGATGTTTCAGAGGGAAATATTGCACCATTTGTATGATGCAATGGAAGCTAGTTTTATTAACCAGGATACTCATTCATTCTTGTACGTGGAACATCTGGTTATTCTGGTATTCCATCATCTTCCTAAGGGGCATAAGTTCCTTGAAGTATTTAAAGGTAGACCCATAGTCAGTAAATATGGGTCCCTATTTGAGCATTTATCCCAATGAGTGGATGAGCTTCTACAGTCATTTGTCTTAGCATTACTGAGCTACATTAGAGACACACAACACATTCTTAATATTGTCTCTTCAGTAAGAGGGGGACCCAATGATAATTGGTTGACCATAGACGTAGAAGCTTTATATTCTTCTATTCTAAAGGAAAAAGGATTGAAAGATATCACTTTCTTTTTGGAAAGATTTTCAAACTTCTTAAAATAATTTTCTGATTTTATTGTGAGGGTGACCAATTTTTTTACTCATTAATAATTATTTCGAATTTGAGTTGTTGTTTTTTTCAGAGATGCAGGACTGCTATGGAGGCTATGTTTGCCCCCTCCTATGCCAACCTATACATGGGTTGGTGGGAGCTGTCCCACATCTTTTTACCTGAAAACCCCTTCAAAAATTGCATCAAGCTTGTATAACAGATTTTGTAATGACGTGATTTTGATGTTGCAGGTGGACAGTGAGAGCATTATAGCTTTTGTGGATTGGATTAATAACGGATTACGGTTTACCTATCAATACAGTAATGTTTCTATTAATTTCTTGGATGTTACTTTAAGTTTTCATCCCACGGGTGAAATAATCTCAGAAACATATATGAAACCAATATTTGGCAACACTCTTTTAAATGTTTACAGTTGTCATCCTCTTCATGTACAATATGGGGTGACTTAAGGCCAATTCAAAAGCTTGAAGAGGAATTACACTGATCTATCCACACATCAATCTCAAGCTAGACTCAAAGAGAGGGGTTACAATAAACATACAATTATGAGAGCCAAACGGAATGTGGATAGGATTGACAGACTATCTTTGTTAATTTGGAATAGAAGTTCTAGTACCTTGAAGGTGTTGCTTTTGTAACAGATTATTCTGCACAATACAGACATATATGTAAAATTATTAAACAACATTTTCCATGATTGGCAGCAGACAAATTATTAAGTCTTTGTGAACAAGGTGGTAGGTTCTCCCACAGGAGAAACAAGACATTGGGTAATTTAGTATCACCCACTCAATTAAGGAATGGTTTTCCACTCCTCTCTAACTCTTGGTTTTTTTACAATGGGGTGTTCCATGCGGTACTTCAGACTGTGTAGCATGTGAACATGTCATCCAGGGATCTAATTTTAGGTCAACTGTTACAGAAAATACTTTCTCTATAAAAAACCTTTCTAAATTGTAGGTCCAAATATGTTATTTATTTGGTTACATTTGGGTTTATGTAACATACAATACGTGGGCCTCATGACAAGAGAGAAAGTTCTGCATTAGACAGCATTTGTCAACTATCAGATCCAGGAGAGTGACTACACCATTAGGGCAGCACTTTGCAACTGTATACAATAAGAATCAGAGGGGAAATTTAAAGGGACAGTCTAGTCAAAATTAAACTTTAATGATTCAGATAGGGTGGCAATTTTATACAACTTTCCAATTTACTTTTATCATCAAATTTGCTTTGCTCTCTTGGTATTTTGTTTTAAAAGCTAAACATAGTTAGGCTCAAACTGATTTCTAAACTGTTGAAAACCGCCTCCTACCTCAGTGCATTTTGACAGTTTTTCACAGGTAGACAGAGCTAGTTCATGTGTGCCATATAGACAACATTGTGCTCACTTCCGTGGAGTTATTTAGGAGTCAGTACTGATTGGCTACAATGCATTAAGGACACTATAAGTGTGGCTTGCACAGCTGTATCGCTTGTAGCCACACTACAAGTAGCAAAGTATTTCAGTCTAACTACACACAAAGAGTCTTTGATTGCAATTACTGTACAAATTGTCGGTCAGAATTTGCAGTTTATGCCATAACTTGTACCTCCTGTGAAAAGCAATATGTAGGGTGTACCACACGTGAGACCAGAGAGCGTATACGTGAACACCTCAATGATATTGAGAGAGGGAGGACAGCGACAGGTGCTTCTAAGCATTTCATACATGAGCATGATAGAAGTGTCAAGACATTCACCTGGATGATCATAGATTTAATTAAGAATAAACCAAGGGGAGGAAGCAGGACTATGGAGTTATATAAAAAGGAAGCCTTTTGGATATTTAAATTGTATACACGCAGTCCAAATGGCTTGAATATAGAAGGAGATCTGATTAACTTTTGGTACTAGATATCACCCCATATACTATTTTTTAACTCCATATACTTAGATTGCCATAACATCTAAATAACTAAGAAACTAAAAAGACTAAAAAACAAAAAACCTTAAAAGTATGGCCCACAATATTGGTTTATTGAGAGATATTATTAAGCTTAGGCTTAGTTGGGACAATAATTTGTGTACCACATTTATTTAGAGTACATAACTATCTATATATTTCTTTGTTATTTTCTATTTACCCCAGCTTCTAGTGTATCAGTCAAATAAGTGGAGACATAGCATTATCATGCTAGATGGCATGACTGGATGGTATATGTGTAAGTATGCCATTCAAGTAATGCCCATAGAGATTTAGATAAGATATTGCATGCCTATAAAGATTACGCATTTAGCATATAGGGGGTTACAAATATTAAATGTACATACAAAGTTTAGATAGAGGTTCCTAACATTATTAACATACGATCTCACTGACCAAGCAAATAATCTACATAGATCCAATATACAAGATAGCAGGTGTAATAAATTTAACCCCTAGCACAGACAGCCAATGAAATTAAGGTGGGTGGTATAATAGCCACCCTATTTACCATGACTAAAGTGTCTATGATTAAGGCCAGTCAAGGCCGAAACATGTCAGACTAGTCTCCCTTGTCTGTGCTTACATGTTTTTAATAGTGTGTTGCCTATTGTAAATTGAAGCAATAAATTTCCAGATTGTTTTACTCACCCGGTTTTCGTTTGGTTGAATTACAATGCATGTCTGTCAAAAGCACTGAGATAAGGGGACAGTCTGCAGAGGCTTTGATATAAGGTAATAAGTGTATTAATATCACAGTGCTTGTTATGCAAAACTGGGGAAGGGGTAATAAAAGGATTATCTATCTATCTTTTTTTTTCTCTTTTAAATTGTTTTATTGAGGTTGTCAGAAATAATAACCAGTATACAGAAATGATAATACAACAACATCCGTTGACATGGTAAGACTACAGCATAGATGGAAATTCCCTTTCTGTTCAGTTCTAAACATTGTCATACAAAAGAGCAAAAAATAAGGCAAGAGCCAGTATACTGGATACAAAATCATGGAACCTGTTTTTAAATATTTATTACTTCCTCTGACTACTCGCAGGGACACTCATGGAACCATTTGGATATGAATTACACAGAGGAATTAATATGATGAATACGGTCACTTTTGGACCTTGAAAAGATGATATAGAGAGAGAACATTAAACTAGTATGATAATATGCGCTGAGACAAAAATAACATAGCTGAAACTCTCAAACACTTAAATCATAGTATTGTCAATAGGAGACTGTTATTGTAGAAGGAGGGCTGCAAATAACAATTGAGCCTACATAAACTCATCTAGGCTCTTTGCTCAGACTGGCTGGGACTTCTATGAATGAGGGATCTGTTGTTAGAGAAGAGGGGTTAGGGAAGCAGACCCATTTGAAATAGATTAGGACCTTTTCTCAAACTTAGTAAGGACAAGTATCTATGGTGAGGGACAGGAAAACTGTTCTGTGGTAATATCTATGGGGGTCCGTATAGTAGAGCAATCTAATCATTAAATTATGTATTCATAATGTCAAACATAATGAATCCAAACTATTATCTGTTAGGGGAGAGAGTAACAGATAGAGTATATCAGAAGTATATGTTAGAGCCGGAGAGGAGTAGAATACCAACGTGCTTGATAGCTCTTCTGGTTCTACTATTTGAGACGAGTGTTAGTTGCTTACTACAAGTACACTAATTTATGAGGATACAGTAGGAATTATGAGTCCCCAGATTGTAGGGAGGGTATTTGGTAGGCATGTGGAAGGCATATATAAAGATCCCTAGAGGCTAATCTGTTTCAACATACAGATATCTGTTTCTACAGTGATAAAGGCTAGACAATACTACTGATAAATAAGAAAACTTCAGCATCTATATGGTATCTTAACATGGAAGTAACCAACATAACAGTATAAAGGTGTAACAGATCTTCAAACGTAATACACATGTGGGTCTGTATTATTTAAACTTGCTCTCTCTAGAAGGTTCTAGGTTCTTACCTCTCCTCTAGCCTATGCCGCTAGCAAAAAACAAAAAGACAGGCCCCCTAATAAACTCCAGGCGCTCCCAATAGCCTGATGATTTAAAAGGTGATGTTTCTTCATTAGAGTATGGAGGGACACTAATAAACCTCTTAGCTGTGGTTTGTTGCATGAAAAGTTAAGTACCCTCACATAGTGGCTGATGGATTGGGTCTTTAAGTCTATGGAATGTTTGGGGAAGGTATAAACATATCTTGGTACCGGACTCTCCATGTACTCTAGTTCCGTGATACATATTGCTCCCCTGTCGACCGGCCGCATCTCCAGGGGGTTCAGCTTCTCTCTTATAAGACTGCATGAATAATGAAGGGTCTAGATATGTATTGTTTTATGGCGCCTTTCTGCCCTCCTCCGGTAGCGGATTTCGTCTGGATCGGCAACAAGATCTTCTACATACTCCACAGCTCTCATGTCTGGTGGCTTTGATGAAGTCAGAGCTGACTGGTATGTCGTGTTCTCATCGGGACCATTATCTTCATCTGCTCTCAAGCTCCCCATGAGGGAGGTAAAGTGGCTCTCCATTTTCTCAGATATTAGTTCTAGAAGCGCCAAGATATCAGGCTCCATTATTAGTGAGTATAGACATATTCTTTGGTTCCTTATACACAGTGTTGGTCACTTTTCAGTGGTATGAGAGTACAGCAACAGTGGTAAAGCTTGTCAGTCTCAGCAGATGAAAGCTGCTTTACCCGGCATGGAAAAGTGACCTAGGCCGCCGCCAACAGTTTCGTTTGTTTCAGTTCTTCTATAATCTGGATCTCACTAATAGAGGTATCAGCTGGCTCAAGAGCTTCTTCTCAAGATATAGCATAAGTTTTCGTTGATAGATGAGATGTTAAGAATGGTATAAATATCAAATAATATAGACTGAAGTCAGAGCTACTGAAATTCGTGACTGAACATGGCCGCTGGAGTAGTTCCTTTAAATGGACTATTGTTGAAAAAAATTTTTACCCCAGGAGAGGTGGGGACTGCGTACTAGAGCACCATTTAGTATGAATTCTGAATATGACTTAATTATTAGTATTGAATATGTGTGCTCCTTGTATGTACCGGTCTGTTACCCATACCTACCCTCATGTTAGAATTGCTTGAATACATATGATACATGTAGTTTTCTACTCGTGTTTTATGAAGTAACTGAATCCCACTCTAGGTACAAACCTGCATACACAAATTGTACCATTAACTAAATATCAATAGTTTATATTTTCTAGGTAATATAGATGCAGATTATGTACATCACAAAAAATCATATTGCTCTAGTTCAGCTACATACCTAAATATTGCTTTTTGGAGAATACATTTTCCCATTCATTTTTATATTTATTTGTTTAATGGTGAACAGCAATACAATTGATTCTGCTTGATATATATAAGTTTTGCAGTCACAGCAACAGTTTTGGATGTAGTGTTACTTTGTGTTCCAGTGGTTTGCAGTGAAGCCTGTATAACATGCTCTATATAGGATACCAATCAGTAATATGCCTGTGTTTTTTTAACCAATCAGTGTATGGTGGGTGCTTTAAAATGTTGGACTAGTGTATTTGCATACCAGCATTTGCTGGCTTATCTGAACATTGTACACATCCTTCCTCTTAAACTGCACTGGAGTGGGCAAATAAAGGTTATATTGTATTCCGGCTTCCGGCTTCTACTTCTGTTGTTGCAGTTACTTGGCAGTTTCTTGCCAGGTTGAGCATTATGCCCTGATTGGATATGATACATCACATGACCTGCACTCAGAGAGGAACAGGAGGATAGTGGAATACTTTTCCCCTGGACGGCGTTCAGGATCTCTTAAGCAAACATAAGTCAACGGGACAACAAAAGGTACTCTGTGGATGCTCACAGAGAGTTTTCTTTATCCTGGGGATGTGTGTGAATGTACATCCTGCCACTTGTTTGCAGGTATTATGTTGGATGATCCTTATCTATAAGGAGTACTCCTACTTGTGACTGCCCAATTATTGATAGCCATATTCTGGAAATCTTACCAGATTCCAACTCATGCAATATGGATAACTTAAACAAACAAACAAAAAAAAACCAATCTATTGCAACTTGTCTTTTGACAGTATTCTGTATGCTAACACGGCTATTGGTTTAGAGGTGAAAATGTCACCTCATTGGTAGAAGGGCGCTGTGCTGTAGGCGGCTGGAGGCTCTGAAATTAGCGATCAAGCTTTAGTTTAGCACTTTTTTTACTAAATAATCAATGAAACTCCAGATTATTTTTAGTGATGGAAAATCCTAGCGTTTTTAAACATTCGGATTTACCATCACTTTAAAGCATTCCAAATGACTTGCTATGCCTACTGTAAAGTATAAAATATATTGGAAATTGTTCGACATATTTATTTTTGTATTTGAAATAGCTGTTTTTTCTAATTAAACCATCACCTAGGACATGCCCATACCAATGTGTTGCGTTTGCAAATATGTATGTTAGGTACTGAAATTCTAATTATGGCTGGGGGATTGAGCAAACACAAGTAGCTATTTCACATACAAAATCTCTCGCTCATACCCCCACTAGGAGATTAATCAGTGCTAATGTTGCCTATTTAAATAGCTTTTCTACACATTCTTTACTCATATTTACAGTGTAGGTGGGGATACAACAGGAAAAAGCAGCTATTTCAAATACAAAATAAAGATAAAAGAGTTTTCTACCAAAAATTAAATACATTGCAGCAGGTAAAATTGACCATTGGGAACACATTAAAAGGAAGAACATTTTAGAGTATAATGTGCCTTCAAATGATGATGATGATAATAATAATGATGATGTATGACGTTTTTTTTATTTGGAGCTTTCAAAAGTAATCAAAAAGAGCTGTCGCTGTTGTTGGCATGGGCAGTACCATCTTGTTTTTTGGTTAAGAGCATGTGCAGATCGATGGCCAATGTGTATTGTGGATTGTATTGAATACTTATCAAGTGGCTTCGGCTGTTGAATTCAATACAGGGAGTGCAGAATTATTAGGCAAATGAGTATTTTGACCACATCATCCTCTTTATGCATGTTGTCTTACTCCAAGCTGTATAGGCTCGAAAGCCTACTACCAATTAAGCATATTAGGTGATGTGCATCTCTGTAATGAGAAGGGGTGTGGTCTAATGACATCAACACCCTATATCAAGTGTGCATAATTATTAGGCAACTTCCTTTCCTTTGGCAAAATGGGTCAAAAGAAGGACTTGACATGCTCAGAAAAGTCAAAAATAGTGAGATATCTTGCAGAGGGATGCAGCACTCTTAAAATTGCAAAGCTTCTGAAGCGTGATCATCGAACAATCAAGCGTTTCATTCAAAATAGTCAACAGGGTCGCAAGAAGCGTGTGGAAAAACCAAGGCGCAAAATAACTGCCCATGAACTGAGAAAAGTCAAGCGTGCAGCTGCCAAGATGCCACTTGCCACCAGTTTGGCCATATTTCAGAGCTGCAACATCACTGGAGTGCCCAAAAGCACAAGGTGTGCAATACTCAGAGACATGGCCAAGGTAAGAAAGGCTGAAAGACGACCACCACTAAACAAGACACACAAGCTGAAACGTCAAGACTGGGCCAAGAAATATCTCAAGACTGATTTTTCTAAGGTTTTATGGACTGATGAAATGAGAGTGAGTCTTGATGGGCCAGATGGATGGGCCCGTGGCTGGATTGGTAAAGGGCAGAGAGCTCCAGTCCGACTCAGACGCCAGAAAGGTGGAGGTGGAGTACTGGTTTGGGCTAGTATCATCAAAGATGAGCTTGTGGGGCCTTTTCGGGTTGAGGATGGAGTCAAGCTCAACTCCCAGTCCTACTGCCAGTTTCTGGAAGACACCTTCTTCAAGCAGTGGTACAGGAAGAAGTCTGCATCCTTCAAGAAAAACATGATTTTCATGCAGAACAATGCTCCATCACACGCGTCCAAGTACTCCACAGCTTGGCTGGCAAGAAAGGGTATAAAAGAAGAAAATCTAATGACATGGCCTCCTTGTTCACCTGATCTGAACCCCATTGAGAACCTGTGGTCCATCATCAAATGTGAGATTTACAAGGAGGGAAAACAGTACACCTCTCTGAACAGTGCGTTTGGGATAATGATTAGACTGAAAGTAAGGGGGGGGGATCAATGCACACCTTATAAAACTTTATCCCAATGTTTTATAGAAATGAGCTGAGGTGATGGTAGGTGGCGCAAATCAATGCTGATTCCCTGTAATGAAGTGTTACTATCCCAATGTTGATTGATAATATCTTTATATTCTTTGTTACGTGAGTTCCGTTGTGAATTCTATTTAGCCCAATTTGCTATGTTTAAATTTACAATTGCTAATAGTATCAATTTCTTATTGTGTGACTATGTATTAGTAATATACTCCTTATAAAAATAAAAAGCCTATAGGCTGGTAAATATAAAAAACAATTTATTCACAAAATATGTAAAAATGTATACACTTTACGTACTATTGACACCGGTGTCTTATGTTACTTAGATTTAAAAGATACTATAAAATAGACAAACATAAAATAAACAATTTCAAGTTAAAATGATACAATTTCAAGTTAAAATGATACTAATACGTTGGGTGTTTGTGTTACGAGTTGCTTATTTCCACAGTAAAGGCCTAATTACATAGGTATGTTACAATATTATTGACATTCAATCTGTATATATTTTAGCAATGAACTTCTATTAGTCTTGGTTTCTTAAACGTTATAACTAGGGTTGCACCGATGCCATTTTTTTAAGACCGAGTACAAGTACCGATACTTGTTTTCAAATACTCGCCGATACCAATTACCGATACTTTTTTTTATGCCATGTGACAGTTTACCAAGCACAATACAGACTAATTATTTAAGTTTCCTTCTTTATAATTATGAAGGACTGTAGCTCAAAAGACATTATGAAATAATAAAAAAAGTTTTATTTGTCACAAAGTTCACAGAACATGTTTAGAAATAAAAATATTACAATAAAATATATTAACAACAACAATAAATAACAAATATAAAATTGCAACCAACCAAAAGTGCCATACAGTAAAAATAGAACAGAATACTGTTTAATCATGTGAACAACACTATGGGCTAGATTACATTTGAGTGGTAAGCTTTACCAATGCTCTCATTACACGTCCTACTCCATTAAAGGCTATGGAGTTGGATATGTGAACAGAGCATTGGTAAAGCTTACGAATCAAATGTAATTTAAATCTAGTCCTATAATTGCAGGATGAGTGTTCATTGGGATTAACTTAATTTTTCCTATGAGTAGTCTTCCTGCAATTATATAAGCTAAGATGTTCCTCAGAGTACAGTATGTTTTGAACATAATTGTGTAAGATGAGAACTAGCAGTATAAAAGGCAATCTAGCAATTAGAATAATTTTTCAAAAGTTAGTGGCAAGTTCTTTTTAAGGAACAGAACAGAAGCATCTCTGCATGTTCAGCTATAAGTCTGTTTTTGCTATCAGTAAGGAGGTTCAGCTTTCCCCACTACTGCATGGGGCAGAAAGATAATTTTGGGCCATTTTAGCCAGAGCTGGAAATCTCAGTTTATTAACTGCCCAGTACTTCAGGGGTTTGTCTGAACGCAGTACAGTGATCTCTCCTACAATAATACAAATAAGAGCAATTTGTATTGGCAGAATAGTAGTAAACAATTTTTAGTTTAGTCTCCACTCCAGCTTTAAATGAAAGGGGAACATGCAGTTTGAAAAAAACACCACAAAATAGCATATGGGTAGTAAGTGGAGGTATCGGTTTAAGTATCGGTGCATTTGAACGAGTACAAGTACTCATGCAAGTACTTGGTATCGGTACCGATACCGATACTAGTATCGGTATCGGTGCAACCCTAGTTATAACCTTACAGTTTTGGCCGGGTATACGTGATAATACACTATATTATAATAGTGCTGGTAGTGCTGTTTTTATAGTGCTCTAAAGTACCTTGAAGTGTATCCGTCTGATGACACTGTATACGTTGGAGAATACTGCGGTTAAATATATGCCGCTGCTTGATTCCCTTTAGTGTATCCGTCTAATGACACTTTTTACGTTGGAGAATACTGCGGTTAAATATATGCCGCTGTTTGATTCTCTTTAGTGACTGGGTTTGCTAGGTGAGTCGTGATGTTAGATCTCTCTGGCGGTTAAATATATGCCGCTGCGGTGACTTTGTTGCAGTTTAAGTTCAACCTGCAGTAAAAAATGTGGATGATGTTGCTCTTCGTGGTGATTCACACTGACGTGAATGTTTCCTGCGGTTCCCGTGACCGCTTGAAGTGTTGTCGGTCAGTGACCGATCTAGCTCTTCAAGGATGGTGGTTCCTGATACTTTGTCCGTCAGATGTGAGATCTTTGCCGCTTCAGATGTTTATTCTTCTGCTTTCGTTTACTGTCGGTCAGTGACCGGTCCGGCTATGTTCTTAGATGTTTGGATGGAAGCGCTCTTCTTGTGTCCTGCAAATCCGTGTGAGGGTGCTCGGGTATCAACGCGTTTCGGCTTCAAAGCCTTTCTCAAGATACCTGATGAGTAGATTGGCCTGCTATTTATACCTGTTTCGGTTAACTGTTAAACTGCCAGTACGAAGTTATTGTAATTTTCACTTTTAGTTAGTTTGTGAATTTAAGGATGTTAACATTCATCAAGACTTGATTCTGGGTAAATTATCTTACATACATACTTTTCTGATATTTTTACTTTATCATTTGTGGATATTCATTTCTTATTGTGCACAATATTGCAACATGGCTATACGGAGTATGTAATTAATCATATAACAAGACTTGATTCTGGGTATTTTTCATACAGATATGTTTTTCAGAGGTTTATACTTTGCCGTATGTGAGTGTTCATTTTTTTGTTGTGCATACTTTGGAGTGTGTTATTACGTTCCCCTGATATTTCTGGCTATGCGCTAGTCTGTATTTAGGCGTAAAAATCATAATTAGCTTAAACTCAGATTATAGGTAAAATCTAAATACAATTGATAATATCGATATTTAATACTTGAAAATTGATTGGGGTTAGATTGTTACTTTATTATCTAATATAGGTTTTACAAATCCTGAATTTAACACCTATAGTTTTAAATTTCCAAATTTGTTACTTTTTATACTTCGTTGACGGACTCTAACATGTATATATCCCTAACTAAAAACGTTGTTCGATTGTGGAATTGGTACATCATTAACTCCAGATATGGAGTATTAGGACGTATAGCGATGAACTGGTACATCTTTGACTTAGCGTCTGGGCTATTAGGAAGTGTCTTTTTATATTATTTCGTGTGTCTAATAAATTATTAATAATTATAATATTGAATATGGTTATTCCTTAATGTGTTTTATATATGACTTTTGCGTGATATGAATGTAGTTATGAATGTAATTAAAGTCTATAGACAATTGGGTTTGAGGTATACTACAGGATGGCGTTTAAGTCCATTTCACTATTTAGGCCTTTTGGGTATAGAGTACCCATTTCGAATATTAGTTTGGCTTCTTGGTGTAGAAGTTTTTTCCCTAGATTGCCTCCTCTGCTGTCTGGTTTAATCTTTCTAATGCCCCAAAATAACATTTCATTTGGGTTTCCTTTATGGCATGTTTTAAAGTGTGCGTATAGTTTTGTGTTATCTCTTTCTTTTTCAATACTTAGGATGTGTTCTCTCATCCTATCCTTCAAATTTCTGCTTGTTTGGCCTAAGTATTGAAGTTTGCAAGTGCATTCTATTAGATATATGATATTGGTATCCGTGCATCTGATAATGTCATTTATTTTTACTTCTTTATTTGTCACAGTTGATCTGACTGATTTAGATTTGATACTGTGTTTACAAGATTTACACTCGTGGCATGGGAAAAAACCAGATATGGTTTCATTATTAAGGTCTCGTTGGGTAGTGTGATTTTTTTGTTGTTTGTACTCGCTAGGTGCTAGGATATTTTTCAGACTGGTGGCTTTTCGAAATATAATATCTGGAGGTCTATCATTTGCCCCGTCCTGTAAAATCAACAAATTTGAAACCCTGATTAATGTGAATCAATTCACAAGAAAATTAGCTCTAAAAAAGTATTTTTTGAGAAACCCTCTGGAAAAACATAATTTATGCTTACCTGATAAATTCCTTTCTTCTGTTGTGTGATCAGTCCACGGGTCATCATTACTTCTGGGATATAACTCCTCCCCAACAGGAAATGCAAGAGGATTCACCCAGCAGAGCTGCATATAGCTCCTCCCCTCTACGTCACTCCCAGTCATTCGACCAAGAATCAACGAGAAAGGAGAAACCAAGGGTGAAGTGGTGACTGGAGTATAATTTAAAAGATATTTACCTGCCTTAAAACAGGGCGGGCCGTGGACTGATCACACAACAGAAGAAAGGAATTTATCAGGTAAGCATAAATTATGTTTTCTTCTGTTATGTGTGATCAGTCCACGGGTCATCATTACTTCTGGGATACCAATACCAAAGCAAAAGTACACGGATGACGGGAGGGATAGGCAGGCTCATTATACAGAAGGAACCACTGCCTGAAGAACCTTTCTCCCAAAAATAGCCTCCGAAGAAGCAAAAGTGTCAAATTTGTAAAATTTGGAAAAAGTATGAAGCGAAGACCAAGTTGCAGCCTTGCAAATCTGTTCAACAGAGGCCTCATTCTTAAAGGCCCAAGTGGAAGCCACAGCTCTAGTAGAATGAGCTGTAATTCTTTCAGGAGGCTGCTGTCCAGCAGTCTCATAGGCTAAACGAATTATGCTACGAAGCCAGAAGGAGAGAGAGGTAGCCGAAGCCTTATGACCTCTCCTCTGACCAGAATACACGACAAACAGGGAAGACGTTTGTCGAAAATCCTTAGTTGCCTGCAAGTAGAACTTGAGGGCACGAACTACATCCAGATTGTGTAGAAGACGTTCCTTCTTTGAAGAAGGATTTGGACACAAGGATGGAACAACAATCTCTTGATTGATATTCCTGTTAGTGACTACCTTAGGTAAGAACCCAGGTTTAGTACGCAGAACTACCTTGTCTGAGTGAAAAATCAGATAAGGAGAATCACAATGTAAGGCTGATAACTCAGAGACTCTTCGAGCCGAGGAAATAGCCATTAAAAACAGAACTTTCCAAGATAACAATTTTATATCAATGGAATGAAGGGGTTCAAACGGAACACCCTGTAAAACGTTAAGAACTAAGTTTAAACTCCATGGCGGAGCAACAGTTTTAAACACAGGCTTGATCCTAGCTAAAGCCTGACAAAAGGCCTGGACGTCTGGATTTTCTGACAGACGCCTGTGTAACAAGATGGACAGAGCTGAGATCTGTCCCTTTAATGAGCTAGCCGATAAACCCTTTTCTAAACCTTCTTGTAGAAAGGACAATATCCTAGGAATCCTAACCTTACTCCAGGAGTAACCTTTGGATTCGCACCAGTATAGGTATTTACGCCATATCTTATGGTAAATCCTTCTGGTAACAGGCTTCCTAGCCTGTATCAGGGTATCAATAACCGACTCAGAAAAACCACGTTTTGATAAAATCAAGCGTTCAATTTCCAAGCAGTCAGCTTCAGAGAAGTTAGATTTTGATGTTTGAATGGACCCTGTATCAGAAGGTCCTGTCTTAGAGGTAGAGACCAAGGCGGACAGGATGACATGTCCACTAGATCTGCATACCAAGTCCTGCGTGGCCATGCAGGCGCTATTAGAATCACTGATGCTCTCTCCTGTTTGATTTTGGCAATCAATCGAGGAAGCAGCGGGAAGGGTGGAAACACATAAGCCATCCCGAAGTTCCAAGGTGCTGTCAAGGCATCTATCAGAACCGCTCCCGGATCCCTGGATCTGGACCCGTAGCGAGGAAGTTTGGCGTTCTGGCGAGACGCCATGAGATCTATCTCTGGTTTGCCCCAACGTCGAAGTATTTGGGCAAAGACCTCCGGATGAAGTTCCCACTCCCCCGGATGAAAAGTCTGGCGACTCAAGAAATCCGCCTCCCAGTTCTCCACTCCCGGGATGTGGATTGCTGACAGGTGGCAAGAGTGAGACTCTGCCCAGCGAATTATCTTTGATACTTCCATCATTGCTAGGGAGCTTCTTGTCCCTCCTTGATGGTTGATGTAAGCTACAGTCGTGATGTTGTCCGACTGAAACCTGATGAACCCCCGAGTTTTTAACTGGGGCCAAGCCAGAAGGGCATGGAGAACTGCTCTTAATTCCAGAATGTTTATTGGCAGGAGACTTTCCTCCTGATTCCATTGTCCCTGAGCCTTCAGAGAATTCCAGATAGCGCCCCAACCTAGTAGGCTGGCGTCTGTTGTTACAATTGTCCAGTCCGGCCTGCTGAATGGCATCCCCCTGGACAGATGTGGCCGAGAAAGCCACCATAGAAGAGAGTTTCTGGTCTCTTGATCCAGATTCAGAGTAGGGGACAAGTCTGAGTAATCCCCATTCCACTGACTCAGCATGCACAATTGCAGCGGTCTGAGATGTAGACGTGCAAAGGGTACTATGTCCATTGCTGCTACCATTAAGCCGATCACCTCCATGCATTGAGCTACTGACGGGAGTTGAATGGAATGAAGGACACGGCATGCATTTAGAAGCTTTGTTAATCTGTCTTCTGTCAGATAAATCTTCATTTCTACAGAATCTATAAGAGTCCCCAAGAATGGAACTCTTGTGAGAGGAAAAAGAGAACTCTTCTTTTCGTTCACTTTCCATCCATGCGACCTTAGAAATGCCAGAACTAACTCTGTATGAGACTTGGCAGTTTGAAAGCTTGAAGCTTGTATCAGAATGTCGTCTAGGTACGGAGCTACCGAAATTCCTCGCGGTCTTAGTACCGCCAGAAGGGCACCCAGAACCTTTGTGAAGATTCTTGGAGCCGTAGCCAATCCGAATGGAAGAGCTACAAACTGGTAATGCCTGTCTAAGAAGGCAAACCTTAGATACCGGTAATGATCTTTGTGAATCGGTATGTGAAGGTAAGCATCCTTTAAATCCACTGTGGTCATGTACTGACCCTTTTGGATCATGGGTAAGATTGTCCGAATAGTTTCCATTTTGAACGATGGAACTCTTAGGAATTTGTTTAGGATCTTTAAATCCAAGATTGGCCTGAAAGTTCCCTCTTTTTTGGGAACCACAAACAGGTTTGAGTAAAACCCTTGTCCTTGTTCCGACCGCGGAACCGGATGGATCACTCCCATTAATAACAGATCTTGTACACAGCGTAGAGACGCTTCTTTCTTTATCTGGTTTGTTGACAACCTTGACAGATGAAATCTCCCTCTTGGGGGGGAGAATTTGAAGTCTAGAAGGTATCCCTGAGATATGATCTCTAGCGCCCAGGGATCCTGAACATCTCTTGCCCAGGCCTGGGCGAAGAGAGAGAGTCTGCCCCCCACTAGATCCGGTCCCGGATCGGGGGCCCTCGGTTCATGCTGTCTTTGGGGCAGCAGCAGGTTTCCTGGCCTGCTTGCCCTTGTTCCAGGACTGGTTAGGTTTCCAGCCTTGTCTGTAACGAGCAACAGCTCCTTCCTGTTTTGGTGCAGTGGAAGTTGATGCTGCTCCTGCTTTGAAATTCCGAAAGGGACGAAAATTAGACTGTCTAGCCTTAGCTTTGGCTTTGTCTTAAGGCAGGGCGTGGCCCTTACCTCCTGTAATGTCAGCGATAATTTCTTTCAAACCGGGCCCAAATAAAGTTTGCCCCTTGAAAGGTATATTAAGTAATTTGGACTTAGAAGTTACATCAGCTGACCAGGATTTTAGCCACAGCGCCCTACGTGCCTGAATGGCGAATCCTGAGTTCTTAGCCGTAAGTTTGGTTAAATGTACTACGGCCTCCGAAATGAATGAATTAGCTAGTTTAAGGACTCTAAGCCTGTCCGTAATGTCGTCCAGCGTAGCTGAACTAAGGTTCTCTTCCAGAGACTCAATCCAAAATGCTGCCGCAGCCGTAATCGGCGCGATGCATGCAAGGGGTTGCAATATAAAACCTTGTTGAACAAACATTTTCTTAAGGTAACCCTCTAATTTTTTATCCATTGGATCTGAAAAAGCACAGCTATCCTCCACCGGGATAGTGGTACGCTTAGCTAAAGTAGAAACTGCTCCCTCCACCTTAGGGACCGTTTGCCATAAGTCCCGTGTGGTGGCGTCTATTGGAAACATCTTTCTAAATATTGGAGGGGGTGAGAACGGCACACCGGGTCTATCCCACTCCTTAGTAACAATTTCAGTTAGTCTCTTAGGTATAGGAAAAACGTCAGTACTCGCCGGTACCGCAAAGTATTTATCCAACCTACACAATTTTTCTGGTATTGCAACAGTGTTACAATCATTAAGAGCCGCTAAAACCTCCCCTAGTAATACACGGAGGTTCTCCAATTTAAATTTAAAATTTGAAATATCTGAATCCAATCTGTTTGGATCAGAACCATCACCCACAGAATGAAGCTCTCCGTCCTCATGTTCTGCAAGCTGTGACGCAGTATCAGACATGGCCCTAGTATTATCAGCGCACTCTGTTCTCACCCCAGAGTGATCACGCTTGCCTCTTAGTTCTGGTAATTTAGCCAAAACTTCAGTCATAACAGTAGCCATATCTTGTAATGTTATCTGTAATGGCCGCCCAGATGTACTAGGCGCCATAATATCACGCACCTCCCGGGCGGGAGATGCAGGTACTGACACGTGAGGCGAGTTAGTCGGCATAACTCTCCCCTCGCTGTTTGGTGAAATTTGTTCAATTTGTACAGATTGGCTTTTATTTAAAGTAGCATCAATACAGTTAGTACATAAATTTCTATTGGGCTCCACCTTGGCATTGGAACAAATGACACAGATATCTTCCTCTGAATCAGACATGTTTAACACACTAGCAATAAACTTGCAACTTGGTTACAATCATATTTAACAAAAACGTACTGTGCCTCAAAGAGCACTAAATGATTAAATGACAGTTGAAATAATGAACTGAAAGACAGTTATAGCATCAATCCTTAAAAACAACACAACTTTTAGCAAAGGTTTGTTCCCATTAGTAAAGTAACAATAATTAAATTACAGAGCAACGTTTTTAATCACAGTCAATATATAAGTCTCACAGCTCTGCTGAGAGAATCTACCTCCCTCCAAAGAAGTTTGAAGACCCCTGAGATCTGTTAGAGATGAACCGGATCATGCAGGAAATACAAGAGTAACTGACTGGAATTTTTTGATGCGTAGCAAAGAGCGCCAAAAACGGCCCCTCCCCCTCACACACAGCAGTGAGAGAGAAACGAAACTGTCACAATTAAAACAAGCAACTGCCAAGTGGAAAAATAATGCCCAAATATTTATTCACTCAGTACCTCAGAAAATGCAAACGATTCTACATTCCAGCAAAAACGTTTAACATAATAAATACCTATTAAAAGGTTTAATGTACTTTTAACAGAGTAATTCCGGTGAAATACCATCCCCAGAATACTGAAGTGTAGAGTATACATACATGTCATTATAACGGTATGGCAGGATTTTCTCATCAATTCCATTCAGAAAATAAAAACTGCTACATACCTCAATGCAGATTCATCTGCCCGCTGTCCCCTGATCTGAAGCTTTTACCTCCCTCAGATGGCCGAGAAACAGCAATATGATCTTAACTACTCCGGTTAAAATCATAGTAAAAACTCTGGTAGATTCTTCTTCAAACTCTGCCAGAGAGGCAATAACACGCTCCGGTGCTATTGTAAAATAACAAACTTTTGATTGAAGTTATAAAAACTAAGTATAATCACCATAGTCCTCTCACACATCCTATCTAGTTGCTGGGTGCAAGAGAATGACTGGGAGTGACGTAGAGGGGAGGAGCTATATGCAGCTCTGCTGGGTGAATCCTCTTGCATTTCCTGTTGGGGAGGAGTTATATCCCAGAAGTAATGATGACCCGTGGACTGATCACACATAACAGAAGAAATAATAGTAACTACACATCAAAATACATTCACACCAATTTCAAACAAAAATCCACTTTTAACCCCACTCAAGAAAAAGGTAGTATGATTGAAACATTTGAGAAAAAGGTAAAAGAGGATATTGAAAAACTAGAAGACAATAAAGAGCTTAAATGGAATTTAAGTAAAAAAGAAAATGAGGTCCTAAAAGAGCTTAAAGAGAACAAAAACATCACTATAAAACAGGCTGATAAAGGGGGAGGAGTTGTCATTATGGACACAGAAAATTACCTTAAAGAAGCCGAAAGACTATTAGGGGACAAAACCACATACAATAAATTAACAGGTAACCCTATTGAGCAAATGAGAAAGAATTTAGATAAAATGATCCTCTCAGCAAAAGACAAAGGCATAATAAACAACCAAGAACTCAATTTTATTTTGATAGAACATCCCAGAACCCCAGTCTTTTATTTCCTGCCGAAAATCCACAAGGATTTAACCAACCCCCCAGGACGTCCCATAATATCAGGAATAAATTCACTGACATCAAACCTATCTCAATACACTGACTTCTTTCTTCAAAAATATGTCAATCGTTTGTCAATCAATATATAATGTATGAGTAATCGTTTGTCAATCAATATATAAATCCACATGATAGGTTTGTGTGACTGTCTGTCAGCTATTTTTTATTTGATAGGTGTAAAACAGTCATTTGAATGTAAACAGGTTGGTTGCCTTTATACAAATCAAGTTGTATTTTACTCCTGAGGTAGATGCTTATGGTTTTGTCAGCATGTAGTTGATTGGTGCTGCAAATCACATGATTATCCTAAACCTGAAACAATATGATCTATTCGTTATCTAAAGCTTTGTTATAAATTATACAAAATTAAGTTAATGGCTCTCAGAATATTATTTCTAATTTAAAGAAGACAACAAAGACAAAAAACACAGAATATTCACATGTATTTAAATATGCATTAATGTTTTTCTTGAAATAAATAGAATAATATTATATGAATGAAAACATGTTTTATTATTGCAAATAATAGATAATACTATAAAATAGAAATGTCAAAAAAATGATTTAATCAAATAATATCAAAGTTGTGAATTTAAAAGTGTAAAAACATGGAATAATTATTTTCCACATCAAAAGTTATTGGTATCCAGCCTACTATATGAAATACAAATGAAACATACAATGCATTTGGTAGCATTGGTAGTGCTAAATAGTTATTTAAAGGGACATTAAAGTCAGTATTTTATTAGTCAATTAGAAATTATTTACTGCATTGCTAAATATCTGCACACACAAACATTTTAAAAGCATTTTAAACTGATATTTTTTTGGTCAGAAAATAAGAAATGATGTATTGTTTTGCATGCCAAGAACACACCTCTTGAGTGTTGCTTATTTTATTTGCTCACATTTATTCTTGTAAAGGTTCAACACACTAAGATCTAGATCTTTTATTTTTTAAATACATTTTATACAAACATGCTCATCAAAATGTCAGCAAGATTTAAAGTATACAGAGAAAGATCCATGCACAATAAATAACAAATAAGACGAACGTTCATTTTAACACATTAATATCCATGAAAAATAGATTACAAAAATAAAGCAAGTGTTAGTTTAACACATTATGAACATATGGTATGTGCCATATCTAATAAGATGCTGCTTGAACAGCTTAAAGGGGCATTAAACCCAAATTGTTCTTTCGTGGTTTAGAAAGAGCATGCAATTTTAAACAACTTTCTAATTTACTTCTATTATCTAATTTGCTACATTTTCTTGATATCCTTTGCTGAAAAGCATATCTAGATAGGCTCAGAAGCTGCTGATTGGTGGCTGCACATAGATGCCTTGTGCGATTGGCTCACCCATGTGCATTGCTATTTCTTAAACAAAGGATATCTAAAGAATGAAGTAAATTAGATAATAGAAGTACATTCGAATGTTATTTAAAATTGTATTCTCGACCTGAATAATGAAAGAAAAAAGTGGGTTTAATGTCCATTTAATAAATCTTTCTAATTGTGAATATAAAATCACAGATGCATTTCTGTTATAAGATTAAGAATTTTTATTTTATTTTTATTTATTTTTCTCTTTTCTTTTTTCCAAAACAATTTAACAAGAAAAATTATCTTATAATACCAGAAACTATCCAAAATAAATATGCTTTTAACACTACAGTAAGTGTAAAACACTTTGGGGCTAATTTGTTAAGGGCCGAACGGCTCCTAATGCTGCTGTTTCCGTGCGAGCCTTCAGGCTCACCAGAAACAGGAATTAAGAAGCAGCGGTCTTAAGACCGCTGCTGCTTAACTTGTCCGCCAACTCTGATGCGGCGGACAGCAATCCGCTTGATCGTATACGATCGGGTTGATTGACACCACCTGCCAGCGGCCAATTGGCCGTGAATCTGCAGGGGGCGGCATTGAACAAGCAGTTTATCAGAACTGCTTGTGCAATGTTAAATGCCGACAGCGTATGCTGTCGGCATTTAGCGATGCAGGGCGGACATGATTCGCTACTTCGTATCATGTCTGCTCGCACATTGATAAATATGCCCCTTTGTGTTCAGAAACATTTCTATTTTCTTGCAGTTCATTTCAAATTGCTTGTTTAGTTTGTTAAAAAAATAATTATATTGCTGTGGGGGCATAGCCTGTGACACATAATTAGGCCTGCAGGGCCGGATTTACCATTAGGCAGGCGCCTGTTTCTCTGCTCCATATGCCTTTTTTAAACACCTCTGTGGTTCTGCCCTTACTCACCATAGTAGATAATAACTTTGCCCAGTCCGTTTCTCCAGTGAATGTGGACAGAGTGACCTAAGAGTAAGTGTGTGGGTGTTGGTTCTTTTATGGGAAGTGACAGTGAGTGACTATTTGTGCGCTATTAGAGAGCTCTGAGTGCACGGTGGGCATGTATCATCTGCAGCGGCTGTCAAAATCAAAATCACAGATTGTACAGTCAGAGGGCAGGTTTTCATATAAAATACCATAGGTATGAATATTATTGCTAAAATGCAAAATGCCAGGGCTATTGCACATTATAAACTCACTTTAAAAAAACAACAACTGACCCTTGGTTGATTGTGCACATTGCAGGCTTGGTCTGCAAAGGTTCTAAATGAAGCCCCAGTCTAGACAACCTGCACTTTTCTTTTATAAATTATATTAATAAAAATACTTTTCTGACTGGAATCTCGTCATACTGGGCAAATACTGTCTGGAGTGTTCTGTTATAGCTCATGGACTGCCTTTTGTGTGGCAAAATTAGCAGCTGCTGTAAAAAAAAATCATAATTCTATAAAGTTTTAGGCTGTATACAGGGAGTGCAGAATTATTAGGCAAATGAGTATTTTGACCACATCATCCTCTTTATGCATGTTGTCTTACTCCAAGCTGTATAGGCTCGAAAGTCTACTACCAATAAAGCATATTAGGTGATGTGCATCTCTGTAATGAGAAGGGGTGTGGTCTAATGACATCAACACCCTATATCAGGTGTGCATAATTATTAGGCAACTTCCTTTCCTTTGGCAAAATGGGTCAAAAGAAGGACTTGACAGGCTCAGAAAAGTCAAAAATAGTGAGATATCTTGCAGAGGGATGCAGCACTCTTAAAATTGCAAATCTTCTGAAGCTTGATCATCGAACAATCAAGCGTTTCATTCAAAATAGTCAACAGGGTCGCAAGAAGCGTGTGGAAAAACCAAGGCGCAAAATAACTGCCCATGAACTGAGAAAAGTCAAGCGTGCAGCTGCCAAGATGCCACTTGCCACCAGTTTGGCCATATTTCAGAGCTGCAACATCACTGGAGTGCCCAAAAGCACAAGGTGTGCAATACTCAGAGACATGGCCAAGGTAAGAAAGGCTGAAAGACGACCACCACTGAACAAGACACACAAGCTGAAACGTCAAGACTGGGCCAAGAAATATCTCAAGACTGATTTTTCTAAGGTTTTATGGACTGATGAAATGAGAGTGAGTCTTGATGGGCCAGATGGATGGGCCCGTGGCTGGATTGGTAAAGGGCAGAGAGCTCCAGTCCGACTCAGACGCCAGCAAGGTGGAGGTGGAGTACTGGTTTGGGCTGGTATCATCAAAGATGAGCTTGTGGGGCCTTTTCGGGTTGAGGATGGAGTCAAGCTCAACTCCCAGTCCTACTGCCAGTTTCTGGAAGACACCTTCTTCAAGCAGTGGTACAGGAAGAAGTCTGCATCCTTCAAGAAAAACATGATTTTCATGCAGGACAATGCTCCATCACACGTGTCCAAGTACTCCACAGCGTGGCTGGCAAGAAAGGGTATAAAAGAAGAAAATCTAATGACATGGCCTCCTTGTTCACCTGATCTGAACCCCATTGAGAACCTGTGGTCCATCATCAAATGTGAGATTTACAAGGAGGGAAAACAGTACACCTCTCTGAACAGTGTCTGGGAGGCTGTGGTTGCTGCTGCACGCAATGTTGATGGTGAACAGATCAAAACACTGACAGAATCCATGGATGGCAGGCTTTTGAGTGTCCTTGCAAAGAAAGGTGGCTATATTGGTCACTGATTTGTTTTTGTTTTGTTTTTGAATGTCAGAAATGTATATTTGTGAATGTTGAGATGTTATATTGGTTTCACTGGTAAAAATAAATAATTGAAATGGGTATATATTTGTTTTTTGTTAAGTTGCCTAATAATTATGCACAGTAATAGTCACCTGCACACACAGATATCCCCCTAAAATAGCTATAACTAAAAACAAACTAAAAACTACTTCCAAAACTATTCAGCTTTGATATTAATGAGTTTTTTGGGTTCATTGAGAACATGGTTGTTGTTCAATAATAAAATTAATCCTCAAAAATACAAATTGCCTAATAATTCTGCACTCCCTGTATATAGGTTCATACATGTGAACCGGGAGCGCGTGGGGGCACTTTAAGTTTTGGTGCCTACGGGCACCTGGGCTGTAAATCCGGGCCTGCTGCCTTTATTTTGGGGGGAATGTTCAATTAAAGTTTAACCCTTTAATTAACTTCACGCTGAGTTTATTAATAATTATATTGCTGTGGGAGACACAGTCTGTGACTGACAGGTACACACCTGCTGTTTTTTTGGGGAGGGGTTTACAATTTTTTAAATTAAAGTTTAAACCTTTGTGTGCAAAACATTTCTAAGTTCTTACAGTTCAATTTAAATTGCATGTTTAGTTTGTTAAAAAAAATTAAAAAAAAATGATATTGCTGTGGGGGCATAGCCTGTGACACATAGGTAGGCATGTTGCCTTTATTTGGGGAAAAAATAATTTCAATTAAAGCTTTTCCACATTGTGTGCAGAAACATTCCTTTTTTCTTGTAGTTAACTGTACTATTAGTTTATTAATAATTATATTGCTCTAGGGGCATAGCCTGTGATGGATAGAGACCTGCTGGATATTTTATTTGGGGGGTGGGGCTTTAACACTTTTTAATTTAAGTTTAACCCTTTATGTGCAGAAACATTTCAATTTTTTTGCAGTTCATTTTAAATTTGCACGTTTTAGGTTATTAAAAATTAATTATATTACTGTGGTGGCATATCCTGCTTCCTTTTTTTTTTGTAAAGAAGTTTTTTTATTGAGGGAATAACAGTTACAAGGACAGCAAATGGTTTGCTCAATCAAACTTATGTCAAACAGAAAATGCAGAGTAAATATCACGTACATAAGAAATACATAAGCAAATATTTAGGGGTAGTTCTCTGATCAAAACAGTTACATAGTGTTCCCAAATTGAAACATAACTCGAATGGTTAAATATTGGGGAGCAAACCTAAAAACACCCTCTTTTTCCTCAAAGACACCTGAGGCCACTTTTGGACCCCAATGGAATCAATTTGCTAATCAGAGGATTTTTGGGAAGTGCAGGCCCAAACTAGGCCTACACTGTACAGATTCCTTCATATGTCTACTAGGACCCTGGGTAGGTCCAGAAAACTAGTATTAAGGTTGAAGGAAATGATAAACTTAAACATAGCATTAAATATACTCATGCTAAACATTATATCATGATAATAGAGCTGCAAAAACTGCTTCGCCAGAAAGCCTGAATGCTAATAGGTAAAGGTATATAACTAATCGCAGTCAAAAAAATCAATCTTATACATTGAATATATACTTGAGCTAGTATCTATACCAAAATTGTGGAGATAGCCAGTTTGCAGACTTTGATATACAGAGTAATACATATAATACATCTTTTAGTAATAGGATCCGGAGAGCCATTCTTACACACATGCAGATAGAAATCATACCAGAGGCTCCACGAACAGGACAGAGACTACATAACTCTGTCAAATAGGGAGTGTGGAGGATAAACTATTTACCCCTTACCTCACAGTGGGGGGGGGGGGGGGGGGCTTCAGGGTTAGTAATAGAGTCCCCTTCCTTGGATAAGCTATGAAGCTTAAGTTATATTTGGCGTAGATGTTCTATTCCTCACATCGTGTATTATCAGTAGGGAACTACCATACTTTTGACTCAATACATATGTATAAGAAAAAGAGTCCCACAAAACATATAATAAGGGCTCTAGGAATGTTACATTTAGTGAATATCTATTTACAGGAGATAGTTAACCAGGTTGAGGCATTAACGGATACATAATGAGTCTAAATATCAAGGGCCTTACTTAAAATACTTATTTATCAGCTTAAATGAACACTGGAGTGGTATTGCATAAGTAGCACTCACATAACATTCAGTTCCGCATATACTCTTTGTCAAGCTCTAAACATTTACGGCTATAACCTTCAAGTCTCCATTAGCTCTTCACAAGTTATATACAACAGGAGGAGTCAGTTACACAATCATCTCAGATTCAGGCATTATTCGTCATAAGTGTAGAGACCTTGATTTCAACCATAATGAGTCATTTAAAGAGTCTATGCACCGAACTTAATTGGAAACATATAGGATATGTGAGATGGCGCTGCAGATCAAAACATATAATATCCACTACCACTATAAGGTTGTCACCCAATTACGACTTTTGATCTGCAGGGCCATAGGCAGTGCAAAGTATATATCAGTTGTATTAACGGTAATAAAAAGATCAAAGTAAGCAGTTACAACTATTGTCATAAAATCTCTATGTGTTCTACGAAGGATATTAACAGCAGGAGGGGTAGGTTACTCAGTCTGCACAGTTTCCGAAATCATTCTTCATGAGTGCAGAATCATTATTCTCAGCTGCTATATAGAAAGTTAATGTGTCCAAGCACTAAGCTTTATTGCGGCTATAGAAGGTATGCAAGATGGAACTGCCGCCAAAAGCTTTTGTCATCTGTTGTCTCTGTAAAATGGATCACCCAACTCCAACCTTCCTGACGATACAGCCAAAGTCACTAAGACTGTGAGAAAAAGGCACAAACTTGTATGTGGCAGAGCGACTATCCTGCAGGTCCAGACAGCGGGAGGAAAAAGCCCACCCAGCAAGGTAATCTACCTCTAGGGTTGCGTTCTCCTGACCGGACATAACTGTCACCTCTTCTTCACTTATCTCAGCGGGCCCGTCTCCAGCGCTCCCCACAGCTGATCCCTCCTGCAGGTGCGTATGCGTTTTGTATGCGCTGTAAGCATCGACCGCACCGTCCAGGACAGAGGGATATGGTGAGTGATCACCGCTTCCACGAGTTGGGGCGGCCTCCAGAGAGTAGGTTATCTCTGAAAGTAAATGTCGGGTAGCAGTCCCCTGGGAGGCAGTCATGGGTGCGGCCATTTCTACACGAGTTTCAGTGCCACCTTCAGTCTCTTCCTGACACGCAGCAGCCGAGATAAGCCGGTCCAGTCTGTTTTTGAGGTTCCGGTCATATTCTTCAAAAAGGGCTAGGAGAGCCATGCGGGAATCCTTCATCTCTGCACCTCTTAGCAGCTAGGCCTCAACAGGCCACTCCGGCAATGGGTTACGGAAAATCTCCCGGATCTTCTCCAAATCTATGTGTCAGTCTCTTAGGCAGGGGTTCAGAGTGCGTCCATAACTAGTTATAGGCTTTTCTGATCAGAAAAAAACCCCTTTATTCTCTATTAAAGCCAGGAGCTGTTAGAGTGTGCTTCTAGTTGCTTTGGCGGCTAGCTCCGCCCCCCCTGCTTCCTTTTTTTTGTTGTTACACATAAGTTTTAATAAAAGTTTAACCCTTTGTTTGCAGAAACATTTCTATTTTCTTGCATTTCATTTTAAACTGCAGTTTAGTTTATTATATTGCATTGGGAGCATAGCCTGTGAAGCCCTGCTACCTTTTTTTGGGGTACACAAGTTCATTGAAGTTGAACCCTTTATGTGCAAAAAATGTTCTATTTTCTTGCAATTTGTTTTAAACTAAATCTTTAGTTTATTATGTTGTAGTGGGAGCCTAGCGTGTGACTGATAGATAGGCCTGCTGCCTATTAATTGAAGTTTAACCCTTTGTGTTCAGATTTGTTTTTTCTTGTAGTTACTGAATTTCACTTTTCTTTTTTAATTTTTTTATAATTATCTATCAAATATATATGTTGTTTTATTTTATATATATATATACACACACGTACATATATACACACAGTATATAGTTAGAGAATATTACTAGTACCGCTAATCTAATTAAAACAATAATTGCTATTGCATTAGGGGCACCAGCAAGAAAATTAAAAATCCTTATATAATTATATTATTCTCTTATCAAATTGTTAGTCAGTCAGAGTGTACTATGTTTATAGCTACCGCTACCACCACCACCACCAGTAGTTCCAACACTGTCACTACCAGTGTAGAGTCCATGTCTGCTTTTATTTGTGTAAGTGGGACAAACACTGTTGGCTCCGTTTCACAGAGACAAATATAATATTGAAGGCCATTGTCTGTTCTTCTAGCTCAATCATATAGAGGAGCGGCGTTGTGGCAACAGCAGCAGGGTCATCTTTAGCATCTGATGTAGTATGCATTCCCATGTTCACCATGAGTAAGAGATATGCAGTGCCCACCTCTACCACAACTAGTAGCAGCAGCAGCAGCAGCATAAGTAGCAGTAAGGGTCGTGTAAGCCCACCCATAAAACAAAAGCGGACAGTGAGGGGAAGTGAAGGTAAAGGTGACGAATTAACATTGTTTGGCTTAAAGTCTAGTATTAGGATTGGGAGATGCTTCAAAGTTACCAAGCAGCCTCCACATCACATCACCTCTTTACTCCATACTCCCAAAACCACCTGCAACTGTGTTCACCCCAGTGCCACCATCAGTTCTACTACTGCCAGTTCTGCCACTCTCTTGATTCCTTCCGTGTTTAATAGCAGAAACTGGATGGGTTTATCACAATCTGACAGACTGTCTCTGCAACCGCAACTGCAGCATCAGTGCAGATGCTACAGGAGATGTAGATGATCTCATTGTGCCAAGCAGTAAGGGAGAAGAGGGAAGTAACAGGTTTCTTCCCCAGTCTCTGTTTTGCTTGAGGAGGAAAATATTCCACCACAGAGTCCGTGCACGACGGGCGGCATCAGCCCAACTTCCTCCCCGCTTTTAGACCAGCAGTCTCCTCTTGTATTCTCTCTCTCTCCATCACCACGGTTAACCCCTTCTGTGAAGCAGCAAGTACCTACAACATCCTCACCCACTACCCATGTTGCCAGTTCCACTAGTAGTGCAATCTCTGTCAGTAACAGAATCAATGGCAGTTCCACCACCACCAGGAAAGGAAAAAGTGTTCCATGGAGAGCAGAGAGAATTCGTGTTTCCTCATCTCAAAGTTACATCACGGAGACCTCAACAGTAGTAGAAGGGTAGGCAGAGCAGCAAATTCTTTATGTTGCTCAAATGTGTTGGGCCACTTTGTTAGCATTGGAAATGGCTTCTTCACTAAGTGAAAATTGTGTGTCAAAAAAGTTAGCCATGGGAGAGTGTTGAGTCATCTCACCAGCTCTGGGATAAACTAACATCTCTGCATCACCACAAATTTGTGTTTTTAAGGTAAGAAGGTGGGGCCAGCAGCAGCAAGAAGGCAGCAATCTCACAGTCAGAAACTCCACCTACTAGGAGCAGTACTACCAACAGTAGTAAGGACAGAGTAAATAGTATTGATGGCAGTAAGCAGAGCCAGCTACCACCCTCAACATCACAACAACGTGTTTAGCCCACCCTAGAGTATTTTGGGGGTTTTCATTGTAGGGGGATATCCAGGAAGCAGCCAGACAATTAACCATTCTATTAAGTCAGCTGGTTGCTGTTCGAGGTGTGCGCTTCCCCATGCTCAAAGGGGATCCATTTAAGCAGTTGTTGGAAGCATCTGGTCCCTAGTACAACCTCCTTTCACCCAGAACTTTCAGCAGGAGCATTGTCCCATCGTTTTACCAATCCTGCATTGCTGTGTTGAAGGAGTAGCTGGTAAACGGCTTCTGGACAGTTGGTGCACTTTACACCAACGTATGGAGTACTCCTAGCAGCCATCATGCATTCCTCTCCCTCACTGCACACTGGTGGCAGCCCAGTGCATGTGATAAGGATGAGTGCAGTGTCACTGCTAGTGGTTGTGCAGCGGTAGGCAGCTCCAGTCAGGACAGGAGCATGTCAGTAGATCAGCAGGGCTATTGATCATTCCTTCTCCATGCCAAGGTTTTAGATGAGCATCATATCATTTAAAGTATACTGTATAGCAGGCTCTTAGGAAGATGTTGGTGCAGTGGGTAAGATAAAAGGAAGGCACAAAGATGTTAATGGGAGCCACTGAGGGAGCACCCAATATAATGAAGGCTCTCTGTGAGGGTGACTTTATAGGTGTACATTGTTCGGCTCACATCCTCCACCATGTGGTAAAGGCTGCTCTCCCTTAAGACAACTCTAGGGGGCCCATTTATCAAAGGGCTTGCGGACCTGATCCGACACTGCGGATCAGGTCCGCAAGACCTCGCTAAATGCGGAGAGCAATACGCTCTCCACATTTAACATTGCACCAGCAGCTCACAAGAGCTGCTGGTGCAACGCCGCCCCCTGCTGACTCGCGGCCAATCGGCCGCCAGCAGGGAGCTGTCAATCAACCCGATCGTATTCGATCGGGTTGATTTCCGGCGGTTCCTGTCCGCCTGCTCAGAGCAGGCGGACAGGGTTATGAAGCAGCGGTCTTTAGACCGCTGCTTCATAACTTGTGTTTCTGGCGAGTCTGAAGACTCGCCAGAAACACGGCCCTTCAAGTTCCATACGGAGCTTGATAAATGGGCCTGTAGGTTATCAACTTTACTTGAATGGTGCAGATGGATTGCAAGCCACTCCCACTACAGTGCTAAAGCTAGTCAGCTACTTAGGCAGGAATAGGAGAAGGTTGGGCTTTCCCAGCACTGTCTTAAGCAAGACACAACTACTAGGTGGAACTCAACTTTGTATATGCTGGAACAGCAGAGGGCTATCCATGCTATGGCTTCTGATCAATGCATTGGCATCAAGAAGAGAGGTGTGGACCATGATTGGTCAGTTAGTAGCAGTTCTAAAGCTTTTTAGGGATGTGACTGTGAACTTGAGCCAAAACACTTCCAGTCTTGGTCAAATCATACCCTTGTTCACTCACCTATTAAGTAAGTTGGATGCCTATCTGGAAAATCGTGAAGTGGTTCCAGGTGGGTTACTAAGAAGTGAGGTAGCAGCACTTGTCAGGAGGCTGAAGGAGCAGCTGAAAGGTTGCGTGCAGGAGCATCTGGAGAAATACCCTGAACTGATGCTGGCCACAATGTCTGATCCCAGAATTAAGGTGAAAATTTCATTCAGAACTGATAACTTGGAGGGACAAACTGATTTGCAGGGTGCGTGTAATCAAAGAAAAGGAGGACATGCTTTGTGAGGGTGAAGTGCAGCAGCAGAATCCAACTGCATTTTGGTTAGAGGCAGTAGACTGTTTGTTCGGACCCACTGAAGGCCCCTCAAGAAAAGGGAGTAGTACAAATGCCTCAGACATGGTAAAGACTTATCTTTGCCAGCCTCCTTTTCCCCTACAGCAGACCCGCTGAGCTATTGGCATGATAAGAGGATTGCATGGCCTTCCCCTGTCTACAGTAGCTCAGGAGCTCCTCTTTTGACCCTGACCACTGTGCAAAGTGAGCAAGTATTTTCATTAACTGGTAATATATTGAACCTTTAGCGCTCACAAATGTCTCTGTAGCTCATGGAGCAAATAGCATTTCTAAACTTTAACATTCCAAAGCTAGGTTACCCGGCCCTTAGCTAGACACTAATTAATTTTGAAATGTTTTTAACTCATGCTCCTGCACTTCCTACTCTGTTGTGGTCATCATCCATTAACACCAAATCCTCAGGGAACTGCTGGCCGTTGGGTCCAAAGGGCTCTAGGTATGTGTTGCCCTTCTCCTCCCCTGGAGGTGTATTGTTGAGGTGTATGTACTGTCAGGCCTACCTATTGAGTTCAGTAACTCTTCTGCCTGCTGCTGCTGTCATTCCGTGTGGGTTAGTGCTAGTATTACAAGTTAAAACCGATGCACGTTAATCAAAGGACTTCTCTTTCCCATAGACTTCAATAGAGCACACTGTTAAAAAAAAAAAAATGTTAACACATCAATCACGCTCTAATCCGTTACCATCTTAATTCACATACCAGTACCCAACAGGAATTATTAATATTTCACATTCCAATGTTCTCCAAATACAGGACAATTATCTTTTTATGTAATTTTTTTTTATTTTGATATGATACTTAGCAACCAAGCAAACCACACACACCTTTCTAGTTGTGACTGTAACAAATACATTTAAATGTGTATTCATTCTCAGTGCCAATCTTACTCACATTGCTCTTGCATCTAAAGCCACTACCCCTTTCACGTGTGCACTCTGGAACTCTCGCTCTGTTTGCAACAATCTCACTTCTATACATGACCTCTTTATCTCCCGCTCCCTCAACCGTCTGGCGCTAACAGAAACCTGGCTCTCTCCCATAGACACAGCATCCACTGCTGCTCTGTCACATGGGGGTCTCCACTTCAGCCACACTCCTAGGTCTGGTAATAGACAAGGTGGTGGTGTAGGTATTTTACTTTCCTCTTGTTGTACCTTTCAACAAATACAACCCATCTCTTCCCTCACATTTTCCTCATTCGAAACCCACATGATTTGCTTATTCTCTCACCTCTCTATACGTTATGCAGTCATATACCGACCCCCTGGCTCCTCAACTCAATTTCTAGATCACTTGGCTGCCTGTCTACCTTATTTATTTTCCTCATACACCCCTGCCCTTATTCTTGGTGACTTCATCATCCCTCTTGACAATCCCACTGCCTCCTCTGCAAAACAACTTCTACAACTCACTACTTCTTTCGGTTTGTCACAATGGACTGATTCTCCCACTCACAAAGATGGTCACTCCCTTGACCTGATCTTTAGCTATTGATGCAATATCTCAAACTTCACAAACTCCCCTTTTCCTCTTTTTGACCACCATCTCCTCACTTGCAACATATCATCCCTCCATACAACTCTCCTTCTTCCTACTCCTCACACCAAACTTCACAGAAGCATTATGTCATTAGATCAGCAACAGCTTGCTAATTCCCTCGAACCTCTCCTCTCATCTTTCTCCTCCTTTTACTGCCCTGACCAATCTATATTCCACTATAATTCCACCCTTACATCCGTCCTTGACAATCTGGCCCCTCTTACCATAGCTCAGAAATCACACACTCATCCTCAGCCCTGGCATACTCCTCTGACATGGTACCTACGCAAATGTTCCTGTACTGCTGAGCGGCACTGGAGAAAATCTCGGAGTTCAGCTGATTTTCTTCATTACAAATTCATCTTGAACTCCTACTATTCTGCCCTTAATCTCTATAAGCAACATTACTTCTCTACTCTTATCTCTAATCTTTCTTCAAACCCAAAACGTCTGTTCTCCACTTTCAATGCTCTTCTCCACCCACCCCCACCTCCTAATACAATTTATCTGTCAGCTCAAGACTTTGCCAGCCACTTCAATAACAAATTTGACTCCATCAGAAAAGAAATCAGCTCTCAACATAATTCCATTCTCTCACCCCCTCAAACGCTTGCAACCAACCACAACCCACATAGCCATAAACTTAGCTCTTTCTCCCCTGTTACTGAGAAAGAAGTTTCGGCACTTATACTGTGCTCTCACCTCACTACCAGTCCCCTTGACCCTATCCCCTCACAGCTACTCCCCTCCCTCTCTTCTACCCTTACCCCTATACTCACACACATTTTCAACCTCTCCCTCAGCCACGGTATATTTCCCTCATCTCTGAAACATGCACTGGTCACACCTATCCTCAAAAAAACCTTCAACATAAAAGAAGTGTATAATAAGCGCAGGGTGGGGCCACCAAACTCCTGAGAAACCTAGGAGTCCCTATCATAGGTGTATGGAAGAAAATCAATAAAAATAAGCAGGAGCGCTAAAGCTGAAGGTGGATAATTACAATTAGTGATTTATTAAGTGATAGGGTCCTATAATGTAGAAACCTAATATGTGTATACCAAAGTATAAAGTAAATATACAATAGGACTATAATATATATAGGTCACATAAACTAACGTGACTGTGAAAAAATATAGATAATTTCAAAACACTAAATAGTGAACATACCGTGTATCTGTGATATAGAAAATATTAATGTGTAAAAATAAATCAATACTAAATAATCAGTTATAAGGCTCTGCCTAAATTTAATCAGCAAATAAAACAAACAGCAATGTCAACACAATGTTTATGTTAAAAACGGACGTCTCCGTATATAAAAGGTTGCCACCACAAAAAGGGGAAAAAGTCACTGAATGTCTTTCTTTAAATTGGAGTAGCTAAAAAATCCGGATAAGTAGTCTTTCTGGGAGCAGAGAGCTCAAGCTTACCCCAAACACTTTGACACTCGATTCCGTTGAGTGAAATTACCGCCATGCGGAATGACGTCACCTATGGTCATTATGACATAAGTGTCAGGGTATAAAAGCCAGAGTTTAGTGAGGCAAGTAAGAATACAGAGGAGACCAAGGAGAAGGAGAGGCCAAACGTAGTGAACAATCAGCAGGAGTCAGTCTCTCTCTGATCTCTCCCAGGATCTCCAGACCACCCAAAGAGAGAAACAGAAATGCTTAAGTTCCAAGTAAAGGAGGAATCAGTTACGGCAAAATCTTTCTTCTGGTGGTAGTAAAGACACCCAGCTTCTTTCCAGTAGTAACCCTCAGGAAAATTCATCTGAGCCTCCGCAGGAGACTAGTTCCAGGAAGTCAAATGCTACAATTGCTTAATGGAATAAGAAATTGGAGACCTGCAGATGGGCACTCTCTTTTGCCAATCACTTTGTCCCACAGGAAAGCGTTGAAGGGAGAATATGTTCTGGACCATTGTGCACCCTCACACAGTATGGCAATATTTATATACTCATTTTATAGGTTGAACTCAATGGACTTCTTTCTTATTTCAACCTCATCTACTATGTTATGAATTATAATGAGTCTTGTCATACCTGAGGACACATCACTCCCTGTCACCATGTAATTGATACTACCTGCAGTTCAAGATGGGTGTAAGAGAATCAGACTTGTCCGCTTTGCTGTAGATTAAATCCTCGGAACAATGACTTTGTCCCACGGGAAGACGTAGAAGAGCGATTTATATGTTCTGGACTATTTTAACCCTCACACAGTATGGCAATATTTATATACTCATTTTATAGGTTGAACTCAATAGACTTCTGTCTTCTTTCAACCTCATATACTATGTTATGTATTATAATGAGTCTTGTCATACTTGAGGAAACAGATGAAGTTAATAAGGCAACAATATCCAGGATTTATTTGCTTTCTTTGGACCAACTAACTAAATGAAAATGAATGAATAAATAAATAGAGCATGACTTTGAAATCAGCTGTGAGCATTGCTTTTCATTTCTTAAACAAAATATTACTTTCATTATACTTGTCGGTTTGTTAAAAAGAGGTGAGTATACTTACAAATACATAATGTATTTCTGAGGGGTAATGAGACACTAATCTTATATTTATGATATTGATTTAAGAAATTTGTACCAGTTTACCACTCAGATAGTAAATGATGAATCAATTTTAAAAGGGCATTAATGGGATATTAAACAGTGTTCCTTTTGGCAAAAACAAATATGTTCAATAAAAATTAAAAGAAACAGATTGTTTAAAAAAAAAGAAGAAAACAGCAAATAACTTTGAAGGGAAAAACCTAACACCTGTCACTTGTGCGCTAATCTGATCGCATTTAAAGGGATACTAAACACTAAATGCATTTCATGCACCTCACTTTATTCTTCGGTACTGCCTTTATGGAACTTAGGTTACACTGCAGGAATCAGCAGGAGAGTTTCTGCACACGTGCAAACACGTCAGCCCTGAAATGTAGGGAAAACTCAATATGGCAGGTTATAGCAGACCTGGAGATTTTTTCTCAACTCCCTCCTCTCTTCAACCTCTCTTTAAACCTTTGCCCTTTTCTCTCAGGCCATGGGGTAGATTTATCATATCCCGGGCGGACATGATTCGCTATAGCGAATCATGTCTACCCTGCATCGCTAAATGCCGACAGCATACGCTGTCGGCATTTAACAATGCACAAGCATTTCTGTTGAAATGCTTGTGCAATGCTGCCCCCTGAGCATTCGCAGACAATTGGCCGCTAGCAGTGTCAATTATCCTGATCGTATACGATTGGGATGATTGCAGTCCACCACCTCAGAGGTGGTGGATGAATCTAGGAGAAGCGGTCCTAGTAAATCGGCCATCATATCTTCTCTTTACCTACTTTCTTTCCCCTCTCTCATATCTTTTCACTCTTTTTTCTCCATTCTCTCTTAACTCTACCTTCTTCTTGTAATGCTCGTGGGATACTCCTCTATCAGACCGAACTCGGCCAGTAGTCTTGTTATCCCGGCGTCGAGTCGGAATGATAGGGAATATCCCAGAGCAGAGAAAGTTAGTAAGATGAGGAGAGTGGCACTCACCACAGGCAGGACGGTCCCCAGCGGCAACGGTAGAACAGTCAAAGGACACACCACTAGAATGGTCAAGGCAGGCAGGGTTCGGCAACAGTAAAGCAGTCAAAGGGCACACCACTAGAATGGTCAAGGCAGGCAGGGTTTGGCAACAATGTATCAGTCCAGCAATTGACGGGTTAAACAGGCAGAGTAGTCAGAGAGGCAGAGTTCAGCAGCAGTAAATCAATCCAGAAATTCAGGGGACAAACAGGCAGAGTAGTCAGCAACAGGCAGGTTCAGCAACAAAAGATCAGTCCAGCAGTTATAGGGTTAAGGCAGGTAGAGTAGTCAGTAACAGGCAGGATCAGCAACAATGGTATAGAACAATCTGTCACACCCAGGAGCACACAAAGTAACACCTATACTTGGGCAGTGACAGATCGTTAGAGCAGGGTTTAAATAGTCGCAGGATTCGCGCCAGAGAGCTCCCAGCAGCATCAGGAGCGTGCAGCGGTGACATCAGTGCCGCACGCATCGTGAGCCGACACTGCCCCTGACAATGAGCAGGAAGGAGACGCCAGGTCCGGCACTGCCCCTGGCAACGATCAGGAAGGAGACGCCGTGCCCCTAGCAACTGCTAGAGCGGCGTGACGTGACACTTCTCCACTTTTCTTCTCTACAATCTCTCTCTCTCTGTCCCTGTTTACCTTCTCAGAATTAACAGTCTAAGTACTGGGGTCCCTACAGTCCTAGAGGAATAACATATCTTTGCACTTTCATGGCTATATAATATCCCATTAGATAATAGTTTAGCACATAGCCCAAAATGTGTGTTTGTCAGTGCTGCAGTAATAATATACAATTTGCAAATACAATGTGCCAACCAGACTTCACACTCAACATTGACTAACTTTCACTCACCACCGTTAAATTTCCACTAGCCAATGGTGAGTGGATTTTATATATATACAGTATGTATATATATATATATATATATATATATATATATATATATATATATATATATATATATATATATATATATATATATATATATATATATATATAAAGAAAGCAAAGCAGATGTTACCTGTTATTCTCAAGGAGGATGGACGCTGTCATCCTAACAGCGCGGAACAGATTTGACACACGGGGATCCGGAAGTACAGGTGGGATCTCCAAACTGTACTGGTCTGTAGTGAATAAACTCAAAAAAGAAGGACACAAACTCCTTGCGGGTAGGTATAACCGTAAAGGTATTCCTTGGTACTCTTTAGTGATAGAGGCAAATTCACTATGCACAAGCATTGTATATATAAAACAAATGTAGTAGTTTATTAGATATACATTAAAAATGAAACAAATTCACAGTTGCACGAAAGACAAGGGAGGAATTACGTCAACTGACGCATTTCACGCCGATTGGCGCTTTCTCATGGTGGACATTATTCGCTACAATGGATCATGTCCGCCAGACACTTATAATAAATCGGCCCCTATATCTTTTAATTCCATTGAATTGGTCAGTATTGCTTCAGACTTGAAAAAGGAAGGAAAACTTCAAAAAGCTTGTCAACCTATAAATGTATAGTTATCCAATAAAAAAGGATCATTACTCAATGAAATACTCATGTTAATTTGTTATCTAAATCACTGGACTAACACGGCTACTCCAATCAATATATATATATATATACACATATATACATACATATATACACACACATTTATTTATATGGCAAATTTTTATCATATAGTATATATTTGAGTGTAACACTTTATTTTAATGTATTTATGCTGTGCTTGGTGCACATTTTTTTTAATTCTTATACTTTAAGCTAGGTCTCTACTCAAACCCGAAGCACGCTAATTTGGTTTGCGCTCAAGAAAACTTTTAATTGGAATATGCACGCAAGTTAGAGCAGTCACAATATTATTATCGAGGGGTTTTTGAGAGTGCCAACAGATTCTGCAGCGCTAATTGTAATCCAAAGTCTTTGGTTTTGATGTGTCTCCCCATTCAGGCTCTTAAAGGGGCGTTAAAGACTAAATAAATGCTAGATAGAATGATGCATTGAAAGAAGAGATTAGTCATAGAATAACATGTAGATGCATTTTTTTCAAGTTTTATTAGTTGTTTAAATAATGACAAAATAAGTGTAAACTTTTATTGTCAATAAAACAATGGGAGCTTCCATGTTATAACTTAGGTTACCTTCTCTGCTGTGGCCAATAGGGACAGTAATAAATAAGTAACTAGAGTATGCAGTCAATGGCTGGAATATAACAGTGTTCTAACAAGAACTGAAAAGCTCACAATTTCAGAACGGAATTACACAGGAAAAGGGGACAAAATAAATAATGAATATTTAGAGGTGTTTTTATATATATATATATATATATATATATATATATATTTATATATATTATCATTTTAATTTACCATCTCAAAGTGTTTAATGACCCTTTGAAGGTGCAGTGCAGACTCCCCAACACACTAATCCTGTGGCCTACAAGATTATGCACCCGCACAGTGGCGGTTCTAGAACTTAACATTTTGGGTGCTAACAAAGGTAGAAAAAAAGTTTAAAGAAGCAAAACACAATATATAGAACTGCTTGGCAGAGCATCTGCAGTACCCCAACAGAACTGCCAATGGACCGCCATTGTACATCACCAGTACACACTTGGGAACCCTGTAGCTTAACAGGAAGAAACAGGCACTGCATACAGCTCCATTATATGGGAGTATTCATTTGGGTTACAGTGTTCAGGGCTAGCGCAGAGTTACCTACACCTCTATAAAATAGTGGATAGTTGTGTATAATGGCTTGTATGCCCTTGTTCTATAGACGTATCCTCAGTGCTAGTGGTTTCAAGTTATGATCCTGGTTGCACAATGTTTTTGTGTTTTGGAAAACTGCTTTTTCTGAGAGCTTGGCAACCCTTGTTCTAACAACTCCATAATTCAGCTAGTGTAACAGTTGTGAAACATATTATTAAATATTCCCGGAATCGAACATTGTGCAGTCTGTCTTGTAAGTTATAAATTAAACAGTCTAAATAAAATGAGCTTTAACTGATTTACCTTTATTATTAAAATATTCACATACCTGCATAAAGTAATTACAATCCAATGAAAATTGGAAATTAATATATAATTATTAAAAAAAAGTGCTGCACCTCTTAGATTCTAAATGTTGATATCCAAATAAATACATATACAATTTGAGGCATTTTATATCAGAATATCATTGTACAGTCATTTAATTATGTGTATATATATATATATATATATATATATATATATATATATAAGAACATAAGGAGGCACTCACTGAGGCACTCAGACTGAGGAAGGGGAGTGTGTCCCCGAAACATCATGCTTAAGAGATTAAATTCACTCATTAAAAGACCAGTGAGTGCCTCCTTTTGTTCTTATATTTAACCGCTGGCACCCTGGCAGTTGAAATGGAGGTGAGAGTGCTCTCTTTGAACATTATATATATATATACACACACACACACTAGTTGATAAGCCTGCCCAAGCCTGCCCTAGCTACAAAAAATAAAAAAGTAAAAATACAGAAAAAAATAAACAACATTAACCAAAGTAAAAAAATTAAACCTAATCCCTATTAAAATAAAAAAGCCCCTCTCAAATAAAAACACCCCCTAATCTAAGAATAAACTACCAATAGCCCTTAAAAGGGCTTTTCGAGGGCATTGCCATAAAGAAATCAGCTCTTTTACATTAAAAATAAACAAAGTCCCCCCTAACAGTAAAACCCTACACCCACCAAAGTAAAAAAAAGCCTAACACTAATAAACCTAAACTACCCATTGCCCCTAAAGGGACATTTGTATGGGCAGACCGATCCGATCCTCTGCTCCGCGCCACCTTAGTTGTGGATGAAAATGGTGGACAGGCCTGGAAGAAGACCTCCGCCAGACTTCTGAAACCGTGAGTACCTATTTGGGGCTTTAGTGTTAGGGTTTTTTTTTTAAATTTTTTTTTTTTTTTTGTTTTTTTAGATTAAGGTTTATTGGGCAATTTGCAAAAGAGATGAATGCCCTTTTAAGGGCAGTGAAAAAGAGCTGAATGCCCCTTTAGAGGCAATGGGTAGTTTAGGTTTATTAGAGTTAGTTTTATTTTTATTTTGGGGGGTTCGGTGGGTGGGGGGATTTTACTGTTAGGGGGGACTTTGTTTATTTTTAATGTAAAAGAGCCCTACAAAAAGCCCTTTTAAGGGCTATTGGTCGTTTGTTCTTATATTGGGGGTGTTTTTATTTTGAGAGGGCTTTTTTATTTTCATAGGGATTAGGTTTAATTTTTTTATTTTGGATAGTGTTGTTTATTATTTTTTGTAATGTTAGCCTTTTTTATTCTAACCCCTAATCTGCCGCTCCCGACATCGCCGCCACTAGAATAAAAATATTAACCCCTAAATCGCCGCACTCCCACATCGTAAACACTAGTTAAATATTATTAACCCCTAATCTGCAGCCCCCCACCTCGCCGCCACCTATATTATACTTATTAACCCTTAATCTGCCGCCTCCAATGTTGCCGCCACCTACATTACAGTTATTAACCCCTAATCTGCCGCCCCAAACACCACCGCCACCTACATTATACTTATTAACCCCTAATCTGCCGCCCTAACATCGCCACCACCTACCTACATTTATGAACCCCTAATCTTCCGCCCCCAACGTCGCCGCCACTATACTAAAGTTATTAACCCCTAACCCTAAGTCTAACCCTAACCCCCACTAACTTTAATGTAATTAAAACAAATCTAAATAAAACCTATTATTAATAACTAAATAATTCTTTTATAAAACTAAATACTTACCTGTAAAATAAACCCTAAGCTAGCTACAATATAAATAATAGTAATAATTGTAGGTTTTATTTTTATTTCACAGCTAAGTTTGTATTTATTTTAACTAGGTAGACTAGTTAGTAAATAGTTATTAACTATTTACTAACTACCTAGCTAAAACAAATACAAATTTACCTGTACACCCTGTTCTAGCTAAAATAAATACAAATTGACCTGTACACCCTGTTATTAATTATTATGCCAATGATATCTTTCTCATTTACCTAAATAATTGATGTAAACAACAGTCAGCATAATTCTCATGTTATCAACTATTAAGAGTACAATTCAAATTTTATTGAACAAACCTCCTAATGATAACAGTATTTTTTTTCAAAATAAAAAACTTACAATGCACTGTTCCAAATGATTACGCACAGTAAGTTTCAAAACACTTTATAGGTTGTAAAGAACTGAAAATTGTCATTTGTTGTGTTTGCAGCATATTTACTGAAATCAAAAGCTATTTCAATCAAACTTTGAACAAAATGTAAACTTTTTAAACATTTTAACAGGTCACGTTACATTTTAACATAGGACCCCTTATTTGATAGCAGCTTCACAAGTCTTGCATCCATTGAACTTGTGAGTTATTGGACAGTTTCTGCTTGAATTTGTTTGCAAGATGTCAGAATAGCCTCCCAGAGCTGCTGTTTGGATGTAAACTGCCTCCCACCCTCATAGATCTTTTGCTTGAGGATGCTCCAAAGGTTCTCAATAGGATTGAGGTCAGGGGAGGATGGAGGCCACACCATGACTTTCTCTCCTTTTATCCCCATAGCAGCTATTGATGCAGAGGTATTCTTTCCAGCATGAGACATTGTCATGCATGAAGATGATTTTATTACTGAAAGCATAGTTCTTCCTTCTGTACCATGGAAGGAAGTGGTCAGTCAGGAAATCCACATACTTTGCAGAGGTCATCTTTACACCTTCGGGGACCCTAAAGGGGCCGACCAGCTCTCTTCCCATGATTCCGGCCCAAAACATGACTCCACCACTGCCTTGCTGACGTCGCAGCCTTGTTGGAACAGGGTGGCCGTCCACCAACCATCCACTACTCCATCCATCTGGACCATTCAGGGTTGCACGGCACTCATCAGTGGACAGGACTGTTTGAAAATTAGTCTTCATGTATTTTTCTGCCCAATGCAGCCGTTTCTGCTTGTGAGCATTGGTTAGTGGTGGCCGAATGGAAGGTTTATGCACAGTTGCAAGACTCTGGAGGACTCTACACCTTGATGTCCGTGGGACTCCAGAGGCACCAGCAGCTTCAAATATATGTTTGCTGCTATGTAATGGTATTTTAGCAGCTGCTCTCTGGGTTTTATTTTTAGCTGAGGGTTTGGGTGGAAAAAGAGCTAAATGCCCATACAAATGCCCTTTTCAGGGCAATTTGGAGCTTAGGTTTTTTTAGGTAGGATTTTATTTGGGGGGTTTTGTTGTGTGGGTGGTGGGTTTTACTGTTGGGGGGTGTTTGTATTTTTTTTTTACAGGTAAAAGAGCTGATTTCTTTGGGGCAATGCCCCGCATTATTTTGGGGGGGGGGCTTTTTATTTTGATAGGGCTATTAGATTAGGTGTAAATATTTGATCATTTCTTTTTTAGTTTGTGTAATTTAGTGGGGGGGGGTTGTAATTTAGTTAATTGTATTTAATAAATGTAATTTATTTAATTGTAGTGTAGTGTTAGGTGTTAGTGTAACTCAGGTTAGGTTTTATTTTACAGGAAAATTTGTATTTATTTTAGCTAGGTAGTTAGTAAATAGTTATTAACTATTTACTAACTAGACTACCTAGTTAAAATAAATACAAACTTACCTGTGAAATAAAAATAAAACCTAAGATAGCTACAATGTAACTATTAGTTATATTGTAGCTAGCTTAGGGTTTATTTTATAGATAAGTATTTAGTTTTAAATAGGAATTATTTAGTTAATGATAGTAATTTTTACTTAGATTTATGTTAATTATATTAAAGTTAGTGGGTGTTAGGATTAGGGTTAGACTTAGGGTTAGGGGTTGATAACTTTAGCATAGTGGCAGCGACGTTGGGGGAGGAAGATTAGGGGTTAATAAATGGAGGTAGGTGGGGGCAATGTTAAGGGCGGCAGATTAGGGGTTAATAAGTGTAGGTAGGTGGCGGCGATGTTGGGGGTGGCAGATTAGGGGTTAATAAGTGTAATATAGGTGTCGGCGATGTGGGGGCAGCAGATTAGGAGTGTTTAGACTCGGGGTTCATGTTAGGTGTAAACATAAATTTAGTTTCCCCATAGGAATCAATTGGGCTGCATTACGGAGCTTTACGCTCCTTTATTACAGGGGTTAGGCTTTTTTTTAGCCGACTCTCCCCATTGATGTCTATGGGGAAATCGTGCATGAGCACGTAAAACCAGCTCACCGCAGCGCTGGTACTGGAGTGCAGAATGGAGCTCAATTTTGATTTACGCTGCAATAATGCCTGCTAATGCCGGGTTTTTGGAAACCTGTAATACCAGCGCTGTAGGTAAGTGAGCGGTGACAATAACTTGCAAATTAATACCGAGCAGCTCTTACCGCAAAACTCGTAATCTAGCCGAATGTTACTTGTTAAAGATTGAGGGGTTTTAATGATCTCGCTACCATAGTGCAGCTACTCACTATACAACAAGTGAATCTCAATGCCTGAACAAAAGGGATACAGTCATTACAATGGAGACCTGAATGGAGGTTGTACGTATGCGCATCCCTAACAGTAATGGCACTCGTTCTTTAAGTAATAAGCATATTATAATTATTATATTTCATGGAGGTGGCATGGGCCGCACAAAATTAGGTCGAGGGCCGCATGTGGCCTGTGGACCACTAGTTGGACACCCCTGATTTAGCATATACTCACAATTCCCTAGTTCCTATAGATGTATTATTGATGCCATAATTCAACTACTGTATTGTAAGAACAGGGGTTGATAATATGTTGACACATATAAATTGAATTGCCATACAATACTGTGTAACAAGGATCATTTACATTACATCTTGCAGGAGTAAAATGTTTAGAGAATATGACAGACGTGGCAAAGAAAATTCAGGTGTCCCTATTTATTGCCCATATTCAGCCCTCTAGCAGAGGAAACTAATTTGTACAATACATAAAATACAGTTTGAATTTCATATTATAAATCTGAATTTTGCAGCATTTTTTGCATATGCAGTGTATTACAATTTCTGCTGTGCACCTTAAATCCTTTATTTTCTACACAATTTTAATACAAAATCTTTTTTCCATAAAATATGATTTTCGCATAGTAATTTTGTTACTATTTTGTTACTACATTTTATTGCTGGTGCATCATTTTTTTTGCAGTGGTGCTGGGGACATACATTTTTGCAGGGGGTCTGGGGGCATCATTTTATTGCAGGGGGCTTGGGGCATCATTTTATTGTGGAGGGAGCTGGGGACATCATTATATTGTGGGGGGGGCAGGCTGGGGACATAATTTTATTGCAGGGGGCTTCATTTTATTGCTGGGGCTGGTGGCATCATTTATTGCAGGGGGGCTCAGGGCATCATTTTATTGCAGGGGGGGCTGGGGGCATCATTTTATTGCTGGGGGGCTGGGACATCATTTATGGCTGGAGGCATAATTTTATTGCAGGGGGGGGGCTGGAGACATCATTTTATTGCCCCAACATATGCAAATCTCTTTTTGGGATGGATTGAAAACATAAGTGTACTGAATCAAGATATGAATCCATTTATGAAATACATGGATCTGTACATTCGGTACATCAATGATGTACTAATTTTGTGGACAGGAACGAGAGACGACTTTGATAATTTCATGTTGTGGCTAAATGACAATCCTTATGGGATGAAATACACTTATACAATAGCTGAAACCTGTATTTCCTTTTTGGATCTAAAAATAAGGAAGGGACCAAAGGGGTCTTTAAATACTAAACTTTACAGAAAAAAACATCTACTAATAGTCTCCGAAAGTGGGCTAACTTTCACCCTAAAAGTAAAAAAATGGGCATTCCCTATGGACAATAACTACGTCCAAGACGTAACTGCAGTACAGAGGCAGATTTTGAAACTGAGGCAAGTGAACTCAGACGAAGATTTAAAGAAAGGGGCTATCCAGGTAGATGCCGGAAAAGAGCCTATCAGAGAACAAAATCTCTAGATGGATCATCTCTGCTGATTTATCAACAGACGATGACAAATACACCAACAACAGAATCACAACCTATGATAATAATTGGCACTTTTGATGACAAAAATACAGTCATTAGTAATATCTTCCAGAGACACTGGCATGTGCTCCAGGAAGATGAAGACCTCCTAGAGGTAATTAATGACAAGCCAGTGATAAGCCAGTGACAAGCCAGTGATAAAGATCCAATAATCTGAAAGATATCTTGACAAAGAGCCATTATTCACAAATAAAACCAAAAACATGGTTACAAGAAACCAAAGGGTTCTATAAATGTGGTCGGTGTCAGGCATGTAAAAATATGGCCCCCACTAAAATCTTCACACACCCCAAAACTGATAAAAAGTATACAATCCCTGACTTCTTGAACTGCAGATCACGAAGTGTGATTTATGTGGCAATGTGCAAATGTCCTCGGATATATGTATGCGAAACCTCTAGAGAGCTACGCACTAGAGTATTAGAACATATAGGTGACATCAAATGGAATCGCAGTGTACCTATAGACCAAAACACTGGTTATGATTTTATGCGCTCATGTACTGAAACAAATATTTTTATATAAAAAATGTAAATGGTTGTTGCCAACTTAATATTATTTGTTATATATTGTCACCACTGTGATGGTATATGAGTTGCTTATCCAAAAATTTGAAAAACTTTGAAAATATTTGAAAGCTGTCTAAATACAAATTAAAATACAATGAATAAAACTGAATGAAACATGAATAAAAGATAATATGTTAAAAATACAAATATTCCTTAATTCTGAAATAAATAATCAAATCCCCTTATTCCTAAAAGAGATATGGGTTAAACCATCTATGATTTAAAAAAAGTCCATATATATAAAATAATAGCAGCCAATAGATCTGGAATTTGATACTTTAGGATTGTACTGGGATTTGAGAAAATTGGTCTTTTACAGTTCTATGTAACAGTACCTTAGGTGTTAATGACAGAAGATATTTATAAGTTCCGTGAATAGTCCTGAGTTTGTAGGAGATAATGTTCAATTGAACCGTAGAAAAGCAAAAATTATTTTGATTGTAGTGCCACTGTAGTGCCGCCTGGTCGCAGCCAGCAATCCCACTGGTCCCCGCTCAGATATGGTTACATGAAATGAAAGAAAAGACAGGCGCACAAGGCACGATTCAAGTGTAGGGTTTTATTATACTAGTAAAACACACGGTTAAAAACACTTACTAGATAAAAGTTAAAAGTCAGCATTGAGAGCATATGCTCATTAGGATTATCGCAGCTCCTGCAGCACCAGGGAGATAGTTGGTCCTTCTCCTCTCCGTTTACGACAAGACTAAGTGGGCGGCGGTGTTCCGGATCCTGTCACCCCAGTCTTAGTAACGCTAGTGCTGAACAGTATTCTTTAACTGCTTTCCTGCAAAGTCTTTTGTTCGGATGCCTGACGCGTTTCCCCCAACTCCGGTCAGGCTTTATCAAAGGCTGAATGAATTGAACTTGGCGCCTGTTTGTTTTAAAGGTATGTCCGCCAATCAGATGGGAGGTGTGCGCTTTCTAGCCAATCATTACTAGAGGGTGTGAGCGCATATGTAAACCCAGATTTAAGTTGAAAGCTTGTATATTCAGTCAGACTGACCTTTATGATCACATAGTTGTTCCTTCAAGTGCTGTGTGCAGTAGAGTTGAAGGAACAACTATGTGATCATAAAGGTCAGTCTGACTGAATATACAAGCTTTCAACTTAAATCTGGGTTTACATATGCGCTCACACCCTCTAGTAATGATTGGCTAGAAAGCGCACACCTCCCATCTGATTGGCGGACATACCTTTAAAACAAACAGGCGCCAAGTTCAATTCATTCAGCCTTTGATAAAGCCTGACCGGAGTCAGGGGAAACGCGTCAGGCATCCGAACAAAAGACTTTGCAGGAAAGCAGTTAAAGAATACTGTTCAGCACTAGCGTTACTAAGACTGGGGTGACAGGATCCGGAACACCGCCGCCCACTTAGTCTTGTCGTAAACGGAGAGGAGAAGGACCAACTATCTCCCTGGTGCTGCAGGAGCTGTGATAATCCTAATGAGCATATGCTCTCAATGCTGACTTTTAACTTTTATCTAGTAAGTGTTTTTAACCGTGTGTTTTACTAGTATAATAAAACCCTACACTTGAATCGTGCCTTGTGCGCCTGTCTTTTCTTTCATTTCATGTACCTATAGACCAACATATGAATAATATACATCAAGAACATAAGTATGAGATTTTTTTCTTTGCCATTGAGCAACTAGAGGAAGGAGGGGTGACATTACCAAACTGCTTCTACAAAAAGAATGCAGATGGATTCACGAACTACAGTCAGCTGCACCCAAAGGCCTGAATGAGACCATCTTTTATAAATGCTTTCTCTAAATTCTTCCCTTTAGATCTTAGCCTGTATCTAAGTGACAAATGATAGACACCATAATTCTCTAAAATATGCAACACTTAATATATAATTAAAACCCAAGCGTTGGGTAAGAAAAGAGTAAAATGGATTAAAATGTCCTTCTTGCCCGAGACTCTTGGGATAGATATTGAAGTTTTTTCCCTTTAAGAGAACGAAGGAATAAAAATATAATATATACATTATTCAATATTATATATCAGATAGTAATACTTAGACAATAAAAGTGGACACATAGTTTTTTCCATTACTCCCCACTCGAGATATCTTTTCTGTACTTTTTAGAAATCCGTCGTCGCCACCACTATACTAAAGTTATTAACCCCTAAACCTAACCCTAACACCCACTAACTTTAATGTAATTAAAATAAATCTAAATAAAACCTACTATTAATAACTAAATAATTCCTATTTAAAACTAAATACTTACCTATAAAGTAAACTAATAGTTACATTGTATCTAGCTTAGGTTTTATTTATTTTTTCACAGGCAAGTTTGTATTTATTTTAACTAGGTAGACTAGTTAGTAAATAGTTATTAACTATTTACTAACTACCTAGCTAAAATAAATACAAATTTACCTGTAAAATAAAACCTAACCTGTCTTACACTAACACCTAACCTTACACTACAATTAAATCAATCACATAAATTAAATGCAATTAACTAAATTACAAAAAAACAAACACTAAATTACACAAAATAAAAAAAGAAATGATCAGATATTTAAACTTATTACACCTAATCTAATAGCCCTATCAAAATAAAAAGCCCCCCCAAATAAATAAACTACCAATAGCCCTTAAAAGGGTCTTTTGTGGGGCATTGCCCCAAAGAAATCAGCTCTTTTACCTGTAAAAAAAAATACAAACAACCTCTCAACAGTAAAACCCACCACCCACACAACCAACCCCCAAATAAAATCCTAACTAAAAAACCTAAGCTCCCCATTGCCCTGAAAAGGGCATTTGGATGGGCATTGCCCTTAAAAGGGCATTTAGCTCTTTTTTCCGCCCAAACCCTAATCTAAAAATAAAACCCACCCAATAAACCCTTAAAAAAGCCTAACACTAACCCCCGAAGATCCACTTACAGTTTTTGAAGACCCGACATCCATCCTCAATGAAGCCGGCAGAAGTCTTCATCCAGACGGCATCTTCTATCTTCATCCATCCAGCGCGGAGCGGGTCCATCTTCAAGACATCTGGCGCGGAGCATCCTCTTCAATCGAGGTCTTCTTGAACAATGAATTCTTCTTTAAATGACGTCATTTAAGATGGGGTCCCTTGAATTCCGATTGGCTGATAGAATTCTATCAGCCAATCGGAATTAAAGGTGAAAGAATCCTATTGGCTGATGCAATCAGCCAATAGGATTGAGCTCGCATTCTATTGGCTGTTCCAATCAGCCAATCTATCAGCCAATCAGAATTCAAGGGACGGCATCTTGGATGACGTCATTTAAAGGAGAATTCATTGTTCAAGAAGATGTTAATTGAAGAGGATGCTCTGCGCCGGATGTCTTGAAGATGGACCCCCTCCGCGCCGGATGGATGAAGATAGAAGATGCTGTCTGGATGAAGACTTCTGCCGCTTCGTTGATTACATCTGCCGGCTTCATTGAGGATGGATGTCGGGTCTTCAAAAACTGTAAGTGGATCTTCGGGGGTTAGTGTTAGGCTTTTTAAGGGTTTATTGGGTGGGTTTTATTTTTAGAGTTGGGTTTGGGCAGAAAAAGAGCTAAATGCTCTTTTAAGGGCAATGCCCATCCAAATGCTCTTTTCAGGGCAATGGGGAGCTTAGGTTTTTTAGTTAGGATTTTATTTGGGGGGTTGGTTGTGTGGGTGGTGGGTTTTACTGTTGGGGGGTTGTTTGTACTTTTTGTTACAGGTAAAAGAGCTGACTTCTGTGGGGCAATGCCCCGCAAAAGGACCTTTTAAGGGCTATTGGTAGTGTAAGGAATCCGTTACATCTTTAACCTTCCACCTGCAGTCACATGACCCCTCCAGTCTCCACCTCTATTTAAGTCTTCTAAACACCTTAAACAGGTGCTTAGTTATTGTGCTTTCTAGCTGAACTCAGCCACATCAGTGCTTCTCTCTGAGACTCGCACTCTCCTTTGGGATTACAAATTGTTTCCTGAACAACCTTTATCACTACTTCAAGTGACTTATAAGTCTGACGGATCATCTGCTCTACTCAACTTTCTACGCATTGCGGACTGTTCTATCTGTTAAGGCTATCTCCCTCCAAGTCTGTCCGTTAATCACCATCAACCTATTGGTTTACATACCAGGATTCAGAGGCTCTGGCTTGTTCCCAACTACCGGGCTCAACAGGTCCCGTAACGGGAGGTAAGACACGCCCCTAACAGTGGAAACAGATGCCTACAGGCTCGCAGCGTCTCGCACCTCCTGTGACGTCAGAAACAGTGCAGCATCGCCTCTCTCTCTTCTAGCACTACAGGCTTCAGCGTCTCACACCCCTGTGTAGTGACGAATAGCGGAACACAAGTCTTTCCTCTGTCTGGCTATCAGCAGTAGCTCAGCTTATTAGAAGTGCTCGCATCACATCAGAGTATTCCCTGAGCGTATACAGATTACTCCTAACACAAGGGTTCGTATATGAATCTCCTCTCTGCCTGCAAGTAGTGTTCTGGAACTAGGAACCCTGTTCTGCCAGCCTTGGTAGTTTTCTGTCTCTGTAAATAACCTAATAATTCCAACTAGACTAGTTAAGTATACAAGTTAACTTATAACAAAGTTGCTACAAAATAGTTTCCTTTTGCTTGCAACAATAATCTCCTAATACTTAACAACTTCACTGAAACAATATAGGACTAAAACTAAAATTTAGTTCATTTGTTAAGTGATACAATTACATCATTTCTATTGTCTGCAGTTGAGCTCCTCATTAAAATCTAAGCTTTACAGGTAGTTTAGTTTAGGCTAGGGTTTTTTTTTATTTTGGGGGGGCTTTTTTATTTTGATTGGGCTATTAGATTAGGTGTAATTAGTTTAAATATCTGATAATTTCTTATTTTATTTTGTGTAATTTAGTGTTTGTTTTTTTTTGTAAGTTAGTTAATTATATTTAATTTATGTAATTGATTTAATTGTAGTGTAAGGTTAGGTGTTAGTGTAAGACAGGTTAGGTTTTATTTTACAGGTAAATTTGTATTTATTTTAACTAGGTAGCTAGTAAATAGTTAATAACTATTTACTAACTAGTCTACCTACAGTAGTTAAAATAAATACAAACTTGCCTGTGAAATAAAACCTAACCTGGGGTTGGAGGCGGAGACGGGGCAGAGTTGGAGGTGGGGAGAAAGGGGGCCCTATTTTGTCATCCTACCTTGGGTCCCGCAATGGCTTGGGCTGGCCCTGGGCGAGCCTTCAGGCTCATCGAAAACAGAAGCTATAAAGCAGCGGTCTAAAGCCCTCTGCTCCATAACCTGTCCGCCTGCTCTGAGGCCGCAGATCGAAATCAACCCGATCAAATAAGATTGGGTTGATTGACACTCCCTGCTAGCGGCTGATTGTCTGTGAATTTGCAGGGGGTGGCATTGCAACAGCAGTTCACAAGAACTGCTGGTGCAATGATAAATGCTGACTGCATATGCTGTCGGCATTTATTGGTGTGCGGCAGACATGATACGCTACATTGTATCATATCCACCCAGACATTAATAAATATACCCCATAGAAACAACCTAAAGCCAAGGTAAATTACAGATATAGGTTCCTGTTATAACTGCTGAGCTGGAAATGCAGGATACAATGCAAACTAGTGGAACTTGATTAAACTATTAAGTATGAGATAGCTACAGGATACTCAGTAACTTGTGCTAGATTACCCAGGTGGACAGCTAAGCTGAAACTGCAGAATGAATGGGTGAAAGTCAAGTTAGCTGATATTCATGCATGGGGCCCAGTTCAATCAATGAAAGGTAGAATTTATTAGGATCCAGCAAGCATGGTTAGAAGAGCAAGGGCCAAGTCACTAATACAGAACAAGAAGAGAGCCAAGATAAATTCTAGAAATAACAGTTCAAAATCAGAATCTGGGAAAATATTGACAGGAACAAACACAACTGCTTGCAGGAAGAACCAGACAATACACAGATATCAAGAAACCAGCAAAGGAGTCATTTAAAGGCATAGTAAGGGCAAAAATTATGAATATTCTATTGCACAGTTTGTTATGTATAAGCCATATGCCTAAATACCTTGTGTTGTCAATTCTAAACTGTTTTTGCGCAATCTGCTACTGAAAAACCCCACAGTGAGGCTAATTTGCATTAGCCAATCACAGTGGGAAGCCTGGGTTTTCACTGTTTCTTCATTTCGTTATTTCTCAGGCAGTACCCAATACATGCGTTCTAACTCAGTGTATCTTAAACACGTGCATTGTTCTGGAGAGCTTTGGGCCGACGTCACAAGTTTGCGGACTTAGTTCTTAAGTCACTGCTGGCAACGACCTTCAAGGTGGATGCTACGCATGCGTTAGCCGAAAGTAAACAATATGCATGAGTCAGCGGATTACAAAATCTATATATTAGCATATGTAGATGAGCGTCCATGATTTTTTTTTTCAACAGTGTGTTGGACAGCCCATTTTCTCCAACATTGGTGTGTCCGGTCCACGGCGTCATCCTTACTTGTGGGAATATCTCTTCCCCAACAGGAAATGGCAAAGAGTCCCAGCAAAGCTGTCCATATAGTCCCTCCTAGGCTCCGCCCACCCCAGTCATTCTCTTTGCCGTTGCACAGGCAACATCTCCTCGGAGATGGTTAAGAGTATGTGGTGTTTAGTTGTAGTTTTTTAATTCTACTATCAAGAGTTTGTTAATTTAAAATAGTGCTGGTATGTACTATTTACTCTGAAACAGAAAAAGATGAAGAGTTCTGTTTGTGAGAGGAAGATGATTTTAGCAGACAGTAACTAAAATCGTTTGCTGTTTCCACATAGGACTGTTGAGATGAAGTAACTTCAGTTGGGGGAAACAGTTAGCAGACTTTTCTGCTTAAGGTATGACTAGCCATATTTCTAACAAGACTGTGTAATGCTGGAAGGCTGTCATTTCCCCTCATGGGGACCGGTAAGCCATTTTCTTAGTCTCAAACAGAATAAAGGGCTTAATATGGGCTATAAAACTGGTAGACACTTTTATGGGCAAAATCGATTGCTTTATTTGGGCATTTTATACATGTTTATGCTTGTAATTCACACTTATAAGCTTGGGGAACGTTTTTTAACGTCAGGCACTGTGTTAGACACCTTTCCAGTCAGGAAAGGCCTTCCCAGTTGTAGGCTGAGCCTCATTTTTGCGCCATTAATGCGCAGTTACTTTTGAGAGCAAGACATGCAGATGCATGTGAGAGGATCTGAAAGTAGTTGGAAATGTTCCTAGAAGGCTTCATCTGGTATCGTATTCCCCCCTGGGTTTCGTAAAGTCGCAGCAAAGGCTGTAGCTGGGACTGTAGAGGGGTTAAAACTGTAACCGGCTCCGGTTTCTTTATTTTAAGGGTTAAAGCTCTGAAAAATTGGTGTTCAATACTTTGAATGCTTTAAGACACTGTGGTGAAAATTTGAACAATTCCTTCATACTTTTTCACATATTCAGTAATAAAGTGTGCACTGTTTAAAATTTAAAGAGACAGTAACGGTTTTGTTTTAAAACGGTTTTTGTACTTTTTTGACAAGTTTAAGCCTGTTTAACATGTCTGCACCTTCAGATAAGCTATGTTTTATATGTTTGAAGATCAATGTGTGTCCCCCTTCAAAATTGTGTGATAATTGTGCCATAGCGTCCAAACAAAGTAAGGACAGTATTGCCACAGATAGTAAAGTTGCCCAAGATGATTCATCAGATGAGGGGAGTAGACATAGTTCTACATCATCTCCTTCTGTGTCTACACCAGTTTTGCCCACGCAGGAGGCCCCTAGTACTTCTAGCGCGCCAATGCTTATTACTATGCAACAATTAACGGCAGTAATGGATAACTCCATAGCAAATATTTTATCCAAAATGCCTGCATATCAGACACTGTAGAGCAGGAGGGCGCTGATGATAATTGCTCTGTCATACCCTCACACCAATCTGAAGGGGTCATGAGGGAGGTTTTGTCGGATGGGGAAATTTCAGATTCAGGTAAAATTTCTCAATAAGCAGAACCTGATTTTGTGACATTTAAATTTAAATTAGAGCATCTCCGCGCACTGCTTAAGGAGGTGTTATCTACTCTGGATGATTGTGACAACCTGGTCATTCCAGAAAAATTATGCAAGATGGACAAGTTCCTAGAGGTTCCGGTGCACCCTGACGCTTTTCCTATACCCAAGCGGGTGGTGGATATAGTGAATAAGGAGTGGGAGAAGCCCGGCATACCTTTTGTCCCCCCTCCTATATTTAAGAAATTATTTCCTATGGTCGACCCCAGAAAGGACTTATGGCAGACAGTCCCTAAGGTCGAGGGGGCAGTTTCTACTTTAAACAAGCGCACTACTATTCCTATCGAGGATAATTGTGCTTTCAAAGATCCTATGGATAAAAAATTGGAGGGTTTGCTTAAAAAGATTTTTGTACAGCAAGGTTACCTCCTGCAACCCATTTCGTGCATTGTTCCTGTCACTACAGCAGCGTGGTTCTGGTTCGAGGAACTAGAAAAGTCGCTCACTAGAGAGACTCCGTATGAGGAGGTTATGGACAGAGTTCACGCACTCAAATTGGCTAATTCTTTTATTTTAGATGCCACTTTACAACTAGCTAGATTAGCGGCGAAAAATTCAGGGTTTGCAATTGTGGCGCGCAGAGCGCTTTGGCTAAAGTCTTGGTCAGCGGAATGTATCTTCCAAGACAAAATTACTTAATATCCCCGTTAAGGGTAAGACTCTCTTTGGGCCAGAATTGAAAGAGATTATTTCAGACATCTCTGGGGTAAAGGGCCATGCCCTCCCACAAGATAGGCCTTTCAAAGCCAAGAATAAGTCTAATTTTCGTTCCTTTCGCAATTTCAGGAACGGACCGGCCTCTAACTCTGCATCCTCTAAACAAGAGGGTAATGCCTCTCAATCCAAACCAGCCTGGAAACCGATGCAAGGCTGGAACAAGGGTAAGCAGGCCAAGAAGCCTGCTGCTGCTAACAAAACAGCATGAAGGAGTAGCCCCCGATCCGGGACCGGATCTAGTAGGGGGCAGACTCTCTCTCTTTGCTCAGGCTTGGGCAAGAGATGTTCAGGATCCCTGGACACTAGAAATAGTTTCTCAGGGTTATCTTCTGGAATTCAAGGAACTACCCCCAAGGGGAAGGTTTCACATGTCTCACTTATCCTGAAACCAAATAAAGAGACAGGCATTTTTACATTGTGTAGAAGACCTGTTAAAGATGGGAGTGATACACCCAGTTCCAACGGCGGAACAAGGAATGGGATTTTACTCAAATCTGTTTGTAGTTCCCAAAAAATAGGGAACTTTCAGACCAATTCTGGATTTAAAGATCCTAAACAAATTTCTCAGAGTACCATCGTTCAAAATGGAAACCATTCGAACGATTCTACCCACCATCCAGGAAGGTCAATTTATGACTACCGTGGATCTAAAGGATGCGTATCTACATATTCCTATCCACAAAGAACATCATCAGTTCCTAAGGTTTGCCTTTCTGGACAAACATTACCAGTTTGTGGCCCTCCCATTCGGGTTAGCCACTGCTCCAAGGATTTTCACAAAGGTACTGGGATCCCTTCTAGCGGTTCTAAGACCAAGGGGCATTGCAGTAGTACCGTACTTGGACGACATTCTAATACAAGCGTCGTCTCTTTCAAAGGCAAAGGCTCACACAGACATCGTTCTGGCCTTTCTCAGATCTCACGGATGGAAGGTGAACATAGAAAAAAGTTCCCTGTCTCCGTCGACAAGAGTTCCCTTCTTGGGAACAATAATAGATTCTTTAGAAATGAGGATTTTCCTGACAGAAGTCAGAAAGTCAAAACTTCTAAACGCTTGTCAAGTTCTTCATTCTATTCCTCGTCCTTCCGTAGCTCAGTGCATGGAAGTAGTAGGATTGATGGTTGCAGCAATGGACATAGTTCCTTTTGCGCGAATTCATCTAAGACCATTACAACTGTGTATGCTCAAACAGTGGAATGGGGACTATACAGACTTGTCTCCAGTGATTCAAGTAGATCAGAGACTCACTCCATTGGTGGCTAACCCTGGACCACCTGTCCCAGGGAATGAGCTTCCGCAGACCAGAGTGGGTCATCGTCACGACCGACGCCAGTCTAGTGGGCTGGGGCGCGGTCTGGAAATCCCTGAAGGCTCAGGGACTATGGTCTCGGGAAGAGTCTCTTCTCCCGATAAACATTCTGGAACTGAGAGTGATATTCAATGCTCTGAGGGCTTGGCCTCAACTAGCAAAGGCCAGATTCATAAGATTCCAATCAGACAACATGACGACTGTTGCTTATATCAATCATCAGGGGGGAACAAGGAGTTCCCTGGCGATGAAAGAAGTGACCAAAATAATAAAATGGGCAGAGGATCACTCCTGCCACCTATCTGCGATCCACATCCCAGGTGTGGAAAACTGGGAGGCGGATTATCTGAGTCGTCAGACATTCCATCCGGGGGAGTGGGAACTCCACCCGGAGATCTTTGCCCAGTTGACTCAATTATGGGGCATTCCAGATATGGATCTGATGGCGTCTCGTCAGAACTTCAAGGTTCCTTGCTACGGGTCCAGATCCAGGGATCCCAAGGCGACTCTAGTGGATGCACTAGTAGCGCCTTGGACCTTCAACCTAGCCTATGTGTTTCCACCGTTTCCTCTCATTCCCAGGCTGGTAGCCAGGATCAAGCAGGAGAGGGCCTCGGTGATCTTGATAGCTCCTGCGTGGCCACGCAGGACTTGGTATGCAGACCTTGTGAATATGTCATCGGCTCCACCATGGAAGCTACCTTTGAGACAGGATCTTCTAGTACAAGGTCCATTCGAACATCCAAATCTAGTTTCCCTCCAGCTGACGACTTGGAAATTGAACGCTTGATTCTATCAAAGCGTGGGTTTTCAGATTCTGTGATAGATACTCTAGTTCAAGCCAGAAAACCGGTAACTAGAAAAATTTACCATAAAATATGGAAAAGATATATCTGCTGGTGTGAATCCAAGGGATTCTCATGGAATAAGATCAAAATTCCTAGAATCCTTTCCTTTCTACAAGAGGGTTTGGATAAAGGATTATCAGCGAGTTCTCTAAAGGGACAGATTTCTGCTTTATCTATCTTATTACACAAACGACTGGCAGCTGTGCCAGATGTTCAAGCATTTGTTCAGGCTCTGGTTAGGATCAAGCCTGTTTACAGACCTTTGACTCCTCCCTGGAGTTTAAATCTAGTTCTTTCAGTTCTTCAAGGGGTTCAGTTTGAACCTCTACATTCCATAGATATTAAGTTGTTATCTTGGAAAGTTTTGTTTTTGGTTGCTATTTCTTCTGCTAGAAGAGTTTCTGAGTTATCTGCTCTGCAGTGTTCTCCGCCCTATCTGGTGTTCCATGCAGATAAGGATGTTTTGCGTACTAAGCCTGGTTTTCTTCCAAAGGTTGTTTCTAACAAAAATATTAACCAGGAGATAGTTGTTCCTTCTTTGTGTCCGAATCCAGTTTCAAAGAAGGAACGTTTGTTACACAATTTAGACGTAGTCCGTGCTCTAAAATTCTATTTAGAAGCTACAAAAGAGTTCAGACAAACGTCTTCTCTGTTTGTCGTCTATTCTGGTAAAATGAGAGGTCAAAAAGCGACTTCTACCTCTCTTTCTTTTTGGCTTAAAAGCATCATCCGATTGGCTTACGAGACTGCCGGACGGCAACCTCCAGAAAGAATCACAGCTCACTCCACTAGGGCTGTGGCTTCCACATGGGCCTTCAAGAACGAGGCTTCTGTTGATCAGATATGTAAGGCAGCGACTTGGTCTTCACTGCACACTTTTGCCAAATTTTACAAATTTGATACTTTTGTTTCTTCAGAGGCTATTTTTGGGAGAAAGGTTTTGCAAGCCGTGGTGCCTTCTGTTTAGGTAACCTGATTTGCTCCCTCCCTTCATCCGTGTCCTAAAGCTTTGGTATTGGTTCCCACAAGTAAGGATGACGCCGTGGACCGGACATACCAATGTTGGAGAAAACAGAATTTATGCTTACCTGATAAATTACTTTCTCCAACGGTGTGTCCAGTCCACGGCCCGCCCTGGTTTTTTAATCAGGTTTGATGAATTATTTTCTCTAACTACAGTCACCACGGCACCTGTTTTTTCCTCCTGTCCGTCGGTCGAATGACTGGGGTAGGCGGAGCCTAGGAGGGACTATATGGACAGCTTTGCTGGGACTCTTTGCCATTTCCTGTTGGGGAAGAGATATTCCCACAAGTAAGGATGACGCCGCGGACCGGACACACCGTTGGAGAAAGTAATTTATCAGGTAAGCATAAATTCTGTTTTGTGGGCCGTCTCTTGTTGCATCATAAAGCAGAATAAAATATTGATTTTAAACTATTTAAAGGGACAGTCTTGTCCAAAACAAACTTTCATTATTCAGATAGGGCATGTAATTTTAAACAATTTTCCAATTTACTTCTATCACCAATTTTGCTTTGTATGAAAGCTAAATCTAGAAGCTTCATATGCTAATTTCTAAGCTCTTGACGGCCGCCTCTTAGCTCAGGGCATTTTGACAGTTTTCACCACTAGAGGGTGTTATTTCATCTGTTTCATACAGATAACACTGTGCTCAAGCAAGTGGAGTTCCTAGGAGCCAGCACTGATTGGCTAAAATGCAAGTCTGTCAAAAGAACTGAAATAAGGGGCAGTTTGCAGAGGCTAAGGGGTCAATTTATCAAAGCGTCAATCTCAGTGCATTTGCCGGCGTCAATATGCTCGCGAGACATCGCTGACGCAGATCTGAATATGATTCCCTTATTTATCAAAAAAGGCGTCAAAAACACGCGCGTCAAGTATGGTGCGAAGAGAATCGGACTGGTGTTAACTAACAGTCATCGATATTGCAGTTATTCAGGTTTTTCCCAACTGTATTTCTACCATTTCATTATTGTCCATTGTTACGGTTGCCTCCAGGCTGGCTGGAAGTTGGACCGTAGAAAAGGATGCTCCTAGCGCTCACCAAACGAGCAGCAGCACCGTGGACACTCTAACTGCTGCGTTGCCACCATAAGTAATGCAGACTCCACGAACCACCGCTGCTGGGCTGGTATCTCGCCGTCTGCTCTGCGCCCTGGACCTATGACCAGGCTCCAGTAGGTGAACCTCTTCCTTCTGTAGCAATCCCTGTAGCTAAGGGAGTATGAAGAGCATAGCAATCCCTGTAGTGATTATAAGCTGTATCCTACAAACATGAGTCAAAGCTTCAAGTTAGAGGGTCAACATAGGTCTCAAGTGCTGGAGCACACAGCCTGCTTTTTATTGAGGTTACATGCAAAACAGGACACTCTCAGGGGGAGGCATAAAATCCCCCATCACACATTTGATATTAGATAGAGAGACACTCCCTTTGACAGGCCACAACATTTACTTCAGCAGATAACATTACACACAATAAAATAATGCAGTCCACCTTATCAATACTAGTCTGATTAGACAATGGGAAAGTTTATCACTAAACCTAATTAGAGCTAATCCCAGCAGACTTGTATTTAGAATGCTTCTTGAAGCTGAACAAAGTTATCTCTGTAGTTCTGACTGAAGGGTCTGTCACATAGCACTTAATGGCACACAATGAAACTGAACCAAGTGGGAGAAAGCCAGGGACAAGTCATTTCACAGGTCTGGGGACATAGTCTTAAAGGGGCATTGTTCACCAAAGTCACAATATGTCCCCAGACGGTTCTTAAAGGGCCATACACACCCAATAAAAGTTAATATGTTTTCAGGGGCACAATCTTCCAGGGGCCATAGTCATGTGGAAGGAGGTTGGCAAATAGGCTTCTCCAAAATCCAGGGAAGCAGGGCAATTTTCCATTTAAAGGGCCAGTTACAAATAGCAGTTTGTAACATATCTCCCCTTTTGGAGGGAGACTAACAAGGCACCTGACCTTCTGTCGGTCAGTGCCTAAGTTAGTCTCGCAACCCACCCACAAATAAACACTAGCAGCAAAGCAGCCCCCCCACAACAAGTAGCACTGGCCTGTAGGTTCCAGGTTATAGGATGAAAGTGTAGCATCCTCTGCCTTCCTGGTGCAGCTGGGCAAATAGCTGATGGTACTTGGGGGGCAGAGGCCAGCGGCACTCTGCCCTGGTGCCAGCGCTTCTGCTGGGGTGAGGGGTTTGCAGGCCAGTCCTGTAACAAGGGGGTCTGTAGGGCAGAGGCCAGCAGTGCTCTGTCCTGATGCCAGCTCTTCTGCTGGGGGAATTGGGGCATAGTCCTGCCCGGTGGCAAAGGGAACGTGGGGGTCAGTGGGGGTTAACATCTCCACTGTTAACCCTGGGCCCAAGTTAGGAGTTAGCTGGGGAGGGGGAGATTGGCTTACCTCCTCCTCCTGATACTCCGGCGGCCGTTGGGAAGGGAGGTCGATGCTCTCCGCTTCCTGTGGAACATGCTGCGGCTGGGGAGAGAGACTGGTTGTCTCCTCTCCCTGGAAGGCACACTCCGGCTGGGGAGGGAGGTCGATGCTCTCCCCTCCCTGTAGCTGGGTCTGTCGCTGGGGATCTGGGCCGCCTGCCCAGCATCCCTGTAGGGCCGGTAGAGAGACTGCGGTCCCATCTCCACCTGCCTGCTGGGGGTCCTACCAGGACCAGTCTATGAGGCCTGCTGCCTCTGGTATCTCTGGTTGGGGTTGGGGAAGGAGACCGGTTGTCTCTTCCCTCTGCACAGTATACTGCCGCTGGGGAGGGAGGTCGCTGCTCTCCTCTCCCTGTGGAACATGCTGCGGCTGGGGAGAGAGACCAGGTGTCCATACCCTCAAACTCCACAGTTGGCGCTCAAAGGCTCGTGCCGCTTTGTTCTCCGTATCCAATTCCCGGATGATGTGACTGACTACCTCCTGCGCAGGGTCTGGACCATATCGGACTAGCCGCCTCTTTACCTCTGGAACGAAATCCGCGCCCTCATAGCGACGGATCCGGTTGAGGTGCTCTTCACATGGTTCTGACCAGTATCTTGTCAGCTCCATGCTGCTGTAGGTAGGGACGCTGCGCAGTGGCTAGCGTTGCCCTCAATTACTCTCCTACGATACCAGTGCTGTTGTGGTGCTGCTCCTTGCGCTAGGACGCCAATCCCACCGCTGCCGCCAAATGTTACGGTTGCCTCCAGGCTGGCTGGAAGTTGGACCGTAGAAAAGGATGCTCCTAGCGCTCACCAAAGGAGCAGCAGCACCGTAGACACTATGACTACTGCGTAGCCACCATAAGTAATGCAGACTCCACAAACCACCGCTGCTGGGCTGGTATCTCGCCGTCTGCTCTGCGCCCTGGACCTATGACCAGGCTCCAGTAGGTGAACCTCTTCCTTCTGTAGCAATCCCTGTAGCTAAGGGAGTATGAAGAGCATAGCAATCCCTGTAGTGATTATAAGCTGTATCCTACAAACATGAGTCAAAGCTTCAAGTTAGAGGGTCAACATAGGTCTCAAGTGCTGGAGCACACAGCCTGCTTTTTATTGAGGTTACATGCAAAACAGGACACTCTCAGGGGGAGGCATAAAATCCCCCATCACACATTTGATATTAGATAGAGAGACACTCCCTTTGACAGGCCACAACATTTACTTCAGCAGATAACATTACACACAATAAAACAATGCAGTCCACCTTATCAATACTAGTCTGATTAGACAATGGGAAAGTTGATCACTAAACCTAATTAGAGCTAATCCCAGCAGACTTGTATTTAGAATGCTTCTTGAAGCTGAACAAAGTTATCTCTGTAGTTCTGACTGAAGGGTCTGTCACATAGCACTTAATGGCACACAATGAAACTGAACCAAGTGGGAGAAAGCCAGGGACAAGTCATTTCACAGGTCTGGGGACATAGTCTTAAAGGGGCATTGTTCACCAAAGTCACAATATGTCCCCAGACGGTTCTTAAAGGGCCATACACACCCAATAAAAGTTAATATGTTTTCAGGGGCACAATCTTCCAGGGGCCATAGTCATGTGGAAGGAGGCTGGCAAATAGGCTTCTCCAAAATCCAGGGAAGCAGGGCAATTTTCCATTTAAAGGGCCAGTTACAAATAGCAGTTTGTAACATCCATGAACAAGCACATTTCTCTAAAGCTAATCTTTTATTTTTCAACTGTCCAATAAATAGCTACATCTACAGGAAGTGCAGAATTATTAGGCAAGTTGTATTTTTGAGGATTAATTTTATTATTGAACAACAACCATGTTCTCAATGAACCCAAAAAACTCATTAATATCAAAGCTGAATAGTTTTGGAAGTAGTTTTTTGTTTGTTTTTAGTTATAGCTATTTTAGGGGGATATCTGTGTGTGCAGGTGACTATTACTGTGCATAATTATTAGGCAACTTAAAAAAAAACAAATATATACCCATTTCAATTATTTATTTTTACCAGTGAAACCAATATAACATCTCAACATTCACAAATATACATTTCTGACATTCAAAAACAAAACAAAAACAAATCAGTGACAATATAGCCACCTTTCTTTGCAAGGACACTCAAAAGCCTGCCATCCATGGATTCTGATAGTGTTTTGATCTGTTCACCATCAACATTGCGTGCAGCAGCAACCACAGCCTCCCAGACACTGTTCAGAGAGGTGTACTGTTTTCCCTCCTTGTAAATCTCACATTTGATGATCGACCACAGGTTCTCAATGGGGTTCAGATCAGGTGAACAAGGAGGCCATGTCATTAGATTTTCTTCTTTTATACCCTTTCTTGCCAGCCACGCTGTGGAGTACTTGGAAGCGTGTGATGGAGCATTGTCCTGCATGAAAATCATGCTTTTCTTGAAGGATGCAGACTTCTTCCTGTACCACTGCTTGAAGAAGGTGTCTTCCAGAAACTGGCAGTAGGACTGGGAGTTGAGCTTGACTCCATCCTCAACCCGAAAAGGCCCCACAAGCTCATCTTTGATGATACCAGCCCAAACCAGTACTCCACCTCCACCTTGCTGGCGTCTGAGTCGGACTGGAGCTCTCTGCCCTTTACCAATCCAGCCACGGGCCCATCCATCTGGCCCATCAAGACTCACTCTCATTTCATCAGTCCATAAAACCTTAGAAAAATCAGTCTTGAGATATTTCTTGGCCCAGTCTTGACGTTTCAGCTTGTGTGTCTTGTTCAGTGGTGGTTGTCTTTCAGCCTTTCTTACCTTGGCCATGTTACTGAGTATTGCACACCTTGTGCTTTTGGGCACTGCAGTGATGTTGCAGCTCTGAAATATGGCCAAACTGGTGGCAAGTGGCATCTTGGCAGCTGCATGCTTGACTTTTCTCAGTTCATGGGCAGTTATTTTGCGCCTTGGTTTTTCCACACGCTTCTTGCGACCCTGTTGACTATTTTGAATGAAACGCTTGATTGTTCGATGATCACGCTTCAGAAGCTTTGCAATTTTAAGAGTGCTGCATCCCTCTGCAAGATATCTCACTATTTTTGACTTTTCTGAGCCTGTCAAGTCCTTCTTTTGACCCATTTTGCCAAAGGAAAGGAAGTTGCCTAATAATTATGCACACCTGATATAGGGTGTTGATGTCATTAGACCACACCCCTTCTCATTACAGAGATGCACATCACCTAATATGCTTAATTGGTAGCAGGCTTTCGAGCCTATACAGCTTGGAGTAAGACAACATGCATAAAGAGGATGATGTGGTCAAAATACTCATTTGCCTAATAATTCTGCACACAGTGTATACCTCAACGAACAATATCTCATAGAAATTAATTTTTTTATTGATTTGTTATACAAAAAAATCTATTATATGATACTTTCAAATAAATTAAATTAATGTGTATTTGTATTTCTAGAAGTCATGATATGCTTTTATCTCATATTTTATTTTTATAAATAATACTAGAATTTGTACATTAATCTTTGCACATACTTGTGTGTGTATATATATATATATATATATATATATATATATATATATGTGTGTGTGTGTCAGAAATCTTTTGCAAACATTTACTTGTCCCTAAATTCCCTTTTTTGTTCTAAACAATGTTGTCTTTCATATTGCTGTGTTTTTTTTATACCACTATATGTATATAGTGTAAATGTATTATTATTCTGAGAAGGAATGATTGCAAATATAACATGTAATCAGTGTATAATATATAATGATTAGCAATCAATGGATATTTTAAGAGCTGGGCCAGTTTTCTCTCTGTACCTGTGTAACCCCTCCTGATTGCAATCTAGTTTTAAAAACCACCCCTTCACAGGTGTTATAAAATGGGCTGGCATATAAATTGACATTTCTTACTGAAAAATAAATTCAAGAGAAGGAAGAAATACACTGAAAATAGCATGACAGTAAAGAGGTGATTTTAATTTCTGCTATATCTGAATCATGACAGTTTAATGTTAGGTGGGCTACCCCTTTGAGCTATCAGTTTAAGATTATATTGAATCAAACATCAATTCGAATTTTAAAACCATTGTCTAAAATATTACACTGTGTGTCCTAATGTCAGCATCAATGTGTATCTTTAATTCTAAATTCCCATATACATACTTTCAAAGTATAATTGTGAGGCTTCTACCACTTATAGCAAGTAGAAGTGAATACACACTTGTGTCAAGAACCTGATAACCAATTTGAGCTTACAGAAGCCACACAGTCTCACACCAGACCTGAATTCTCTAGATGTAATTATCAGAATTCGGTTATGCTCATAGACTGAGGGATGACGATATAGTCATTTTAATCATTGCAAGAAGCAAGCAAATATATATACACAAATAGGTAATAAGATAGCAATGAATACTGAACAGGTATACTGCTGGTAGTAGATGCGTCAGTTCAGTAAGGAATAATGTAAACTGAGTAAATTGATGATACAGTTCATACATGTACAAAGGAGGATGGTGTGCTGGAAGCAACAATTCATATGTATATACACTGAAAGTTATCTTGCAAGGAGCAATAGTTCATATGTGCACATGCAGGTGATTATATTGTAAGGAGCAACAATTCATATAAGCACACAGGTTGGTGGTTTGCAGGAAGCAAGAGTTCATAAATGTACAGAGGAGATAGTTTACAGAGCTATAGTTCATGTATATATACACATGTAGGAGGTTAAGTTACAGAGTGAAAGTTCATATAGATTGATATCTATATACAGGTTGATATACAGCTCAAGGCAACTGATAATTTATAAGTATATACAAGTAGGTTGTTTGCAGATAGCGGCAGTTCATAAGATTATATAGAAGTGGATTGTTTGTAGAGAGTAAGCGTTAACATTAGCACACAAATGGTTATTTTTTGAGGTAGTAACAGACAAAAGTCAACACAGCCCAGTCAGACAGATGATGGCAATAAGCAGAGGTAAGAGGCGAGGAAGCAGATAATTGCAAGCAGACAGTAATAATGATGAAATGAATACAACAGAATAGTGGATACTGCGATACTGGGTTACCATAAGTTGCAAGCAGCTGGGCTGCAAGGACAGTGTCCGAAGCTGCAGTTCACAGATGGCTGGATGACGTCAGCGGTTGCAGTGAGGAGCTTTGAGAGCGGAGATACTAACTTAGCAGTTAGCCGGTTGGGAGGAGAGGACTCCAGGCCTTGTCCTGCGTGAGAGAGACCGAGGGCTTACAGAGGTCTCCTGAGGATATCGGCAGGAGAGTAGCGATGAGCTCCGGTTGTAGGAGAGTAGGCGTACACCAAACAGGGCTAGAAACGGAAGTAGGAAGTATACAACAGAACTTCATTACCTAGCAGTGTATGTTGGTAGGAGGGGCCATATATAGGGCTCAGAACGTATGCCTTAAAGGGACAGAGTTAGATGCATGACAGTACACTCCCCTCAAGGATCCGCTCTCCGGATCAGGGTCTAGGGCGATCGGGATGTCGTCTATGAAATTGCGAGACTAGACGAGGAGCTTTCAAGTTGATAGATGGTTCCCAAGGAATCTTCATCATCACCGAACCCCCTCCAATGAACCAAATACTGTAAAGAGGACTTGACATAATGAGAGTCCAGAAAAGAGTCAACTTCATATTCCAAGTCATCCGAGGGGAATATAGAGAGTGGAGTGGGAGGAGCCCAGGTTCTCACAGGGTGATAGGGTTTAAGAAGGGAAACATGGAAGGTGTGATGACACCGGTATGAACTTTACTGTTGACATCTCCTCGTTCATCCTTGTCGGCGGTTTTATCTGTTTTAAAATATTTTGGCAGTCTCAGCTATTATAAGCTAAATGAATCAAAAACAGAGGTGCTACATATTAACGTAGATGCGAGAGACCTGATATACCTCCAGAATAGATATAAATTTAACTGGTCCGCAAAATATATCAAACATTTAGGAGTTTTCCTGGGACCAAACATCCCAGATGTCATAACCAAAAATTTTGTAGACAAATTACCTGAGTTTAAGAAACTATTGAACTCATGAGAGTATACTGAAATTTCTTGGACTGGTAGAGTGGCAGCGATAAAGATGTCTTTCCTCCCTAAGATTACATATTTATTTCGGTGTATCTCATTTCAGGTTCCTAGAGCTTTGCTGAATAAGTTGCAAGGTATGGTGACAGAGTATATTTGGAGGCGGAAGAAGCCGCGCATTTCTAGGATTTTATTACATAGGCCGATAGAAAAAGGAGGGCTGGCCCTGCCGAATTTGATCCACTATCATGATGCAGCACGCCTATCTCACATCTTAGCATGGGGGGGAACAACGGGTATCTTTAGGTGGCAGGATGTAGAGTGAGCCCTCTTGCCTCACCCACTAGAGCTTTCAGATTTGCTATGGATTCCAACACACAGTAGACGGCAGTTGGGAATTGATCACCCCATACTGCTTGATAATTTGAAGTTTTGGGATAGAATTAAGCATTTAGAGGAGATTGCTCCGCATCCTTCACCAATGCATCCTCTCAGAAGCATAATGAGGTGCATGTTGGAGGCACATGCTTCCGTTTGGGAGAGATGGGATGGTTGGTGTGTTAGGGATTTATACGAAAATGATAGATGGATGAATGCGAGAGAATTCATTGACAAATTTAACATACCTTGGAAATATCATTTTGAAATATTCAGGCTATTCAGCCTGATGAGGGCATGGGGCTTAATGGGTCAGCCCCCAAGGGAGGTGTCCAAATGGGAAAGCTTTTTTTTGTTGTGCAGTAAACCAGGGGGAACCATGTCGTTTCACTACTACATTCTGTTGGAGGGCCATATAGAACATATGTCGAATCCCCAGAGAACCTGGGAAATTGAACTGGGCGTTGCGGTGGACGCCCGCGTCTGGAACAGAGAGTTAGCATTTACTAGGAAAGTACTTCATAATGTAGAGCTTAGAGAGCTTCATTATAAGGTTGCTGTGAGGTGGCATTTAGTTCCCACAAGATTACATAAAATATTCCCAAACTCCTCCCCGCTTTGCTGGAGAAATTGTGGTCATTTAGGGACGTGGACCCATATTTGGTGGGACTGTCCCAGAATTGGACCTTTGTGGAAGAATTGTTTTAAAATTCTAAAACATCTAAACTATAATATCCCCTATACTCCTAATAATGGGTTATTACACTTAACATTCCCGAAAATGGCCTTGCCTAGGAAACAATTACTTATTTACTTGTTCACCTCAGTGAAGCTACACATAGCGAGAGCGTGGAAACAGCTTTCGCCACCTACAATTCAAGAAGCCATTTCACATATGGCATACACACAAATTATGGAAGAATATGTCTTTAGGTTACAAGATAGATTACATTTACATTACGAAACATGGTACCAATGGAATGAAATGTTTCAGACTTAGCTATTAATATGTAGATAGAGTAGTTGCCACTCAAAACATCTTTACAGGAGAACTTAGTTCGTAGTGGGTTAACTATATGGAGGGCCTAGCCACACTTCTTTCTTTTTATCTACACCCACGTATGGACTTACTACTCCTTCGTAGCTCCCTTTATTGCCTCCCCTGACACCTAAGAGTCAGTTGATGAGAGTCCACCGTATCGTGTCAGAGACAGATAATCTAAATAAAAGGATTAAAGAAATGCAAGAAAAATTCCGCAATAGAGGTTATCCCCAATATGTATTAGATAAATGCAGCAATAACCTTACCACTAATAAAGATCATAAGGAGAAGAACAAGAGAATGATTTTTACATCACAGTTTAGTGCCCATGGGAGGCAAATAGCTAAAATCATTAATAAACATTGGCCTATTTTACAGAGGTGTAATAATGACATTGTTGAATTTAAGGAGAGACCAATTATGGCCTATAAAAGGGTAAAGAATTTGAGGGACTACTTTGTGAAGTCTGACATAGGACCAGCTAAGCAGTTACAGCAGAGTCATTTAACTAAGAAGAATATAGGATGTTATCCTTGTTTAGGATGCATTAGTTGTAATTCAGTAATAAGGGGCAAAGAGTTTGTTCACCCTAGGAGTGGTAAAAGGTACACTATTAGGAATTTCTTCACTTGTGACACCACATATGCAATTTATTTAATTAAGTGTCCGTGTTCCCTCATCTATATTGGAGAGACGGTAAGAAAAGTGAAAGATAGGCTTAGCCAGCACCGCTCCAATATTAGATGTGGGAACAGGGAGGCACCTGTATCCAATCATTTCCTAGAGAAAGGACACAGTATCAGTCAGCTCCGATGGCAGGTTATAGACTATGTGGGTCCGCAGAGAATGGGTGGTGACCGTGAGAAAATATTGAAACAAAAAGAAATGCATTGGATTCATAGATTGGGATCATTAGTACCATATGGTATGAATAGGGACTTTGATTGGTCAGTCTTTTGGTGAAGAATAGGTTTAACTAAATTTGATTTATAATGGTATGTAGATATGTAGTACTGTCATCAGGGTTAGTTATCACTGCTTTAAATGTTGTAGGATAGTATGTCTGCTGTAAAAATGTTTAAACTATGTATCTTTAACAAAAAGTATCTTGTTGTAAATTGTATAAATTTTGAAGGCTTGAAGAGTAAGATATTTTGTGCAGCAGGTGGCGCTCAAGAGTAAAATGTATTGGCGCCAAGATAACTGTTTAAAAGAGCTACCTCTGAGTATTGTATGTATAGCATGATTAAGTGACAGTAGTCACGAAACGTCGCTCTATCTTTTGTCAATAAAGATACTTTTTAAGCAAATTGTGCTGTGGACATTCCCATGTTGCATACATGTATTACTGCATATAGTTGAAAACACAATAATAAAAATAGTCCAACCACAAATTAGATGTGAAAAGGAAATATTGCAAGTGAAAAGATGCTTATCACACTTTATCCAGTAGGTATTGCACTTACTAGAACAAACCTCTATCGTATGAGGTAAGTTGCCGCCTCTTGTAAGTGAGAAACTTCCGGAATTCAATGGTGTGGGTAGATGCCAGGCCGTCTGTCTCTTGTCTTCTCCTCTCAGAGTATGGCTTCTGTATTCTGTATCTTTTCCTACTCCTCTCAGAGTATGGATTCTGTATTCTGTGTCTTGCCTTCTCCTCTCAGAGAATGGGTTCTGTATGCTGATGAAGGAGATTCTCCGAATTCCTCGCAGTATTATGCAGAAATAAAGGCAGAAGAGAGATACATAGCGTAAAATCGTTTTATTAGAGTAAAAACAATTATATAAAAAGACAAATGGCCACTCACATGTTTAATCCTCAAACATATGAGGTATGTAAAAGACACTCAATGTTAACCTGTGGTACTCCATTTCGTGGATCTGAGCTGCAGGTGTACGAACACCCTCTGAGGAAAGAGCAACAAATTAAGCTTTGAAACGCGTAAGGGAATTACAATATATTATTTTATTTGTCAAGGAGTCTACTTTGACTTCACTGGTACTATTTGCACCTTGTACATACTATTGATTGTATGACAATTATTTGTTACCTGGGTTTCAAAAAAACGGACACTACCGGATCTGTTGTTTTGCAAGATCCTTCTTTTTAAGAAAAAAAAACACCTGCAGCTCAGATCCACGAAGTGGAGTACCACAGGTTAACATTGAGTGTCTTTTACATACCTCATATGTTTGAGGATTGAACATGTGAGTGGCCATTTGTCTTTTTATATAATTGTTTTTACTCTAATAAAACGATTTTACACTATGTATCTCTCTTCTGCCTTTATTTCTGCATAATACTGCGAGGAATTTGGAGAATCTCCTTCATCAGCATACAGAACCCATACTCTGAGAGGAGAAGGCAAGACACAGAATGCAGAATCCATACTCTGAGAGGAGAAGGAAAAGATACAGAATACAGAAGCCATACTCTGAGAGGAGAAGACAAGAGACAGACGGCCTGGCATCTACCCACACCATTGAATTCCAGAAGTTTCTCACTTACAAGAGGCGGCAACTTACCTCATACGATAGAGGTTTGTTCTAGTAAGTGCAATACCTACTGGATAAAGTGTGATAAGCATCTTTTCACTTGCAATATTTCCTTTTCACATCTAATTTGTGGTTGGACTATTTTTATTATTGTGTTTTCAACTATATGCAGTAATACATGTATGGAACATATGTGAACACACACAATTGAGTGTACTTAATATAATTGGCAACTAGCATTATACTTCATCCTATTATTAGTTTAATTTCTACATATCCTATACTACACTGTTGATGTTTTTCAACAAAGGATACCCATATTTGTATTCTAATCTATACAGGGAATGTGGGAATAGATCTCTATAGAGACGCTTTTCTCAAAACCCACTACACTCCATATATATATATATATATTTATATATATACTGTATATATATGTGTGTGTGCGTGTGTCAGAAATCTTTTGCAAACATTTACTTGTCCCTAATTTCCCTTTTTTGTTCTAAACAATGTTGTCTTTCATATCGCTGTGTTTTTTTTATAAGACTATATGTATATAGTGTAAATGTATTATTATTCTGAGCAGGAATAATTGCAAATATAACATGTAATCAGTGTATAATATGTAATGATTAACAATCAATGGATATTTTAAGAGTTGGGCCAGTTTTCTCTCTGTACCTGTGTAATCCCTCCTGATTGCAATCTAGTTTTAAAAACAACCCCTTCACATGTGTTATAAAATGGGCTGGAATATAAGATGACATTTCTTACTGAAAAAGAAATTCAAGAGAAGGAAGAAATACACTGAAAATAGCATGACAGTAAAGAGGTGATTTTAATTTCTGCTATATCTGAATCATGACAGTTTAATGTTAGGTGGGCTACCCCTTTGAGCTATCAGTTTAAGATTATATTGAATCAAACATCAATTCGAATTTTAAAACCATTGTCTAAAATATTACACTGTGTGTCCTAATGTCAGCATCAACGTGTATCTTTAATTCTAAATTCCCATATACATACTTTCAAAGTATAATACACAATGTAATAAATGGCACTTACAAGTTCTGATGAGTGATCAATGACACAAGTATCGAGCAATTTGATTTGTTATTGATAGTTTAAAATGTATATTTGAATGAGATTGGTTGATGTAATAAATAATGTGATTAAGCATATTCCAATCAAAAGTGGTTGAAAAATTCACTAGTGTGTGGGTTGTTTAGGAGTTTGCGTCAAAATTGGTGCGAAGTGGAGAGTGTGACTTGTATTACATGGCTTAATAATGGTGCACATAGATTTAAAAAAAAAAAAAAAAAAGGAAGTTAGCTATATTAAGTTCTGTATTTCATTGCTATCTCTACATCTATTAGTGCGACAAGTTTGGGGCAAAACTTTTCAACAAATTTGTAGAAATATTGTCCCAATGCTTTGTAATGAGAGACACATTTGTAACATAATCGATAAGTAGTAATGTATTTTTCATTTTTATCTCTGTATCTACTAGTGCACCAAATGTGGAGCAATAATATTGTTTGGTTTAGAAAGGGTATACAATTTTAATAGAGTTTCTAAATTACTTTTATTATGCAATATTCTTCATTCTCTTGCAACATCAAACATAAGCTTTCTGTGTTTTCAGACTCCCATTGACTTCTATGGCATCCATGACCTGAAGGGTGGCGGATTGAAAACTAGGTACGCTGTGTGGGAATACACGCGAGCGTACCTGTTAAATGTTTGATACATTTGAAAAAGGTTCAAATAGAGTCTAATCTGAATTAAAAACATCTGTAATGATGCAAGCATTGATCTGAGTCAGATTAAGATTGCGGGATCGTATTTTACGTCACAAAGTTCAACATTTGAACAATCTTGACGCTTTGTTAACTACGACGAATCAATCTCGCGTCATATTTGACAGGGAATTCAATCGTATTAGCTGTTGAAGCCTTGTTAAATCAAGGTCTTAGATTCAAGATAATCACAGAGGTAAAAAGTGTATTAATATAACTGTGTTGGTTATGCAAAACTAGAGAATGGGTAATAAAGGGATTATCTATCTTTTTAAACAATAAATATTCTGGTGTAGACTGTTTCTTTAAACACTTAAGTAAGTAAGACTTTTTTTTATTATGCCCTGCACTATCGATCCTTGCATTTTATCAGCACATCTGCCAACAAACTTTTCTAATTCTTTAAAGGGGCAAGCATATCAGATGTGACACACAGAAAACAGCACAACACAGAAACACATAGTGCAAGAAGAATGATGTGAAACTCAGAAGATAAACACACAGGAAATAAGAACAAAATGACTAATGTTTAAAGTTAAAGGAAGGACATTTTCTAGACTTCCTACACTTTTGATTACACATTTTCTCTTTCTTTAAAGGGACACAAAACACATTTTTTTTTTCAGGATTCAGATAGAACATTCAATTTTAAGCAACTTTCTAATTTACTCCTATTATAATTTTTTATTCATTCTTTTGCTATCTTTATTTGAAAAAGCAGGAATGTAAGCATAGGAGCCGGCGTATTTTTAGTTCAGCACCTGGGTAGCACTTGCTGATTAGTGAACATAAAAATGTGGGTTTTGTGTCCCTTTAATGTCTGTAAAATTTTCTTTCAAACAAGTGATTAAAATATTGGGAACTTAATACCACTTTTATGTCTGAGATTGCAGAATAATAACCGTAAATGTTTATCTAGTATTTATACTCATCCTGTTGTATAGAGTCACACTAAGTCTTCACAGGAGTCCTGTTATTTACAATGTTAACCAAATTGTTATGTCTTTCAGAATTCTAAAGAATGTCCTTGCTTTTTATTTATAAAGCAGCCATCCAAATATAGAACAATTTGTATACTTATTGCTTTATCTTGTCTAAATAATTGTGCCAGGAAATGTAAACAACATTACATTTGTGTCTTAAAATAAAGTTTTAAATCATTTTTAAAAGATATATCGGAAATCAGCTAGACTAATATCTTTGTCACCAATTCTGGCTCCCACCCCAGATCAAATTTACATACTTTTTTAAGAGATATATCGGAAATCAGAATGGTATCCTTGTTACCAATGTTGGCCCCCTCTCCATTACTTATGAATTTGAGGTATCCAATTTACAAGTTATAAAGCCAGAAAATCTGTTTTTCTTCCACACTGCAAATTGTCTAAACAGGAGGAAAACTATAACAAACTTATTTTTTGAAGGAATGAGAGATTCCAAGGATTTCTGCACACCCACTTTAAATTACGTTTGTTGTGAACATTCATACAGTATATAAATATGCTGACTGACCAATGTGCCTAGGTATTCAATCCATATTATTTATTTTCTTTTAACAAACAACACGTAATTGTGACCATAAATGAGCATTTTGATGATCAAGCTTGCGTTATTTGTAAGTTTAATATATTTAAAGTGTGATTTGATTTACATATGTTTCCAATAAACCAGGAATTAAGCAAGATAACATTCCAAAATACTCCGTCATTCACCAAAATATTAATCCTAGGGAACAAAGTACTTAATATTTATTGTTGATATATTGTGCTCCATTTATAAAGCTGGGGACTCAGCTCTGGAGTCCTAGTAGGTGCTACTTAACCCTTGAGGTGGCAGAGTTTAATAATCCTGGTCAGATCTGACATAAATGATTGACAACTGGTTGAGTAAGAACAAGGGGCGGGACTACACAAGTGATTGCTTTTGCAATGGTAAATGTGGCAGCAGATGCTGCCCATTTACTGCAATGCTGGGAACACAAGTTCACCGAAGGGGACATTGTCAATCCAGTGTTTGAAAAAAGAGCACTATTCATTTTCACAAATTACTGAGAACATAGTAACATGGAAAAAAAAAACTTCTCTAAGCAAGATTACTTCTATACTGTTATCTCTACTCTTTCTTCAAACCAAAAATGTCTATTCTCCACTTTCAGTACTCTTCTATGTCCACCCCCACCTCCTATTACAATTTCTCTCTCAGCTCTAGATTGTGCCAGCCCCTTCAACAACAATATTGAAACTAAATAATCTCTAAAGATAGTAATTCTCCAACCCCCTCAAATGCTTGCAAGCATCCAAAACCCACAAAGCCATAAATTCAGCTCTTTTGTCCCTGTAACCGAGGAAAGAAGTCCCCTCTATCCCATCCCCTCACAGCTTCAAGGCTACTCCCCCTCCCTCTCTCCTACCCTTACCCCTATCCTCACACACTATTTCAACCTCTCCCTCGGCACCGGTATATTTCCCTCATCTCTAAAACATGCACTGGTCACACCTATCCTCCTTGATCTGTCTTCAGCCTTTCATAATGTTGACCACCCTCCAACCCTCCAATCTTTTGGCATTTGCAACACCGCCCTACTGTTGTTCTCTTCCTATCTGTCTAAACCTTACCTTTAGGGTAGCCTTCTCTGATGCATCCTCTGCCCCTTTATCCCTTTCTGTTGGGGTACCACAAGGCTCTGTCCTTGGTCCCATTTTCTTCTCAATCTAAATGTCATCATTAGGTTCCTTAATAAAGTCCCACAGGTTTCAATATAATTTGAACAAATCAGCCAATATGAAGTTAGCAGCTCTCATCCTATTGGCAGATTTGAATTGTTTAGCCAATAGAAATGCAAGGGTACAACAATATAAAAGGAGTACCTTGCATTCAATCTTCAGTGTGCGGCGGACAATCGCATAAAGAGGACCCTCCATGTCACTGATGACCGCCGCCACTGTAGAGGACCACCGATCCAGATCCACGCATCAGAAGACCACTCCACACCTCCGGAAAGAAGAAATAAGATGATCCCGCGATGGATGAAGATGGATCCGCATAGATGAAGACCTTCGCCGCCTGGAATAAGATGGATCGCTGGACTTCAGTAATGGTCAGTACCTATTATGGGGTTAGTGTTAGTTTTTTTTGTTTTTTGGGGGGTTTAGATTAGGACTTTATTTTTATGGGCAGTAAAAGAGCGGTTTGCCCTTTTAAGGGGAATGCCCATATAAATGCCCCTTAAGGGGCAATGGGTAGATTAGTTGTTTTTTAGTTTGGTGTTTTTTTACTTTGGGGGGTTTGGTGGTGGCGGGTTGTAATTTTAGGGGGTTATTTGTATTTTGTTACGGGCAAAAGAGCAATGCCCTACAAAAGGCCCTTTTAAGGGCTATTGGTAATTTGTTTATAGATTAGGTTTTTTATTTTGGGGTGGCTTTTTTTTAAGGGGGTATTAGATTAGGAATAACTTTTTATTTTGGATAATTTAATTTATTTTCTGTAATGATATTTTTTTTATTTTTTGTGATCATAGCTTTTTTTTGTTTCTTAATAATGTTAGGTTTTTTGTAATGAAATGTTAGGTTTGTTTTTTTCTGTACAGTTAGATTTTTTTATTTTGTGTAATTTTAGATTTGCATTATTTTCTGTAATTTTAGTTGTTTTTTTGTAGTTTAAGCTTAGGTTTCATTTTTTTCACAGGTAATTTTTTATATATTTTAAGGTGGTTAGTATATTAGTATATTGTAACTTCAATTTAAAGTTAGGGGGTGTTAGGTTTAATTTAGGTAGTTGCAATGGGGATGTACAGGACGACGATTAAGGGGTTAGGTTTATTTTAGTAGTCGTGATGTGGGGGATGGCAGTTTAGAGGTTAGTATGTTTATTTTAGTAGTCGCAATGTGGGGGGACATTGGTTTAGGGGTTAATAGGTTTATTTTACTAGTTGCAATGTGGGGGGACGGAGGTTTAGGGGTTAATAGGTTTATTTTTGTAGTTTCGATGTGGGGGATGGCGACTTAGGGGTTAATAGGTTTATTTTAGTAGTCGTGATGTGGGGGATGGCAGTTTAGAGGTTAATATGTTTATTTTAGTAGTCGCAATGTGGAGGGACGGTGGTTTAGGGGGTAATAGGTTTATTTTACTAGTCGAAATGTGGGGGCGTTTTTTTAGGGGTTAATAGGCTTATTTTAGTAGTCACAATGTGGGGGGATGGTGGTTTAGGGGTTAACAGATTTATTTATTAGTTGCAATGCTTGGGGTTGCCGGTTTAGGGGTTAACAGCTTTATTTATTAGTTACGATGCTGGGGGATGGCGGTTTAGGGGTTAATAGTGTAGTTTATGGGTGTTAGTGTACTTTGTAACATATTTTTATGGGTTTTGTGAAACTTTTTTGTTTCGCAAAGTCCATAACTACAGGTCTTTGAATGCAGATTTGCAGAATGGATCGTTGTGGTATAGGCTATAGCGATCATGGTAAAGCCATACCGCGTGACTTGTAATACCGAGTAGCTGACCATTCCGCACTCAAAGGCTATTTTTTAAGCCATAAAAGACATACCGCACAACTTGTAATCTTGGTCAACATTTGCACAGGTCAAAGTGGGGAGGGGGGCCCTGATCAATGGTCTAGGCCCCAAAACTTCTAGGGGTGGCATTGGCTACTAACACTAGACACAGCTTCCAACCCAAACAAATCTAATTGTACAGAACCACAATGCCATTGCTTTAGATGTATGAAAAATGGCCATATGCCCAATACTAATGCTAGGGACAGGTTGTTCCATGCTGCTGCCAGCGATTGATGGCAAACCCAAGGAAGAAGGTTTACCTGTAGTGGGGGAGGATACCCTCTTCGTATGTATACATTCAAGTGACTGCATGATTGTCTGTGTATTACATTGTGTTTACCCATTAGTGTATGTATGTAAATCTAATTAAAGAGACACTAAACCCAATTTTTTTTTTTTCTTTACTGATTCAGATAGAGCATGCAATTTTAAGCAACTTTCTAATTTACTCCTATTATCAATTTCTCTTCGTTCTCTTGCTATCTTTATTTGAAAAAGAAGGAATCTAAGCTATTTGTTTGGTTCAGAAAGCTGGACAGCACTTGTTTATTAGTGGGTGAATTTATCCACCAATCAGCAAGAACAACCCAGGTTGTTCACCAAAAAAGGGCCGGCATCTAAACTTACATTCTTGCTTTTCAAATAAAGATACCAAGAGAATGAAGAACATTTGATAATAGGAGTAAATTAGAAAGTTGCTTAAAATTGCCTGCTCTATCTGAATCACGAAATTTGGGTTCAGTGTCCCTTTAATACAGTACCCCAAAACTTGACTTTAGTTTTTCTTACAAATGTAAAATACATTTTCAACATATTACCCTACTTTTATTATAAACAGGTTTGATAATGCCTTGCCGTACAAAAAAACTTAGCTAAAAGTAGGTGCAGCATGAAATCTGTGTCAAGCTTCCTAATGTCCTACATTCTATAACAAATTTGTTTCTGACTGTGCAATGGGTTTATTGTCATTGTCCACTGTCCTGAGTCCATTGTTTGATGCCATTATTTGTTCTGTTACTAAGTATGTCAGGAACAAAAACTTTACACTCATCCATCCTGTTTCATATCGGTGCCAAACAAAGAGGATTTGAGAGAACCTTGTTTCATTATCAAAGAAAACAGTAAGACTCAAAATGTTGTAATAGAGAACCATTAAATTATTGTACAAGAGATTAGTTGGATACATATTTTTTAGTGTTTGGGTCTGATGATCAAAAATCCACCGGCATGGAGAGCAATCTCGCTAAATCTTAGGGATTTGTATGAGCATTATATTGCAATGCATGTGTCATATCCAGGGCATTGCATAGGCCCAATGATCTAAAGCACTCCTTTCTCGCAAGATTATTTAATACGTCTCGTCAGTACTGCGAGGTCCGTCAAACAGTTATAGAAAGGCAAATTTTAGCTTGAGAGTTGTTTATCTTGCTATGCAGTGTTCACATACATTGCAATAAAATACTCTAAAAAAAAAGCCTTCAAATATTTTAAGTGATTTCTCTCCATGCGGGCAAGTTTTTCGTCATCAGGTCCATGATGAGATAAATAGCTCTAATACTCACAGAGAGACCTCGGAGTACTGACAAGACATCTTAGATAATCTCACCAGATCAGAGAAAATACTCAAGTTCCTTTATGTTTTTGGTGATTTATGACCATGTCATGATTTGGGGGTAATTTTAAAGTGTATACAATTAGCATCAATATGCTGAAATAATTAGGAAAGAGAAAATAGCTTTATTTAAAATAAAATAAATGTAATTGCTTAATGAATATCTAAATGTTGCATAAAATATTTCTAAAGCTTTCTGATAACACTGCTAATCATATTATTTACCAATGTACAATCTTAGAGCCACAACTGTACATGCCTAACTCTGATGAAGCTTATTATGTTGCCAAAACATGTTGAGACATTTCTCCATGATACAGGAAAGCACTATTGAGATGTCCTGTAGTGCACTTCTGGTTGATGTATATTTGTTAGCTATATATATGAGTTTTAATATACTGTGTAAGGTCTCATATCTTAATAAAATGATTATCTCAATAGGTTTTAACCTGACTCATAGGATATAATGAGTAGGTTTCTTTGGAGACCGTCTAAAGACCATCATGCAACTGTATTATACTCATCAATATTGTCCGCAGTGTTTGTTTTGTTCACAATTTACATTTTGTATTCTTGGTTGTTTTTGTTTTTCTTTGGTGATTATAACACTGTATTGTTGAGGGTTATTTTTATTCCATATTATAACAAGACAAACTGGCTGGTTCTTAACAAAATCATCATTTTTTTATTTCCTAATGTATAGAGCTTTATAAGAAAAAATTATATTTATATATTATACAACATATAGGACATTTATTACATTTATTGCATTTTTTACTTTTTAAACATTATTTTACTTGATGCAATATTCTATACACATTTTTATTTGTGAATTTAGTTTTAATTTTATTAGTTACATTTTTTAAAAACCTTTATAAATTATAATAATGTGTTAATATAATAGTATACATTACATATAGTATATATATATATATATATATATATATATATATATATATATATATATATATATATATATATATATGCAAAATTTGGTTTAGCACACCTTACAAAAAGTATATATACACATCTTTGGGAGTGCTGCCAATATGACCCAGTAATTACACAAACAAAAAGGTATTGGCGCACATTCATTTTCAAAACATATTTTTTGAACTGCTGCAAAAAATTGCCTGCAAACAACATCAAGGAACAACTATTCTTTTTAAATAAAATTGGGATCTTAGTCACACAATATGGCCATATTTTGCTTAGCCAGTCACCACTTACGACAGGGAGTCTCATTCTATTATGAAGAGTAAAAGCAGGAATGATTCAGCCCTCTGAGGCAAAGTACTGTAGTGTTAGGACCAGTCTATATTGGGGCACCTTGTAAGTGATGACTGGCTAAGCAAAATATGGCCATACTGTGTGACTAAGAACCCAATTTTATTTAAAAAGAATAGTTGTTCCTTGATGTTGTTTGCAGGCAATTTTTTGCAGCAGTTCAAAAAATATGTTGTGCTTTTGAAAATGAATGTGCGCCAATACCTTTTTGTTTGTGTATAGGGAGATAGAGATGGAGATAGAGATGATAGAGATAGAGACAGAGAGAACCTTGGATAAGAGCAGGTAAAATAACCAGTTTTACTAATCAGCTGATTGTTTCACTCGTGCTCTAGTTCACATATCCTCAAAATGTCGCCTGTGGCCACAGTGGTGGCTCGTGGGTTATTCAAATGGGGGTTCACGAACCAGTTATGTAAAATAGATATAGATATATATATATATATATATATTACATATTACTGTATATATATATATATATATATATAAAAATATATTACACACACACTGTATATTAAAAAATAATATATATTATATATATTACATATTTTATATTTATATATATATATATATATATATATATTACACACACACACTGTATATTAAAAAATAATACACACACACATATATATATATATATATATATATATATTTCTTTCATGTAATTAGTAAGAGTCCATGAGCTAGTGACGTATGGGATATACATTCCTACCAGGAGGGGCAAAGTTTCCCAAACCTCAAAATGCCTACAAATACACCCCTCACCACACCCACAAATCAGTTTTACAAACTTTGCCTCCTATGGAGGTGGTGAAGTAAGTTTGTGCTAGATTCTACGTTGATATGCGCTCCGCAGCAGGTTGGAGCCCGGTTTTCCTCTCAGCGTGCAGTGAATGTCAGAGGGATGTGAGGAGAGTATTGCTTATTGAATTCAATGATCTCCTTCTACGGGGTCTATTTCATAGGTTCTCTGTTATCGGTCGTAGAGATTCATCTCTTACCTCCCTTTTCAGATCGACGATATACTCTTATATATATACCATTACCTCTGCTGATTTTCGTTTCAGTACTGGTTTGGCTTTCTACAACATGTAGATGAGTGTCCTGGGGTAAGTAAGTCTTATTTTCTGTGACACTCTAAGCTATGGTTGGGCACTTTTTTATAAAGTTCTAAATATATGTATTCAAACATTTATTTGCCTTGACTCAGGATGTTCAACATTCCTTATTTCAGACAGTCAGTTTCATATTTGGGATAATGCATATGAATAAATCAATTTTTTCTTACCTTAAAATTTGACTTTTTTCTGTGGGCTGTTAGGCTCGCGGGGGCTGAAAATGCTTCATTTTATTGCGTCATTCTTGGCGCGGACTTTTTTGGCGCAAAAAAAATTTCTGTTTCCGGCGGCATACGTGTCGCCGGAAGTTGCGTCATTTTTTACGTTCTTTTGCGCCAAAAGTGTCGGCATTCCGGATGTGGCGTCATTTTTGGCGCCAAAAGTGTCGGCGTTCCGGATGTGGCGTCATTTTTGGCGCCAAAAGCATTTAGGCGCCAAATAATGTGGGCGTCTTTTTTGGCACTAAAAAAATATGGGCGTCACTATTGTCTCCACATTATTTAAGTCTCATTATTTATTGCTTCTGGTTGCTAGAAGATTGTTCTCTGGCATTTTTTTCCCATTCCTGAAACTGTCATTTAAGGAATTTGATCAATTTTGCTTTATATGTTGTTTTTTCTATTACATATTGCAAGATGTCCCACGTTGAAACTGAGTCAGAAGATACTTCTGGAAAATCGCTGCCTGGTGCTGGAGCTACCAAAGCTAAGTGTATCTGCTGTAAACTTATGGTATCTGTTCCTCCAGATGTTGTTTGTACTGATTGTCATGACAAACTTGTTAATGCAGATAATATTTCCTTTAGTACTGTTACATTACCTGTTGCTGTTCCGTCAACATCTAATACTCAGAGTGTTCCTGATAACATAAGAGATTTTGTTTCTAAATCCATTAAGAAGGCTATGTCTGTTATTCCTCCTTCTAGTAAACGTAAAAAGTCTTTTAAAACTTCTCATTTTTCAGATGAATTTTTAAATGAACATCATCATTCTGATTCTGATAATGGTTCTTCTGGTTCAGAGGATTCTGTCTCAGAAGTTGATGCTGATAAATCTTCATATTTATTTAAAATGGAATTTATTCGTTCTTTACTTAAAGAAGTCCTAATTGCATTAGAAATTGAGGATTCTGGTCCTCTTGATACTAAATCTAAACGTTTAGATAAGGTTTTTAAATCTCCTGTAGTTATTCCAGAAGTTTTTCCTGTCCCTAGTGCTATTTCTGAAGTAATTTCCAGGGAATGGAATAATTTGGGTAATTCATTTACTCCTTCTAAATGTTTTAAGCAATTATATCCTGTGCCATCTGACAGATTAGAGTTTTGGGACAAAATCCCTAAGGTTGATGGGGCTGTCTCTACTCTTGCTAAGCGTACTACTATTCCTACGGCAGATGGTACTTCCTTTAAGGATCCTTTAGATAGGAAAATTGAATCCTTTCTAATAAAAGCTTACTTGTGTTCAGGTAATCTTCTTAGACCTGCTATATCTTTAGCGGATGTTGCTGCAGCTTCAACTTTTTGGTTAGAAGCTTTAGCGCAACAAGTAACAGATCATAATTCTCATAGCATTATTATTCTTCTTCAACATGCTAATAATTTTATTTGTGATGCCATCTTTGATATCATTAGAGTTGATGTCAGGTATATGTCTCTAGCTATTTTAGCTAGAAGAGCTTTATGGCTTAAAACTTGGAATGCTGATATGTCTTCTAAGTCTACTCTGCTTTCCCTTTCTTTCCAGGGTAATAAATTATTTGGTTCTCAGTTGGATTCTATTATCTCAACTGTTACTGGAGGGAAAGGAACTTTTTTACCACAGGATAAAAAATCTAAAGGTAAATTTAGGTCTAATAATCGTTTTCGTTCCTTTCGTCACAACCACAAAAGCCTGATCCTTCATCCTCAGGAGCGGTATCAGTTTGGAAACCATCTCCAGTCTGGAATAAATCCAAGCCTTTTAGAAAATCAAAGCCAGCTCCTAAGTCCACATGAAGGTGCGGCCCTCATTCCAGCTCAGCTGGTAGGGGGCAGATTACGTTTTTTCAAAGAAATTTGGATCAATTCCGTTCACAATCTTTGGATTCAGAACATTGTTTCAGAAGGGTACAGAATTGGCTTCAAGATAAGGCCTCCTGCAAAGAGATTTTTTCTTTCCCGTGTCCCAGTAAACCCAGCGAAGGCTCAAGCATTTCTGAAATGTGTTTCAGATCTAGAGTTGGCTGGAGTAATTATGCCAGTTCCAGTTCTGGAACAGGGGCTGGGGTTTTATTCAAATCTCTTCATTGTACCAAAGAAGGAGAATTCCTTCAGACCAGTTCTGGATCTAAAAATATTGAATCGTTATGTAAGGATACCAACATTCAAAATGGTAACTGTAAGGACTATCCTGCCTTTTGTTCAGCAAGGGCATTATATGTCTACAATAGATTTACAGGATGCATATCTGCATATTCCAATTCATCCAGATCACTTTCAGTTTCTGAGATTCTCTTTCCTAGACAAGCATTACCAGTTTGTGGCTCTGCCGTTTGGCCTAGCAACAGCTCCAAGAATTTTTACAAAGGTTCTCGGTGCCCTTCTGTCTGTAATCAGAGAACAGGGTATTGTGGTATTTCCTTATTTGGACGATATCTTGGTACTTGCTCAGTCTTCACATTTAGCAGAATCTCATACGAATCGACTTGTGTTGTTTCTTCAAGATTATGGTTGGAGGATCAATTTACCAAAAAGTTCATTGATTCCTCAGACAAGGGTAACCTTTTTAGGTTTCCAGGTATATTCAGTGTCCATGACTCTATCTTTGACAGACAAGAGACATTTAAAATTGATCTCAGCTTGTCGAAGCCTTCAGTCACAATCATTCCCTTCGGTAGCCTTATGCATGGAAATTCTAGGTCTTATGACTGCTGCATCGGACGCGATCCCCTTTGCTCGTTTTCACATGCGACCTCTTCAGCTCTGTATGCTGAACCAGTGGTGCAGGGATTACACAAAGATATCTCAATTAATATCTTTAAAACCGATTGTACGACAATCTCTGACGTGGTGGACAGATCACCATCGTTTAGTTCAGGGGGCTTCTTTTGTTCTTCCGACCTGGACTGTAATTTCAACAGATGCAAGTCTTACAGGTTGGGGAGCTGTGTGGGGGTCTCTGACAGCACAAGGGGTTTGGGAATCTCAGGAGGTGAGATTACCGATCAATATTTTGGAACTCCATGCAATTTTCAGAGCTCTTCAGTGTTGGCCTCTTCTAAAGAGAGAATCGTTCATTTGTTTTCAGACAGACAATGTCACAACTGTGGCATACATCAATCATCAAGGAGGGACTCGCAGTCCTCTAGCTATGAAAGAAGTATCTCGAATTCTGGTATGGGCGGAATCCAGCTCCTGTCTAGTTTCTGCGGTTCATATCCCAGGTATAGACAATTGGGAAGCGGATTATCTCAGTCGCCAAACGTTACATCCGGGCGAATGGTCTCTTCACCCAGAGGTATTTCTTCAGATTGTTCAAATCTGGGGACTTCCAGAAATAGATCTGATGGCCTCTCATCTAAACAAGAAACTTCCCAGGTATCTGTCCAGATCCAGGGATCCTCAGGCGGAAGCAGTGGATGCATTGTCACTTCCTTGGAAGTATCATCCTGCCTATATCTTTCCGCCTCCAGTTCTTCTTCCAAGAGTAATCTCCAAGATTCTGAAGGAATGCTTGTTTGTTCTGCTGGTAGCTCCAGCATGGCCTCACAGGTTTTGGTATGCGGATCTTGTCCGGATGGCCTCTTGCCAACCGTGGACTCTTCCGTTAAGACCAGACCTTCTGTCGCAAGGTCCTTTTTTCCATCAGGATCTCAAATCCTTAAATTTAAAGGTATGGAGATTGAACGCTTGATTCTTAGTCAAAGAGGTTTCTCTGACTCTGTGATTAATACTATGTTACAGGCTCGTAAATCTGTATCTAGGGAGATATATTATAGAGTCTGGAAGACTTATATTTCTTGGTGTCTTTCTCATCATTTTTCCTGGCATTCTTTTAGAATTCCGAGAATTTTACAGTTTCTTCAGGATGGTTTGGATAAAGGTTTGTCTGCAAGTTCCTTGAAAGGACAAATCTCTGCTCTTTCTGTTCTTTTTCACAGAAAGATTGCTAATCTTCCTGATATTCATTGTTTTGTACAAGTTTTGGTTCGTATAAAACCTGTCATTAAGTCAATTTCTCCTCCTTGGAGTTTGAATTTGGTTCTGGGGGCTCTTCAAGCTCCTCCGTTTGAACCTATGCATTCATTGGACATTAAATTACTTTCTTGGAAAGTTTTGTTCCTTTTGGCCATCTCTTCTGCCAGAAGAGTTTCTGAATTATCTGCTCTTTCTTGTGAGTCTCCTTTTCTGATTTTTCACCAGGATAAGGCGGTGTTGCGAACTTCTTTTCAATTTTTACCTAAGGTTGTGAATTCCAACAACATTAGTAGAGAAATTGTGGTTCCTTCATTATGTCCTAATCCTAAGAATTCTAAGGAGGAATCATTGCATTCTTTGGATGTAGTTAGAGCTTTGAAATATTATGTTGAAGCTACTAAGAATTTCCGAAAGACTTCTAGTCTATTTGTTATCTTTTCCGGTTCTAGGAAAGGTCAGAAGGCCTCTGCCATTTCTTTGGCATCTTGGTTGAAATCTTTAATTCATCATGCTTATGTCGAGTCGGGTAAAACTCCGCCTCAAAGGATTACAGCTCATTCTACTAGGTCAGTTTCTACTTCCTGGGCGTTTAGGAATGAAGCTTCGGTTGATCAGATTTGCAAAGCAGCAACTTGGTCTTCTTTGCATACTTTTACTAAATTCTACCATTTTGATGTGTTTTCTTCTTCTGAAGCTGTTTTTGGTAGAAAAGTACTTCAGGCAGCTGTTTCAGTTTGAATCTTCTGCTTATAATTTCGTTTTTTTTTTTCATTATAAAATTTAAACTTTATTTTGGGTGTGGATTATTATTGGCTGTCTTTATTTTATCCCTCCCTCTCTAGTGACTCTTGCGTGGAAAGATCCACATCTTGGGTAGTCATTATCCCATACGTCACTAGCTCATGGACTCTTGCTAATTACATGAAAGAAAACATAATTTATGTAAGAACTTACCTGATAAATTCATTTCTTTCATATTAGCAAGAGTCCATGAGGCCCGCTCTTTTTTGTGGTGGTTATGATTTTTTTGTATAAAGCACAATTATTCCAATTCCTTATTTTTTATGCTTTCGCACTTTTTTCTTATCACCCCACTTCTTGGCTATTCGTTAAACTAATTTGTGGGTGTGGTGAGGGGTGTATTTGTAGGCATTTTGAGGTTTGGGAAACTTTGCCTCTCCTGGTAGGAATGTATATCCCATACGTCACTAGCTCATGGACTCTTGCTAATATGAAAGAAATGAATTTATCAGGTAAGTTCTTACATAAATTATGTTATATATATATACATATATACCTGTATATATATATATATTACACACACACTGTATATTAAAAAATAATATATATATATATATATATATATATATATATATATATATATATTACAAAATGTATCACACCAAAAATGTATTAAATACCTATGTGGTAAAATATCGGCCTAGTTTTTTTTCACAATTCACACACACACACACATATATATATATATATATATATATATATATATATATATTACCCTCACACACAATCGTATTATAGTGCTTGCTATATTACTTGCAGCCAGCAGGTGGCAGTGGTGCATAACATTTAAGAATTACAGCAGTTTAGATTTCTAAGATGGAAAACGTTTGTACTACATGTGTTATGTATATTCTTTACTGATGCATAACGTGGTTTTTGTTTTTTTTTACATCTGTAGTCCTAGACTACAGATGTCAAATTTAAAAAAATCGTCTTTTATCAGTTAAGAATATACATAACACAAATGTAGTAAAAACGTTTTCCATCTTAGAAATCTTCACTGCTGTAATTCTCCCTGATTGGCTACACTGAACTGCTCTACTTGCTGGCTGCTGCTGTTGCAGTCTACACTCTATCTTTGTCAGAGTATTTCAGTTATGCTGCTTTTCCTTTAAGGTGTACTAACCAATCACAGGTACACACTCCCTTTATCACACCTGCTCACACCCCCAAGCTTTGCTTAGTAATTTGTAAAACTCCTTGAGAGACATACTTGTTCCTGAGCTAACTACCAATTGAACTATACTTTAAACAACCTAAGGATTTCAAAGTACTATTCAACTATTTCTATCTGTGTGAGCAAACCTAATCTAATCCTTTCAGAGTGTTTATTTATATTTCAGACTGATTCAGCTTTTCTGTCTCATCTCTCCCTGAACCGGATGCCTGCAGTTTTCACAGACTTCCAGCTGCACTCAGCTAATCAGACTGCAGCCTGTTCCACATTTTCACAGACTGATTTACCTAACTAAGGAGTGTAATATCCAATCTCATCAAAGGTAACTCTCAAACCTTGTTCTATAATTGTTTCAGCTTTAATATTGTCAGAAATCCTTCTGAGCTCCGGATAAGTGATTGTGGTGACGTCACATGCCAAACACCGCGCCTCTCTCCCTCAACACAGGATCTCATCTCTGCATGTCAGCTGCAGCTTCAACTGAAGGGAGACAAGCATATCTGATCCGGTTAGTTAACTAAAGTATAAGATTTCTATGTCAAATGACTGTATGACTACTACTTTCATTTATTCCTAAACTACAAAGTACCTTGCTAACTTACTACTTTCCTGTGCTGTTTGTATCTGACTGTTAGCTAAACAGTTCAGAATCGTACAAATATGAAAAGGCTTAATTTACACCAAATCAACCTGGTGTCACTTCACATAGTGTTCACTTTCTGATTTGGTGTCACAAAACACAATTTTATTGTCTTTAAAATTAACAGTTACTCAAGTAAATACTGTTAATGTTACAATCTTTATGCTGTAATAAGATTTGGAGTGAGTTTTTGCCTAAGTAGGTATGATGATAAAATAGGATAGAGACATACCTTGATTAGCAGTGCCAGTGTTTGTTCCACACGCACGCAAGTATGCAGCCCCTCCTACCCTGACCACCAGACCGCTCTCTCATTGGCTAAGTAATGGCTATGCATTATGGGACTTTTAGTTAGTTCCTAGCCTTGGGAGCTCCCCCTGCTGTCCGCCCATAGAAATGGCCCAACCGCACACTGAAAATTGTGCTATTAGCAAAGGTAAAGGCTCTGTTATGGGCAGAGCAGCAGGCACATAGAAAAAATGTGCAAAGGGATATAGCAGGCTATACCTCTCTACCGCACATGCGGTAGAGAGGTATAGAGGTATATAAAATGATTTTTTTTTTTAAATTAAACTGGACAGTAGACTGGAATCTTTTTTGGCAGAATAAATATAATTTTTCCAATAGGGGGCTATTGGAGAAATTCTATTTATTCAGCCAAAAAAATTATTTTCTTTCTTTTTCCCAGGAGGCTCACATGTGGTTGTGATCATATGGAGGAGCCTCCACTGCTGTTAGGGAGGTCTGAGGACAGGTTTGAAAACCAGTGATATTGCGGATATAGTAACTTTTTTAAACGTCACAATTTCTCTCAGATTTTCTGATGTTTTTCCCCATGTTCACCTATGCCTTACATTTTGTTACTCTATTTTGTATTTTATTATACTACAATAGTATAGAGGCTCTATTTTGTGCACTTCTCCTTCCCCTTTTTGTATACTTTTTAAGATTGCAAATATTATTAAATGTCAAGTGTGTATGGTGCTTTGTTTAATTGATCCACTTCTATATTTTCAAAACATTTTAAAATATTGCAAAAATCACCTATACTCATATATTAAAATTGGGATCTTAGTTACACAATATGGTCATATTTTGCATAAGCCAGTCACCAACTTACAAGGTTCCAACGTTGACACTGCAATGCACTGCCTTTCTGACCTATATATGTGTATAGGTGATTTTTGCAATATTTAAAATGTTTTGAAAATATAGAAGTGGATGTGCGCCAAAATTCTATTTTGTGTAATTATTTGGTTTCAATGGCCCAAAGAAGTAATACAAATAAAAAATAATTGTGTAAGTTGTGCTAAACCAAATAGATTTTTATTTAAAGGAAGACTAACCATCTTCTTGGTTTGTAGCACCCCACCCAGTTACTCAGGTGGTCTTATTATAGTACATTGATTGTATATATATATGTACTAGGCAATAAGCCTGCCCAGAGGGAGTCTATGTTTAAAAAATATAAACCCCCAAGCTAAAGTTACAAAAAATAAAAAAAAGTAAAATTTCAGAAAAAAATAAACTAAACTATCCAAAATAAAAAATTTAAGCCTAAACTAATACCCCTATAAAAATAAAAAATCCCCCCAAAATAAAAACACCCCCTAATCTAATACTAAACTACCAATAGCCCTTAAAAGATTTAAACAGCTTTAACTTGCAAAAATTACCAATTACCCCCTAACAGTAAAACCCACCAAACTCCCCAAAATAAAAAAAAACTAAAAAAACCTAAACTACCCATTGCCCCTAAAGGCATTCAATCTTCAGTGTACAACGGACATCGGATGAAGAGGAGCCTCCATGACGCCAAGGAACGCCGCTGACGCAGAGGACCACTGCTGCTGCTGAGGGCCACCGCCACTGCTGAGGACCACCGCTGTTGTTCCGGATGAAGATAGAAGATGATGGAGCCATCTGGAAGAAAACCTTCTCTGCCGGACTTCAGGAACGGTGAGTACCTATTTGGGGCTTAGTGTTAGGATATTTCTTTTCTTTTTCTTTTTTTTAAGATTAGGGGTTTAATTGACTGGAAAAGAGCGGATTGCCCTTTAAAGGGCAATAAAAGAGCTGAATGCCCTTTTAAGGGCAATGCCTATACAAATGCCCCTTATGGGGCAATCGTTAGTTTAGGTTTTTTTAGTGTTAGTTTTTTATTTTGGGGGGTTTGGTGAGTGGAGGGTTTTACTGTTAGGGGGATGTAGTAATTTTTAAATGTAAAAGAGCTGTTAAACATAGGCCAATGCCCTACAAAAGGCCCTGTTAAGGGCTATTTGTAGTTTAAAATAGGGGGTGTTTTTATTTTGGGGGGCTTTTTTTTCATAGGGATTAGGTATAATTTTTTTTATTTTTGATAATTGTTTATTTTTTCTGTAATTTTAGAGTTTTTATTTTTTTGTAATTTAATGTTAGGATTTTTTATTCTAATTGTAATTTAGTAGTAATTGGGGTTAATTTAGGGGTTGTTATGTTAGGGGGCTTAGTAATTAAATTGGTTATTTGCGTTAAGGGGGGTTTGCGGTATAGGGGTTAATATATTATATGAGAGAGACAGCAAAAGAGAGGGGAGGGAGACAGCAAAAGAGAAGGGGGAGGGAGACAGAAAAAGAGAGGGGGGAGGGAGCAAAAGAGAGGGGGGGAGAGAGAGCAAAAGAGATGGGGGGAGAGAGAGCAAAAGAGATAGGGGAGAGAGCAAAAGAGATGGGAGAGAGAGAGAGAGCAAAAGAGATGGGGGAGAGAGAGAGTAAAAGAGATGGGGGAGAGAGCAAAAGAGATGGGGGAGAGAGCAAAAGAGAGGGGGTAAAAGAGAGGGGAGAGAAAGAGAGAGAGCAAAAGAGAGGGGAGAGAAAGAGAGAGAGGAAAAGAGAGGGGAGAGAAAGAGAGAGAGGAAAAAGAGAGGGGAGAGAGAGAGAGAGAGAGAGAGAGGGAGAGGGAGAGAGAGAGAGAGCAAAAAGAAAATGTATGCTTACCTGATAAATGTATTTCTTTTTTGACACGATGAGTCCATGGATCATCTTAATTACTAATGGGATATTCACCTCCTGGTCAGCAGGAGGAGGCAAAGAGCACCACAGCAGAGCTGTTAAATAGCTCCCCCCTTCCCTACCAGTTCAGTCATTCGATTGAAGTTAGGAAGAGAAAGGAAAAACCAAGGTGTCTGAAGTTTACAATAACCCAAAACCAGTCTATAAGAACAGGGCGGGCCGTGAACTCATCGTGTCAAAAAAGAAATACATTTATCAGGTAAGCATACATTTTCTTTTCTTTTTTAAGACATAATGAGTCCACGGATCATCTTAATTACTAATGGGATTCAATACCCAAGCTAGAGTACACAGATTATATGGGAGGGACAAGACAGGGAACCTAAACGGAAGGCACCACTGCTTGAAGAACCTTTCTCCCAAAAGTGGCCTCAGCCGAGGCAAAAGTGTCAAATTTGTAGAACTTTGAAAAAGTGTGAAGAGGTGATCCAGTTGCAGCCTTGCAAGTCTGTTCCACAGAAGCTTCATTTTTGAACGCCCATGAGAGGAAGCAACAGCCCTTGTGGAATGAGCCGTAACTCTCCCAGGAGGCTGCTGTCAAGCAGTCTCATATGCAAAACGTATGATACTCTTCAGCCAAAAAGAAAGCGAAGTAGACATAGCTTCTGTCCCTTGCGTTTTCCTGAGAAAACCACCAACAAAGAAGAAGACTGACGACAGTCCTTAGTAACCTGCAGGAAAAACTTTAAAGCACGGACCACGTCCAAATTCTGCAGAAGTCTTTCCTTCTGAAAAGAAGGATTAGGACCAAGAAAGGAACAACAATCTCCTGATTTAATGTTCCAATCAGAAACAACCTTAGGAAGAAATCCTAATTTAGTATGTAAAAATACCTTATCTGAATGGAAAATAAGATAAGGAGCTCATACTGTAATGCAGAGAGCTCTGACACTCTCCGAGCAGAAGAAATAGCAATGAGAAATACAACTTTCCAAGATAACAACTTAATATCTAAGGAATGCATAGGCTCAAACGGAGCCCCTTGAAGAACTATGAGAACTAAATTCAGACTGTTACGGTTACCCTTAGTCTCGCTGAGAGATGGACCGCTTAGTAGCCTGGATTCCTATTGCTGAAGAGGGGAGAAACTGCTTTCCATAGTATTCTATATGAGTCTCGCAAATGTAGAATAATCCCCCTTAGCTGTAGTACAGCTAGGATACCCTTCTGCCCACAAAAACGAGTCAACGCTGCGATTGAGGGACAACCAAGAACTGAGGACTGGGATGCCCAGCCTGCTTTTTATTTAGGTTACATGCACACAGGGCACTCCCAGGGGGGGAAGCATAAAATCCCCCATCACACATTTAGACAAAGCCCTTGGACAGGCCACCGCAGATAACAAGTACACACAAGAAAACAATTGAGTCCTTCTTATCACCTAGCAGTGAATGCTTATCACAAACTTAATTACAGTACACAATATGCTAGGAAACCTGCCTCAGAAAATAGTTTTCTCAAAACTGAACAGAGTTAACCCTTTATGAAATGATACTTGTTACAGTTTTCTTGGAGCCCTTCTTAGGCGCTGGCTTGGCTGGTTCAGGCATTGCTGCTGGGAAATAAGTTTCTTCACAACAAAATAACTAATGCTTCTGTAACAGTGCTCCCTTTCTGTGGAACACTCTGGCAGACACGGTCTGACCCCTTTTCGGGGCAGACTAAGGCTGTCCAGACCGCTGGTTATGCGGGGCTGAGGTCGGTTTGTCTGGACAACCCGTCGGCGTTGCCATTCTGTTTCCCAGGTCTGTAAGTAATGGTGAAATTGAAGGGTTGCAACGATAAACTCCAATGTAATAGCCTGCCATTATCTCCAGAGACCCGGTTCAGCCACACCAACGGGTTATGGTCGGTGACCAGAGTGAACTCCTGCCCATATAAATAGGGAGTCAATTTCTTTAATGCCCACACCAAAGCCAAACACTCCTTTTCGACTGCTGCATAGCTGACTTCGCGGGGCAGGAGCTTCCGGCTGATGTAGGCAACTGGATGCTCCCCTCCATCTTCGCCTACTTGGCTGAGGACGGCTCCCAGCCCGAACATGGAAGCATCTGTGTGGACGATAAAACGTTTGTTAAGGGCTGGAGCCGCCAAGACAGGAGCGTTAATTAGAGCATTTTTGAGAGCCTGGAAAGCCGTTTCACAGTGGGGAGACCACAGGACCTGTCGAGGTAAGTTCTTCTTGGTCAAGTCAGTCAGGGGTTTGGCAAGTGTGCTGTAGTCTGGTACGAACCGTCTATAGTACCCTGCCGTGCCCAGGAAGGCTAGGACCTGAGTCTTAGTGATGGGGGTGGGCCAATTGGCGACAGCTTCTATCTTGGCCGGCTCTGGTCGCTGCTTTCCACACCCCACCCGGTGACCCAGGTACTGTACCTCGGCCATCCCAAAGTGGCATTTTTCTGGCTTCAGAGTCAGGCCAGCAGCCCGGATCTGATCCAGAACCATTCCTATGTGAGCTAAGTGGTCCTCCCATGACTCACTGTGGATCGCTATGTCGTCCAGGTAGGCGCAAGCAAAACTCTGGAAGCCATCCAGGAGCCTATCCACCAAGCGCTGGAATGTAGCTGGGGCATTCTTCATCCCAAACGGCATTACCCTAAACTGATATAAGCCGAATGGGGTGACGAATGCCGACTTGGGGATAGCCTCCGGGGCCAGGGGAATCTGCCAGTAACCTTTGCAGAGGTCAATAGTGGTCAGGTAATTTCCCCTGGCTATACGATCGAGTAGCTCGTCTACCCTGGGCATAGGGTAAGCGTCCGTCACGGTCTTTTCATTGAGCCTCCGATAGTCTACGCAGAACCGGGTGGTCCCATCTTTCTTGGGCACCAAGACAACTGGGGAGGCCCAGGGACTATCGGAGGGCTCAATTACCCTGAGTTGGAGCATCTCATCGATCTCCTTCTTCATTCCTATCCTAACTGCTTCGGGGATTCGGTACGGAGCCTGGCGCAAGGGAGCTTGTCCCGGAGTATCTACCTGGTGGGTGGTTAAAGTAGTGTACCCTGGCTTCGGGGAGAAGGTGAGGTGTTTGGACTGTAGGAGTTGGTTGAGCTGCTCCCTTTCAGTGGGGCTAAGTCGGTCTCCTATCTGAACCTGAGCCACTATACCTGTGGGGAGACTCTTTTCTAATAGGTCTGGAATGGGTAGACTGTCGGGGCCTTCCTGAGGGGAACAACATACGGCCGTCACGTTCTCTGGTCGCTCAAAATATTCCTTGAGCATGTTTACATGGAATGTCTTTCTAAGATTGTTGTCGTGGCAGCTAGCTATCACATAAGTGGTGTCTCCCCTTTTCTCTACGATCTGGTAGGGGCCCTGCCAGGACGCCTGCAATTTGTCTGTCTTCACCGGCTTAAGTACTAACACCTTTTGTCCTATGGTAAAGATTCTCTTACGGGCCCCCCGATCGTACCATACTTTCTGTCTTCTCTGGGCCGACTGGAGATTAGCCCGCACGGATTTGGCTAATTGCTCCATTCGGTCCCTGAGTTCCAGCACGTATGGCACAATGGGGACACCGTCAGTCTCCATCTCTCCCTCCCAGTGCTCCCGGATCAGGTTTAGGGGTCCCCGTACCTTTCTTCCGTAGAGCAACTCGAAGGGAGAGAACCCTGTCGTTTCCTGGGGCACCTCCCGATAAGCAAAAAGGAGGTGCGGCAGGAAGCGTTCCCAGTCTCTGTATTCCTGAGTGAACGTCTTGAGCATTTGCTTGAGGGTCCCATTGAACCTCTCACACAGCCCGTTCGTCTGGGGGTGGTATGGGGAGCTCAGGAGGGACTTAATTTTGCAAACCTGCCAGAGTTGTTGGGTCAATTCAGCCGTAAATTGCGTGCCTCGGTCGGATAGGATTTCTTTTGGAAATCCTACCCGGGAGAACACCTGTACTAGTGCATTCTCTACCGTATCCGCTTGTATGTTGGATAGGGCGACAGCCTCTGGGTACCTGGTAGCGTAGTCCACTACGGTAAGAATGTAGCGCTTACCGGAGGGACTAGGGGTAGCCAGTGGTCCCACTAGGTCAATAGCAACCCGGCTGAAGGGTTCCTCTACAATGGGCATATTTACTAGATGGGCTTTAGGGTGATCGCCTCGCCTTCCTACTCGTTGACACACATCGCAGGTGTTACAGTAAGTTCTAACGTCAGCGTGTACCCCTGGCCAAAAGAACGTGTGAGTAATGCGGTGTAGGGTACGGGTTACAGCTAGGTGGCCTGCTAAGGGGATGTCATGGCCTATCTTGAGGATTTCTTGACGGTATTTGTGGGGCACTACCAGCTGTCGCCTACGCTGTCCCCTTTTCTCTGTCCAGCGGTATAGTTTCCCTTTTTCCCATAAGAATGTTTCATTATCTGCCCCGCCCCCTCCGGTCTCTGCTCGTTCCCGGTACATTTGTAAGGTCGGGTCAGTCTTAGACTCTGTCTCGAAAGCATCTGGGGTGTCCCAGGGTATGGGGCCTAACATGTCAGGCAATGTCGGGGTAGGTCTTACCTGTGTCTCCCGCACTGGTGAGAGTTCTCGCTCCGTCCGGGCTTGGGCCCGTGTAGTCACTGGGTCCGCCTTGTTGTTGCATACTGGAGCATAGGCAGAAGTCATGGGGCCCAAATCATTGCCCAGTAGTACTTCGGCAGGTAAATTATCCATTATGCCCACGTTCACAGCCCCCTTTCCCGCTCCCCAATCAAGATGCACTTTAGCTGTTGGAATTTTGTACACATCCCCCCCCGCCACTCTAACGGCCACAGTCTGTCCAGATCGCTTGTGCTCCGGCACCAAATGACTCTGTACCAGCGTGATAGTAGCCCCTGTGTCTCTCAATCCCTCGGTAGATCGCCCCTCGAGCCATACCTTCTGCCGATGGTGCTGGCGGTTATCTGAGGCAGCATATACAGGGTCCGCCTCGTGAAGCGGCCCCAAATATTCCTCCATAGGGGCCTCTTGGTTAACACAGAGGGTCCGGGCCGGACGATATGCCCCAGAGGGGTAATTGTAATTCCTGGGTGTCTGGTGCGTATTAAGGGGGCAGCTAGCCATGAAATGCCCTGGTTGCTTGCATCGGTGGCAAGTCGGTCTGGGACGCTCAGAGCTGTTATTGGGTGGTCCTGAGTGTCGGGCGGGCCCTGCGGGCACCGGGGCTCGGAATTCAGCACGAGGGGGTGCACGGTAAACCTCTCTGGGTTCGTGAAGACGGGAGTCATAATGTTCATCGGCCAATTTGGCTGCTTCTTCTAAGGTAGAAGGTCGCCTGTCTCGCAGCCATTCCTTCCCTTGCTGTTCCATGCCATTATAAAAATGTTCTAAGAGAAACAATTGTAAAATTTCCTCACCAGTCACCGCTTTACTTCCGCTCATCCAGTGATTTGCCGCTCTCCGCATTCGGTGCGCCCATTCCATATGGGTATCGTTAGGCTTCTTTTTCGTGCCCCGAAACTGTCGGCGATACGCGTCCGGAGTTACTGCGTACCGTCGCAACAGTGTCTCCTTAACTAGCTCATACTGTGTCACTTCCTCAGCACCCAGAGTACGAAAGGCTTCCAGGGCTCGCCCGGATAGTTTCCCAGACAATATCGTGGGCCACTCCCTGTTGGGAATCTGGTGCAGGGCACATTGCCTTTCGAAGTCCGCCAAATATTCATCAATCCCTGTCTCGCTCTCTAGGAAGGGTCGAAATGCCGCATAGGGTATCTTGGGCCTCCCAGCATTTTCGACAGGGATGATTACCTGCGGGGCTTCAGCATTGCGGTGTGCGTTCGCTAGGTTGAGTTCGTGGGCTCGAGTCTCTCGTATATCCTTGTCCGCTTCCGCCATCAACTGCTGTACCAATTCCATGGAGGGGTTCGGCCCGTACAGTGAGAGCCTCTCCCGAACAATCCTGGTTTTTTCGTCACTAATCGTGGTCGGTGTTTCCGCCATTGTGAAGCTCTGATCCAGTTCGGTCAATTCTGCGATCAGCTCTCTCCTCGGCCGGTTGCTGGCGTACCCCCCTCTGCTTTCAAGTAAATCCTTTAGGGTTGTACGCTTCAATTTTTCGTAAGCGCTCTCCATCCGTTCTGTACCTCTCCTAGGAAATCCAGGAAAAATCCCACCGCTGCCGCCAAATGTTACGGTTACCCTTAGTCTCGCTGAGAGATGGACCGCTTAGTAGCCTGGATTCCTATTGCTGAAGAGGGGAGAAACTGCTTTCCATAGTATTCTATATGAGTCTCGCAAATGTAGAATAATCCCCCTTAGCTGTAGTACAGCTAGGATACCCTTCTGCCCACAAAAACGAGTCAACGCTGCGATTGAGGGACAACCAAGAACTGAGGACTGGGATGCCCAGCCTGCTTTTTATTTAGGTTACATGCACACAGGGCACTCCCAGGGGGGGAAGCATAAAATCCCCCATCACACATTTAGACAAAGCCCTTGGACAGGCCACCGCAGATAACAAGTACACACAAGAAAACAATTGAGTCCTTCTTATCACCTAGCAGTGAATGCTTATCACAAACTTAATTACAGTACACAATATGCTAGGAAACCTGCCTCAGAAAATAGTTTTCTCAAAACTGAACAGAGTTAACCCTTTATGAAATGATACTTGTTACAGTTTTCTTGGAGCCCTTCTTAGGCGCTGGCTTGGCTGGTTCAGGCATTGCTGCTGGGAAATAAGTTTCTTCACAACAAAATAACTAATGCTTCTGTAACACAGACTCCATGGAGGAGTAACTGGTTTGAACACAGGCCTGATCCTGACCAAGGCCTGACAAAATGATTGTACATTTGTGACATCTGCCAGACACTTGTGTAACAAAATAGATAAAGACAGAGATTTGAACCTTTAAGGAAAACTTGACGATAAACCTTTCTCCAAACCCTCTTGGAGAAAAGACAAAATTCTAGGAATCCTACTCCATGAGTAGCCCATAGATTCACACCAATAGAGATATTTACGCCATATCTTATGATAAATTTTTCTAGTGACAGGCTTACGAGCCTGAATCATGGTCTCAATGGCCGAGTCAGAAAAACCCTGCTTGGATAATATTAAGCGTTCAATCTCCAAGCAGTCAGTTGCAGAGAAACCAGATTTGGGTGAAGGAGGGGCCCTTGATTAGGAGATCCTTCCTCAATGGAAGTCTCCAAGGTAGCAGAGATGACATGTCCCCATTCCAAATCCTGCGAGGCTAAGCCGGTGCTATGACTATCACCGATGCCCTCTCCTGTTCGAGCAATGACCCGAGGAAGAAAAGCAAACGGAGGAAAAAGCTGGAGAACACTTCTGGATGGAGTTCCCACTCCCCCGGATGAAAGATCTGCCTGCTCAGGAAATCCACCTCCCAGTTGTCCACCCCTGGGATGTGGATCACCGACAGGCAGCAAGAATGGGCCTCCGCCCACTGAATTATTTTGGATACCTCTGTCATCGCTAAGAAACTCCTTGTTCCTCCCTGATGATTGATGTAAGCCACCGACGTTATTTTATTCGACTGTATCCTGATAAACTGGACCGAGTCTAACTGAGGCCAGGCCAGAAGAACATTGTAGATTGCTCCAGAATTGTTATAGGAAGAACAGACTCTGGTTGAGTCCAAACCCCCTGAGCCCTTATGGAGCCCCAGACTGCTCCCCACCCTAGAAGGCTGGCGTCTGTTGTCACAAACACCCAAGATGTTCTGCGAAAGCAGGTTCCCTGGGAGAGATGATCCAGAGACAACCACCATTGAAGAGAATATCTTGTCTCCTGCTCCAGTAGTAGTCGAGGAGACAAATCTGTATAATCTCCATTCCATTGCCTGAGCATGCTTAATTTCAGAGGTCTGAGATTGAACCGAGCAAACGGGATGTTGTTGCCGCCACCATCAGCCCGATTACCTCCATGCACTGAGACACTGAAGGCCGAGGAGTGGACTGAAAGACTAGACAAGTATCGATATCTCTGATTCCCTTGACATTCTGTCAGAAAAGTCTTCATTGATATGGAATCTATTATGGTTCCCAAGTTACCCTTGTGCTTGGGACTAAGGAGCCTTTCTCCAAATTTACCTCCCACCCGTGAGATTGCGGGAAGGGTAACACCATGTCCGTGTGAAATCTTGCTTGCTGTAAGGATGGCTCCTGGACTAGGAAGTCGTACAGATAGAGCACCACTGCAATGCCCCGTAACCGAAGCATCACCAACAGCGATTCCAGGGCCTTTGGGAAAACTCTGAGAGCTGTGGCAAGACCGAAAGGAAGAGCGATGAATTGGAAGCGTTTGTCCAGAAAGGCAAACCTTAGAACTTGAGACGATTCTTGTGAATGACACATGAAGGTACGCGTCCTTTAAATCCACTGTTGTCATAAATTGACCCTCTTGGATCAAGGGAAGAATGGAATGAATAGTTTCCATCTTGAAGGATGGTACACTAAGAAATTTGTTTTAGACTTTGAGATCTAAAAAGTAGTCTGAAGGTTCCCTCTTTTTTTTTTTGGGAACCACAAACCGATTGGGATAAAAAAAACCAGACCCTGTACCTGTATTAGAACTGGAACAATCACTCCCAGGTCTGAGTGGTCTTCCTACGCAGTGTAAGAACGCCTCTCCTTTTGTCTGATCTGCGGATAATCTTGAAAGCAGAAACCTGCCTCTGGGAGGAAAAACATTTGAACTCTAATTTGTATCTCTGGGACACTATTTTCTATTGCCCAGGAATCCTGAACACCTCGAACCCAAGCCTGAGTGAAGACGGAAGTCTGCCCCCTACAAGATCCAATCCTGCATAGGGGGCATGTCCTTCATGCTGTCTTTGATTTGACAACAGGCTATTTGGAATTTTTAAAAAAAAATTTTTTTTAATTCTTTAAATTTCAAAAGAGATTATTTCCATCAAGCCAGGTCCAAACAAGGTCTTCCCCTTGTAAGAAATCACTAAAAGCTTAGAATAAGAGCATACATCCGTAGAACAAGGCTCTAACCATAAGACTCTGTGAGCTGGAACAGAGAAACCTGAAACCTATGCTCCCAGTTTGATAACTTGAAGGGAAGAATTAGAAATAAAGGAATTATCCAATTTGAAATATTTTATCCTATCCTGGATTTTATCCAGGGGAGTTTCTGACTTAGTAGCATCAGACAACGCATCGAACCAATAAGCTGTCGCAATAATGATGGTAGCAAAGTAACAGCTGGTTGCCATCCCTTTTCTAATTTTTGTCCATAGGACCTTTGAGAAAAAAAAAAACTATCCTCTAAGGGTATAGTAGTTCTCTTAGCTAAGCTGGAAACTACTCCTTCCACCCTAGGGAATGTCTGCCCAGCCTCCTTAGCCGAATCGGCTATGGGAAACATCCTTTTAAATATAGGGAATGCGGTCTCTTCCATGACTTATAACTTACTGGACGCACTAGGATAGAATATACCGGTAATGTCAGAGTCGCCCAGGGTAGCTAAAACCTCCTAAAGTAACAACTGTAAGTGATCAAGCTAAAAAACTGAAAGAAAAACAACCTCAGGATCAAATAAAGATATAATGCATCTGAGTCTGAGAATTCTCTCTCAGATAATCCTGAAGTATCTTCCTCTTTAAGGTAACAGGGAAGAACCATTCGGAATAGCAACTACTGAATCAATCACCCTAAATTATTGAAAATAATTCCTCTAGTAATCTTTTCTACTTCATGGGAAAAACATATAATGCAGCGTAACTCCAGGTGGAGTGCGAAAGGAAGTGCAGGACACTGCATGTGGGCCATAAAATTATGTGGGACATTATAGGAAAAATTTGTGTCATAGCTTGACCATTGTCAACAGACTCCTAACCAGCAATCGCCTTAAAGGCAGTAGGTTCAGAAAAGAGAGACATTTTTTATTAAAAATTGACACATAAAAAAAACGTTACTGTCTCTTTAAATGATAAATTTAACTTTTTTTTATTTTTTGTGTGCTTTTGTTCCATCCTAAGTCACAAAGGATGAATTAACAAATAAACAGCTGAAATTCTTTTAATAAAATTAACAGATAACAAAACGTTAATGTCTCTTTAAATTTTAAAACTAACTTTTTATCTTTGTGAGCAGAAATGAGTTAGATTAGCACGCCAGTATCATTAGAACTTCATCAATTAAGCCTGGTGCAACATTGGCCTTAGAAAAATTTTGCTCAGAAAAAATATGATCCCTATAATTTAAGGTCATTTAAATACATGTAGGACCGAAAGGGATTGGTGGATCTACATTAGCTTCCAAACATAATGAGTAAGAAGCATTTTGCAAGGCTCCTTGGTCTATCATTAAACAGAATTGAGCCTTATAAGCAATAAAATGAATGTTTCATTAAAACGGTACTGTCGCTTTAAATTTAACAAAAACAATAACGTTACTTCAAAAAGTAAATTTTTTACTTCAAAAACACTACTTATAAAAATAAAAGCACCCCTGCACCTCATAAGCTGTGGCGCTCCTACGTTCCCAGTTTAACCGGAACCAAATATGCAAACAGCGCAACCTATTTTACGATGCGCTGCAGAGAATAAGGAAAATCAAATCCCAAACTGGTGCTGGAAGCACATGTCCTTATGCAGACCATGCGCATCTACACCGCTCCTAATAACGCCTCACTCTCTCGATGTAGGCAGAGTATACCCGACTGCTGCGCAATCGTGGGCGTGAAGAAAAAAACAACTGCCACACTAACGTCCTTAACTGATAATAAGAGGATGATAATAGTGAATAAAGTTAAAAAATAACAATCTGAGCAAAAGTAATTTAAATGCAAAGGCCTGTCCCCAGTCCCTGTACTTGCACTTATGCTGTCAATTAATTCTCCTGAACTAGGAGGGATGAAATTTATGTCAGTTAGGGAAATAAAGTGCTAGCCCTTTCCTGGGTCCCCCCAGAAATAAATAAGCAGCACCTACCTTAATGTCTGCCTGACAGCTAGGCAGATCACATGTTTAAGAAGTCCTCTCCCTCCTATTGACCTGTTGGAAAAAAAAAAGGCATGCTGAGTAATCTATTACCTCAGACTAAGGCATACAGGGCAGCAAATATATGGGAGGCGCAGTGAGAATTATGTCCCACAAGTTCCCATTGCTCTAAAGCCACCAAAAGCTCTACTGAAGAGACTGATATGGACTACAGCTACACCCTAGAACAAAGCAGCACAATCTTGCACTACTTTTAAAATAATATACTCTTGATTGAAGAATCTATACTAACACCTCACTTTACCACTTCCTATCACTAACGTAGGCAAAGAGAATGACTGGAGTGGGAGGGAAGGGAGGAGCTATTTAACAGCTCTGCTGTGGTGCTCTTTGCCTCCTCCTGCTGACCAGGAGGTGAATATCCCATTAATAATTAAGATGATCCATGGACTCATTGTGTCTTAAAGAAGAAAAAGAGGGGGAGAGCGCAAAGAGAGGGGGAGAGAGGGAGGAAAAGAGAGGAGGAGGGAGGAAAAGAGAGGGGGAGAGAGAGAACAAAAGAGAGGGGGGGAGGATGAGAGCAGAAAAGAGGGGGGATAGAGAGAGAGCAAGGGGTGGAACCGCTGTACTGCAAAAATTAGCCAGTGTAGTTTTATGATGCGATATTTGCAATCCAATGGAAACGGCATGAGAACCTAGTGCAGCGAAGGGGGTAGGCACCCGATCTTAAATATATATGTATATGAATATATACATATATATTTATGTGTTTATATGTGTATATGCACATGTTAACACATAAATTTATATTATATAAGCATATACATATCTATTTACAGGGAACACACAGTTCCCCATAGACCGCAATGTAAGGGCAATTTTCAGTGCCTTTTTTTTCCTCTAACACCACACTCACCAACTTTAACCCCTAAAAACTGCTTTGCACAGTTTTTTTTATTTTAAAAAAAATTCTAAATTTTTGTGGTTTTTTTAATAAAAAAAAAAAGTAATATACTTTATTTTGGGGCCAATTGGGTCAGTTTTTGAAAATTACCCAGTGATCTGAACTCTGGTTAATTTCTGAGTGCTAATTGCTACCGCAAGCATGCAATAGCAATAACCAGCCACTTGTAATGGCTGGTTATTTATCTTGCGCCCGCAAACGAATTTGCCCATTTATGGGCGCACAATAAATTAGCACTCCACTTGTAATATAGCCCATTGTTTCCTATCACCTTTTGTCAAGAAATTACCTACCAGCATAAGATCTTCCATCATATATATATTATTCTTCTGTGTGGGACTGTGGTTCATATTATAACGACAGGTTTAGAAAAGCTATTGAATTAGGATGAATCATTATCATTAACTTGTATCTTTATTTCATTCAACAATGCTCTTGCTGAGTGATCTGCGAATCACTGTCTTCTATTATGGATGATTATGAATTATTGTATATTGTATTCACTTAACGTCTCTTAATAAAACGAATAAAAAAAAAAAAAGGCAAAATAATAAAGGTATATTGCAAACGTGTTCTACTATGCATCATTAAATAATTTATGTTAAAATATCAAGGTTTAAACTGTTCCTTTAAGAAATGTATTTACTAACGGGATGTTTCAATGGAATAAAAAGTATGCTAGGATCAAGTTTCAAATGTAGGGCAAGCAATAAATATGCTGATTAGACACACTGAGGCCCATTTATCAAGCTCCGTATGGAGCTTGTTGGCCCGTGTTTCTGGCGAGTCTGGACAGGAATCGCCACAATACAACCTGATCGAGTACGATCGGGTTGATTGACACCGCCCTGCTCCTGGCCCATTGGCCGCGAGTCTGCAGGGGGCGGCGTTGCACCAGCAGCTCTTGTGAGCTGCTGGTGCAATGCTGAATACGGAGAGCGTATTGCTCTCCGTATTCAGCGATGTCTGTTGGACATGATCCGCACTGTCGGATCAGGTCCGACAGACATATGATAATTCGGCCTCACTCAGTCTAGTAATCAAATACATTAAACACCTTCTAAGAACCTGATAATCTAAAGCTCTCCGCTCTGGCGAGATTATCTAATACATCTCGTCAGTACCGCGAGGTCCTTCAAATACTTTTTTTCTTAAGAATTGTTTATCACTATATGCAGAGTTCTAGATTTGAAGGAGAGACACCTACTTTGCAAACTAATACTTGAAAACCCCTCAAAGATTTTTCTCCATGTCGGCAGGTTTTTGATCACGAGGCCCTAGATGAAGGTGTACTATGAAAGATCCAAACACCTTGCACTAAACGTGGGGTTTAGATTTAATGAAAGCAGATTATAGCGCAACATCCTTTAATAATAGCTTACACATGCTCTGTATTTTATGATAAAGCTTTAAAATGTATTAGAATAATTGCCAACTAGATAATCCAATCAGCTCATGTCTTTAAAAATAGAAATCAATGTTTCCAGATCATCTTTTTAAATTAATTCTCTGTTTTTTTGGTGGGGCAGGAGAATGGTTCCCAATTCTTAAAATTGACCACACCAACTGGACAGGATTTGTAAATACCCAACTTGAGCAATGGGCAACAAATACTACTGAGTCACTGATTAATCACCTGTCCAAAGAAAGATAAATCTTTATATACTGTTGGTCTTTTACTTTTTTGAAAAGGGATAATAAGCAATATCATAATTTATTTGGACCCTTGTACATATAGGGTTGTGGGGTTCAAGACTTTTTATATTTTTTTAAAACCTTTCTATAACAGAACCTAACTTTACTATACATAATAATGTTGGTTTAACAATGAAAATGTATACCAAGTAAATTAAATTTTGAAATTCTCAGATTTGCTGTTTTACTGTAAAATAAAAAAAAGTTTTCTAAATAATATACTATTAGTTTTACTGTGGGGCTGAAACCTCTAAAAGTTGCATTTGACTTTTCGGACACATTAGTTGAAGCTAAATGGATTATTTCACCCTGCAAAACATTCATACTCATCTTTAATCTTTTTGTGATTGCTAAGCATCATTTTAACATATTTGGTTAAACTGGAATTTCCCAGATAGAATGCAGCAATTTGGCAGCCATAGTTGGATGAAGAAAGTTATTATTTTAGTGTTTTGCTTTTTTTCTGGATATTTTAAATCCATTTTTTTTTTCTACGTATTAAATGTTTAAGTTTTACAGGGTAATTTTTGCAATTGCTTTCTGAACTTTGGTAAGAATTGTTACTGTAGTTTTCCAGTGATCGCAATCACAAGATGATTCTGTCAATAATACTCCAAAAGATCAGAATCTTTAGCTCTCTAAAACACCACAAAATAATTATCTGCATCATTAACCACACGATTTTAAACACAAAAATATAATGCATAGAATTAACGACAAACAACATGGCGATTTTGCGGGTTTAGATACTACGTCACAGTTTGAATAGCCTGTATGTTGACTGAATTCTTTTTATAGCATGTAGTGATGCTAATATGTAACATGTCCCTTTAACCTGTTATGTGTTGATTGGGTTTTTGGATTAGCTCATTTTATTAGTGTAAAAGTGCTTATTATTATTCATTTTAGAATGCTGAGCCACCCCTCTACTGGGCTGTTTTGGAGTTTTATATGCTGTTCATATTAAAGCCCTACTTTAGGTCCTTTTTCAGTCAGAAACATACACTTTTTTATACATTGTTTTAATCAGACCCAGCAGATTCCCACTATACCTTAATACTATTGTACAAAAAAGTTACTATCCCCATATTAAAAAGCCCTATACCTATATATATATATATATATATATATATATATATATATATATATATATATATATATATATTTAGTTTAAAATAAATAATAATATTTTTTTTCTATTTAAAGAACTTTGGATTATAAAGTATTTCTATTCAAAACAAACAGCACATTAAAATGAATACAAATGATATTGCATGTTTCAAGGTATTTTATTGGGAGGGCCTCAAAAGTGTGTGCGTGTATATATATATATATATATATATATATATGTGTGTGTGTATGTCTACATGTGTATTTATGTGTATATATGTACAGTATGTATACATACATTTGTACACATATAAACACATATACATAAGAGGCTTTTCTAGTCAAACCCTTTGCCATATATCATATCCCTTTTAAAACATTTGTATTACTAATTATATGATATACAGTATTTTTATTAAAAAGTGTGTTTAATAATTTATTTTAATGTATTTTTTATTTGTTTTGTGCAACTTTAAACCTTATACTTTACTTCAGTTTTCAAGATGCGCTAAATATTCAAGCACAGTTTCAGTTTACGCTCAAGCACAAAATATAAAACTTTCAACTTGTAATAATTAAGATATAAACATCAGATGCGCCCTCTAAATTAGCTATAAAAATATTGCTAGTGTTGAAGTAATGTGCACTGCAATTTTGCGATGTCTGTGTGATGCTTCAAAAATTGCTATAATGTGTATCAAGATAATAAATTGTATATAAATGTCGTGACAATCTCAGTGCATATATGGCAGAAAATAAAATACCAAAAAATGCCGTGCTACTAGTAAAATATAAAATGTTTAATAAAAACAATTTTCACAAAAAAAAAAAAAAGTGAAAATTGTTTTTATTAAACATTTTATATTTTACTAGTAGCACAGCATTTTTTGGTATTTTATTTTCTGCCATATATGCACTGATATTTATATGGATTGGAGGTTGAATCCCAAATTGCTTTTTGGAGCCATTGTGAACCTAACGCTTTAGCCCAGAGGATTACCTGTGAACACAGTGATCTGGACAGCTGATAAGTGCCCAGGAGGTCTTTGTGGCACTTCTCAAGTGCCCTACATCTCGTGAGTACATTTCAATATTTGCGTATTTGTTAGTGTTCTCACTGATACACACTATTGTGGCACTTTTGTGATTTTGTCTTGCACAGCCTAACACTGAAGCAACATTGGCCTTAATTCAGCTAGCTGGACGGCTGCAAATAGTTCAGAAGGCATATGTGGCACTTCTCAAGTGCTGGAAATCTTGTAAGTAAGATTCATTTGGGGGCTTGGCCTTCTGTAGTTCAAACGATACACACCATTTGGCGCCTCTTCTCTTCTTCTTTTCAACTTGTAATACCTGCACAAATTAGCACAATCGTGATACCCATTGAAAATATAGATTGCGTTAGATCAAAATTGGCCACATTTAACCTTCTCTAGTTAGTGCATTTTGCCATCTGCTTATAATATTAAAGTTGTGCGCTAATGAAAGCTCAGTCCAGCAATATTGGTTATTGTTTGCACTTTCATTAGCGCACCACTTGTAATCCACCACAAAAAAGTCCATTCTTAAGAGGACCCATTGCTCACGATACGTGTACCTAGCCACTTGACACATAGCCCAAAAGAAGCTCAAATACAAATACAAAATACAAATACAAAATAACCCTATCACTTTATGTTGGCCATTAAAGCAGATCCGAATAGAATAATACATAGACCTGTACATTGTTTAATCTGCGTGGAGTTACTGTATCCAGATGATATATTAAACCTATGTTTCCTTTTAAAAAAGAATTGCAGCTGTGCGGAGCTGCTACTGGACTAAGCAGAATTTTTTTACATGACCTGGTGACTGGGCAGTATATATATATACAGGGAGTGCAGAATTATTAGGCAAGTTGTATTTTTGAGGTCTAATTTTATTATTTAACAACAACCATGTTCTCAATGAACCCAAAAAACTCATTAATATCAAAGCTGAATATTTTTGGAAGTAGTTTTTAGTTTGTTTTTAGTTTTAGCTATTTTAGGGGGATATCTGTGTGTGCAGGTGACTATTACTGTGCATAATTATTAGGCAACTTAACAAAAAACAAATATATACCCATTTCAATTATTTATTTTTACCAGTGAAACCAATATAACATCTCAACATTCACAAATATACATTTCTGACATTCAAAAACAAAACAAAAACAAATCAGTGACCAATATAGCCACCTTTCTTTGCAAGGACACTCAAAAGCCTGCCATCCATGGATTCTGTCAGTGTTTTGATCTGTTCACCATCAACATTGCGTGCAGCAGCAACCACAGCCTCCCAGACACTGTTCAGAGAGGTGTACTGTTTTCCCTCCTTGTAAATCTCACATTTGATGATGGACCACAGGTTCTCAATGGGGTTCAGATCAGGTGAACAAGGAGGCCATGTCATTAGATTTTCTTCTTTTATACCCTTTCTTGCCAGCCACGCTGTGGAGTACTTGGACGCGTGTGATGGAGCATTGTCCTGCATGAAAATCATGTTTTTCTTGAAGGATGCAGACTTCTTCCTGTACCACTGCTTGAAGAAGGTGTCTTCCAGAAACTGGCAGTAGGACTGGGAGTTGAGCTTGACTCCATCCTCAACCCGAAAAGGCCCCACAAGCTCATCTTTGATGATACCAGCCCAAACCAGTACTCCATCTCCACCTTGCTGGCGTCTGAGTCAGACTGGGGCTCTCTGCCCTTTACCAATCCAGCCACGGGCCCATCCATCTGGCCCATCAAGACTCACTCTCATTTCATCAGTCCATAAAACCTTAGAAAAATCAGTCTTGAGATATTTCTTGGCCCAGTCTTGACGTTTCAGCTTGTGTGTCTTGTTCAGTGGTGGTCGTCTTTCAGCCTTTCTTACCTTGGCCATGTCTCTGAGTATTGCACACCTTGTGCTTTTGGGCACTCCAGTGATGTTGCAGCTCTGAAATATGGCCAAACTGGTGGCAAGTGGCATCTTGGCAGCTGCACGCTTGACTTTTCTCAGTTCATGGGCAGTTATTTTGCGCCTTGTTTTTTCCACATGCTTCTTGCGACCCTGTTGACTATTTTGAATGAAACGCTTGATTGTTCGATGATCACGCTTCAGAAGCTTTGCAATTTTAAGAGTGCTGCATCCCTCTGCAAGATATCTCACTATTTTTGACTTTTCTGAGCCTGTCAAGTCCTTCTTTTGACCCATTTTGCCAAAGGAAAGGAAGTTGCCTAATAATTATGCACACCTGATATAGGGTGTTGATGTCATTAGACCACACCCCTTCTCATTACAGAGATGCACATCACCTAATATGCTTAATTGGTAGTAGGCTTTCGAGCCTATACAGCTTGGAGTAAGACAACATGCATAAAGAGGATGATGTGGTCAAAATACTAATTTGCCTAATAATTCTGCACACAGTGTATATATATATATATATATTATATTATATTAAATATCTGAGATTTTTTTTTTTATAGATGTGGGTCCCTAGGCATTTGGATTGCCAGACACAGTCCCCAAAAACTCAAAAACTGACCCCAGACACAGTCCACAAAAACTGACCCCTGACCCCAAAAACTGACCCCAGACAGTCCACAAAAACTGACCCCTGACCCCAAAAACTTACCCCAGACACAGTCCACAAAAACTGACCCCTGACCCCAAAAACTGACCCCAGACACAGTCCACAAAAACTGACCCCAGACACAGACCCTAAAAACTGACCCCAGACACAGTCCACAAAAACTGACCCCAGACACAGACCCTAAAAACTGACCCCAGACACAGTCACTAGAAACTAACTCCAGATACAGTCCCTAGAAACTGACCCCAGACACTGATCTATGATCACAAGCTGTCACCTTCATCATTGCAGCAGCAGCATCCATCGCCGGCAAAACTTCACATGCTGCGTGTCATTCAACACTATGCGCTTTGACAGTGACTTCCTCACTGTCCTGTTGTGGCGGCCTGTGTTTATCAGTGCGCGGACCTGATGTGTGTGTATATATATATATATGTGGTATAAAGTAGATCCGCATTCACTGGACTTTGAAAAAACAAAACGTGGTTTATTGTTGTGACGTTTTGGAGATCAAACCGTCCCCTTCATCAGACCAATGTGTGTGTATATACAGGGAGTGCAGAATTATTAGGCAAATGAGTATTTTGACCACATCATCCTCTTTATGCATGTTGTCTTACTCCAAGCTGTATAGGCTCGAAAGCCTACTACCAATAAGGCATATTAGGTGATGTGCATCTCTGTAATGAGAAGGGGTGTGGTCTAATGACATCAACACCCTATATCAGGTGTGCATAATTATTAGGAAACGTCCTTTCCTTTGGCAAAATGGGTCAAAAGAAGGACTTGACAGGCTCAGAAAAGTCAAAAATAGTGAGATATCTTGCAGAGGGATGCAGCACTCTTAAAATTGCAAAGCTTCTGAAGCGTGATCATCGAACAATCAAGCGTTTCATTCAAAATAGTCAACAGGGTCGCAAGAAGCGTGTGGAAAAACCAAGGCGCAAAATAACTGCCCATGAACCTAGAAAAGTCAAGCGTGCAGCTGCCAAGATGCCACTTGCCACCAGTTTGGCCATATTTCAGAGCTGCAACATCACTGGAGTGCCCAAAAGCACAAGGTGTGCAATACTCAGAGACATGGTCAAGGTAAGAAAGGTTGAAAGACGACCACCACTGAACAAGACACACAAGCTGAAACGTCAAGACTGGGCCAAGAAATATCTCAAGACTGATTTTTCTAAGGTTTTATGGACTGATGAAATGAGAGTGAGTCTTGATGGGCCAGATGGATGGGCCCGTGGCTGGATTGGTAAAGGGCAGAGAGCTCCAGTCCGACTCAGACGCCAGCAAGGTGGAGGTG